>NC_137958.1:26042584-26596508 GCF_963924665.1 Micromys minutus
ACTTTTTGGGGGGACTAGTGACACTGAGATTGAGATTTCTCTGACTCTTTTGCCTATTTTGTAAACCATTTAGCTCCGACTGGCCTGCTTCACCCAACCTTGATGTAAAAGCTGGTGTCTGATCTCATTATACCTTAATATGCCCCTTATGGTTGATGCCCGTGGGAAGCCTGCAAATTTCTGGGGAGATGGGGGAAGGTTCAGGGTATTTGATGATACTGTGAAACCTGAGATTGTGTTGCTTATTGGGGGAAATAACTTTTCTTTAGTTGTGGCGTGGCTCACCCTTGGGAATTGCCTTAGTACACACCCTCAATTCCAAACTATAGAAGTAAAGTTACTTTGTAAAAGAAAGTCCCCATGTTTTGGAAATGATGCTAAATAAACTGGCAGACAATGTGATGAGTCAAAAAAAAAAAAAAAAAAAAAAAAAAAAAAAAAAAAAAAAAGAATGAAATAGGATACAGATAACTCTTACAAGAAGAGAGAGAAAAGGGAAGCTATTTAGAATATAGACAGATGGGATACAGTTTTAATGGGATAGTTTTATAGAGATGGTGCAGGTAAAGGCAGAATGCCTCAGTGAATGAGGAGGATCTGAAAAATGTGAACAGAATGCCAGAGGTTATTTGAGGCTGGGCAGAGCAATTCAGAAGGCATGGGATATTAGGTTCAATCAGATAGTTTGGAGAGGACACTTGAGACAGAATAGCACAGAGATGAGAAAGAACTACAAAGGTTGATCTGATTGAACAGCAAATGTCGAAGGCTGAAAACATTCTAGATCTAGATTACATTGTACAGAGGCTAGAAGCTTCTGGGTCTAGACCTGGGTTAGCAGACAGAGGAAGTAAAGGCAGTTAGCTTTGGAAATGGCAATTACAGCAGGAGAATAAGAGTTGATTTTCATGGGAGAATCTGGAAAAGAGAGGTGGGAAAAGAACAGGGAAAAGTGGAGGGAGAAAGTGGGCTGTATATTGTATGAGAACATTTAAAGTACATATAATAATAATATACATATATAACCAATATTGAATAATATATATATATAAATATTATATGCATATTATGTGTTTTCTTATATATAACATATATGTCATTATATTAGATATGTCAGAAACAAACACATGTGTGTGTGTGTGTGTGTGTGTGTGTGTGTGTGTGTGTGTGTGTGTACCATGTCTCTCATCTGCTCAATCTTTGGTTTACATATTTTCTTTTTGGATTTCATAGTACTTTTTTACTGCTCTAAATTCCAGCAAGATTCAAAGCTTACCCATTCTTACAATATCATTGAATAAATTCTCAATATAATAGACTGTAATTTCCAGTTGATTTTTTCCAATCTTTTAAATTTTTTTGCTGAAATTTCCTACTGGTTGCTAAATGCTGCAACCTATTTTGTAAACCTTTGGCATAGGCCAAATGTTCTTGAGTTACTTTTTTTTGGGCATGGTGATTTATTAATTTCAAATTGATCACATTTTTATGCCCACCAACATGCCTCATAATTTTTATAGAATTCTAGCTAGTGAAGTGTAAAAAGTGCTACTTAAAATACAGTTTGTGTCTTAAAGTAAATACAAGTCCTTTTCTAAAGGGCATTAGATATAAGCCTCTAATCATCTAAGTATCTTAAGTTTTTCTTGATTTTTAAGCATATCATGGCTGGTGCTATTCCAGCATGGCTGTGTTTTGTTACTAATTTAAGCTTATAGTTCTAGTGAGCCTTTTCTAACATGGTTATCTACACAACATTTTTTTAGCTGTTTCCAATCCCCGGGCTTCGATAAAAAGTTACACAGCTTACATTAGTGTTAAAACCCTATGGTTTAATGTTCAGTACTCAGATTTGTTTTGGTTTAAACTTCAAGAATCTGAAGAAGAAAATTGCAGAAGAGCTCAGAAGACAGAAAGATCTCCCATCCTCATAGACTGGAAGGATCAACATAGTAAATATAGCCATCTTGCCAAAAGCAATCTACAGATTCAATGAAATCTACATCAAAATTCCAACTCAAATTTTCATTGAGGTAGAAAGAGCAATTTGGAAATTTATTTGGAATAATAAAATTAAACACTAGAGTGAAAACTATTCTCAACCATAAATTTCAGGGGTATCCAAATTCCTAACCTCAAGCTATATTACAGATCAATCATGATAAAGAAAAACAAAACAAAACAACAATAAAAAACCCTTCATGGTATTGGTATAAAAGCAGGGAGATCAATGAATGGAACAGAATTTTGGACCCAGAAATGAACCCACGCACCCATGGTTACTTGATCTTTGACAGAAAAGCTAAAAATATTCAATGGAAAAAGAAGTTTCCTCAACAGCGTTCAGAAGAATGCAAATTAATTCTTTCTTAACTTCTTGTACAAAACTCAAGTTCAGATTGGATCAAGAATCTTCACATAAAACCAGGTACATGAAAATTAAGTTAACAGAAAGTGAGGAAGAGCGTGGAACACAAGAACAGGGGATAATTTCCTGAACAGAACACCAGTACCTTATGCTCTAATATTGAAAATCAACAAATAGAACCTAATAAAATTGTAAAGCTTCTGTAAGGCAAAGGACACTGTCAATAAAACAATCTGGCAACAAACAGATTGGGAAAAGACCTTTATTGATCCTATATCTGATAGAGGGAAAATATCCAATACATAAAAAAAATTCAAGAAGCTAGATTCTAGAGTATTGAATAATCCTATTAGAAATGGGATACAGAGCTAAACAAAGAATTCTCCACTAAGGAATAGTAAATGGCTGAGAAGCACCTAAAGTAATGCAAATCAAATAAATAAATAAATAAATAGATAGATAAATAAATAAATAAACCTGAGATTCCTCCTCACACCAGTCAGAATGGATAAGATCAAACACTCAGGGGGAAGTAGATACTGAAAAGGATGTAGAGAAAGAGAAACACTCCTCCACTGCTAGTGGGATTGCAAGCTAGTACAACCACTCTGCAAATCAGTCTCGAGCTTCCTCAGAAAATTGTAACTGAAGATCCAGCTATGTTATTCCTGGGCACATACCCCAAAGAAGCTCCAACATATAACAAGGACACATGTTTCACCATGTTTATAACAGCCTTATTTATAATAGTCAGAAGCTGGAAAGAACCCAGATGTCTATCAGCAGATGAATGGATTCAGGAATTTTGGTACATTTACACAAGGAAGTAAGTACTTCAATTCCTAAGAAAATGGATGCATGTAGAGACTATAATCCTGAGTGAGGTACCCCAGTTACAAAAGAACACACATGGTATGCACTGACTAATAAGCAGATACTAGCCCCAGAAAGCTCTGAATACCCAATACCCAAGAAACAATTCACAGACATTATGAAGCTCAAAAAGAAGGAAGGTCAAAATGGGGATGCCCTTCTTAGGAAAGAGAACAAAACTGTCATGGGAGAAAATACAAGGTCAAATAGAGGAACAGGGATTGAAGAAATGATCACTCAGAAGCCATCTCACCTGGGGATTCACCACATATGTAGTAACCAAATCCAAGCACTATATCTGATCTCAAAATATATTTACTTGCAGGAACCAGACAGAGATGCACCCTCAGGGAGTATGCTAGAGTCATATAGATACAGCTGAGTATGCTTGCAGCTAACCATCAGTCTGAACTCTCCATCCCAATGAGGTTGCTAAAGAAAGAACCTAAAGAGCTGAAAGGGGTTGCAACTTCATGGGAAGATAACAACATTATTAACCAAACAAACACTCTGAAACTCCCATGGAGTAAAACACCAACCTTTGTGTGCACTTTAAGAGACTTATTGATCCAGTTGTATATGTAGCTGAAGATAGCAATGTCTGGCATCAATGTGAGAAGAGGCTTTTGTCCCAGAGAAGGCTTGTTTTCACAGTGTAGGGGAATGGCAAAGCGCTGAAGTATGATGGTGATTGGGAGAGGGTGCACCTTCATTGGGGCAAGGGGAAGGGGGATGTTAGTAAGGGGAAAAGAGGATAACATATGAAATGTAAATACAGAGAATATCCAACAACAAAAATGATAATAAAAATGCTTTGCATCATTTTGTCCTATGTTCATTCTTAGACAGATTAAAACCCTAGACCTTGAGCATCATGCATCTTTAGGATCATTGGGATTTCCTTTTATCCTGACTGAGTTTTGGAACTATTATTTTCTTCTTAGGGTAATAAGGATATCTTAACCAACAGGCAGCCCATTGACTCTAGGATAAATACCCACTCTATACTTCTCCTCTCTTGCCTCTGTTTTGTCAGAAGAGTGAGCTCATTCTGCCCCATCATAATGGGAACACTGTTTTCTACTCTTCTTCCACCCTGTTCCTTGTATGAGAGGAAGATTCAGAAAAAAGAAAAAGAAAAAAGAACAAACATTATGTCTTTCTTCTACATCCCTATTCATCATCCATTCCTTCCAGTGACTCCTTTACCAGCTCAGTTCTACACTTAACTGTGAGTGGAGGCCAGGGAAGATGTTGACAAGTAAATGAAAATATCTGACTTTTATTGCTGTTTGCTTGTTTGTTTGTTCTGTATTTTCTTGTGTTTTCTTCAGCTGGTTTCTTATTAACATTCTGTTGTATTCTGTTGTCAGACAAATGCCTCCTATGAAATCAGGTTTGTTATATATCTCCAAGCCAAGAGTCTCCATCCTTATAGAATGTTTCCCGTGAAGATTGAAAGCAGGTTCCTGACAGGCTTAAAGACAAATAGTTTTTTTTTTTTTCAAGAAATGAGCAAAAATCATCAAATTTATTGTATAAAAATATTTTCAGATTAAAAGTACATTTAAGGATTTACTTTATCTGAGCATGTGTGTATGCTTTAGTACATGTGCATGTGTATGTGTCCACGTGCTTGTGTGTGTGTAGAACAGATTTCATTCAATATTCTGGAGCTGAAGTTGCAGGCCTTTTCCACATTCCAGCCAAAATATATGGGCAGTAGACTTGAACCCCATCTCTATTACTGAGCAGCAAGCACTCTTAGCTTCTGAGCCATCACTTCTGCACATCAATACTCTTAACAATATTTACCACTTACTTTTAGAGATGACTAGTAGTACACATCATTGGTAACAAAGTTTTATGCACAATTCAAAGATTTCTATTCATTTATCTTAACCGCCAGGGCAATTTTATTAGAGTTTAAAATAAAACAAAAATGCAGGCAAGCTATGAATCTCAGGGGCCTCTGGACAAGAGAAATAGAGAACCTGGAAGAAAAAAAGCCATAGCATTTCTCAAGGAGATCCATACTTAGCTACGCGGAAAAAGGACATGTGGGCATTAGAGAAAGAATGAAAAAGCCCAGAGTGTCACAGAAAATGTCCAGGCTATGGCTAATGTCTAAAAGAAAGAGGAACTTACATATTAATCTCCTGTTGTCAATAGAACCTAAGCGAATTTTGAAAAGTATGTGTTTGTACATATACATGCTGGAGTTTGCAAATGCCCATATGAACACAGACTAGGACATACACATGGAGACTGTGAGGCCTGCAAAGCAAGCTCCTACCCAGTAAGCCATCTCTTTTACTTGCTAACTCATGTTTCACTGCATAACTTAAATCTGCAGATACCAAGACACAATCCAGGAGTTAGATTTGTGAGGATTTCTCTAGTATGTTTTTTCTTTGAGAGTTAATATAAAATTATAAAATAATATTGAATGATATTAATGAAACAAATGTGTTTTGAAATAGGTCTGTCAAACATTGATAGTTTTAATTTAAGAGAACTGACCCTTTGTTGATGTTGTGGCTTGTTTGCTTCTCAAGTGTTTTTAGGAATACCTCATGAGAAGGGAATTTCCATTTACTTTGGTAAGTAATGTTTCTTGGTTTCTTTCCATTTACTTTCTGTATATCAAAGAGAGATCTAGATTTCAGTCAGCTAATTAGTGCTCTGTATCTTTAGGATAATCAAACATAGCTTTTGAAAAAAAATTTCTTAATCAGTCTCTCTTGTCATGACTTATTCCATCCCTCTCCATGGCAAGGTATGTTGTTGTTGCAATTCCCACAGAACTCAGAAACAGCTTGTGATGCAGCATCCCATGTTCTTTCTTTGTTTTGTTTTTTTTATTTTTAATTAATTAATTAATTAATTAACATCCTAAATGCTGCCCTTCCCAGTCCTCCCTCCCAGTATCCCTCCCCCATCTCTCTGCCACTTGCCCTCTGATAGGATGTAGCATAAATAAATGAATATATGTTTCCACAATTTAGTCATTTAAATATTCACCATTTCTACATTTTCTAGTAACTACTTTCAGTCAAGCACATTGCCATCTACTCTGCATTCCGTAACATAAAAAAGCAATTTCTGTAGAAAGATTCATTATGTACTACATGCTACTCAACATACTTTACAAGCATTACTAATATAACTCACACTTTTGTATGAAGCAGATACTATCAGCAAATGTACTTTGAATGTAATAAACCTGATGCATGGTGAGAGCAAGTAATTCATTAAAATCCTAGAGTATGAAGTAGTACAATCAGAATTATAGACTTTGATAAACTTTACTTCATGTACATATTGTTTCAGTTTTGTGAATAATGTTGTAATCCTTAATTTTAAAATCTATGCTGTCGTGATATGTTTGATTATAATATACTGTTAATCCATTGTATATTTGTTAATTATGAATTTATGAATCGATGATTTTTTTTATTTAACAACAATTTACATAATTTCATATATTCATTAATTTCTTTTTTAAACATTATTTTAAAAACCAAAGATAAAAAAATTTACACATTTTTGCATAAATATATACAAATACAATTATGTCAGTGCTTGGCTTTTTTTTTTTTTTTTTTTTTTTTTAGGTTTGATACTCTGCATTAAGGTCTTACTGGTTACAATGAGCAAAAAGTACATGTAAAACAGGAGGTAACCCGGAATTAGTCATTGTTTTCTTGGTGTGTAAGGATTGAGCATGACTTTATTTTTGTTGTTGTTGTTGTTGTTTTGTTTTGTTTTCTTTTTTTCTTAAACTTCACACAGTCTGTGAGTTATTTCTGGGACAGTCAGAGCCTTTGGGGTTAGAATCCCACTACATATTATGTCTGTTCTTATGTGACTGGGTTATCTCACTCAGGACAATATTCTCTAGATGCAACCACTTTCTTAAAAATTTGGTTAAGTCATTGTTTCTGATGTCTGAGTAGTATTCCATTGTGTAAATGTACCAGAATTTTTGTATCCATTCATCTACTAAAGGACATCTGGGTTCTTTCCAGCTTCTGGCTATTATAAATAGAGCTGCTATGAACACTGTGGTGCATGTATCTTTGTTGTATATTGGAGTGTCTCTGGGGTATATGCCCAGAAGTGGAATAGCTGGATCTTCAGGTAGTACTATGTCCAATTTTCTGAGGTATCTCCAGACTGATTTCCAGAGTGGTTGTATCAGTTTACAACCCCACCAACAGTGAAGAAGTGTTCCTCTTTCTCCACAACCTCGCCAGCATCTGCTGTCATCTGAGTTTTGGATCTTGGCCAATCTGACTGGTGTGAGGTGGAATCTCAGGGTTGTTTTGATTTGCATTTCCCTGATGGCTAAGGATGTTGAGCACTTCTTAGATATTTCTCAGCCATTCCATATTCTTCAATTGAGAAAATTTTGTTTAGCTCTGTACCCCATTTTTAATAGGGTTTTTTGATACAAGATAATGTTGAAATTAGATTTACATTTTAGATTTAGACCATATAATGCTTAAAGGAAATTCTGTTTCTCTAGCTTATAAAAAACGAATGTTACTTATAAGTGCTTAAGAACTAAAAAAATTCCATAGATAAATAGTTGTGTTAAAAACATAATGGTACTAGATATACTTTCTTCCATATATCTAAGTAATTACAGTAAGGCTAAAAGGATGAGTTGAATTCTCTCAGAATTGTTAGCTATTTGCATTGGTGGGAGAAGCCCTGGTGGCAGAATTTGTCACATGTAGAACCTGAGATAATTTTTTCAGGTTAACTAAGAATCATGACAAGGATGAGATCCTGCAAACCAAATGTTTGATCTAGACTTAATATTTAATATATTATTTTGTCACAGTTCAGTAAATATAATTGTGTCTGCAATGTATGTTCTTTCACTTTAAAATGCAAACTAAAGGAGATCAAGCATGTAGTGTTTGAAAATGACACATTTATTCTTAGTTCTTGCTTTCCAATATTACCTACTGCATATTGATAGTGAAAACTGCAAATGCTATGCCTTTTATAGTTCATGCATGACTTTCAGTTCATGTCACTGCAACATTGGTATGCAAAGACAATTTTTGGTCTCAGTTTCAATGACATAACCAAATTTGGAGCAGTGGAGCCCTTGGGAAAGGAGTCAAACTTTTATTTTAAAAGACACTAGGTGGAATGTTTAATGATTCTGAAACCCAAGGGAAGCCAAGTTTCATCCCATTTCCTCCTGGTAGAATATTGTCAATTATTTGATTTCTCATTATTGTATCACAAAAGTTGGGACAAAATGAAACTATATCATTAGTCAACATGAGATGTTAATATCTTCTTGTTCTTGAATCTCTACGAAAGTACCTTGTCTTTGTGATTTCAAAAGTTTCATAATTAGAAAATTATATGAACTCTTTCTCCGTGTCCACCTTAGGTCCTGTGTATAAGACTCTCTAAATATTCCATCTGATGGAGTCACTGTAGAGAGGTTTAAACCTGCAGACAGGATAATTGTAATTGACCTCTAAGTCAGAGCTCTGTAGCCTGGAGAAATTTATTTAAGCTCTTGGTTCTCCAGTATATTTTTGTCTATAAATTTTAAACAGTGATAGGAACTGAATCATTAATTTTGTCTAATTGTAAACATTAGTAAAAAATACTATAAGCAAAAATATGGGTAAAACTTTTAGAAAAGTAAAATAATAAATATTAGCATATTTAAATATATGAAGTGGGGCGATGTACTATATATATATACATATAATGTACATTTATGTATATGCATATATGTGTAATGTATATGTGTTAGCTGTTGGACATTAAACGCTCAGAAAGCCAAGATTGGAAGAAATGTAAAATTTTCCAATTGGAAATCCAAAAATAATTTAATAATAATTATTTTCAAATTAACTTAAAGAAAAAACCGAGAGATGTTTCATAAATCAGGGTTATGCCAATAGAATTCCTTTTCATTGGATATACATTGAATAGGAGAAACTGCACCTGTTAACTGACAAGAGCAATAAGGTAAAGTCCAAGCTTTTGATTTCAAATTTTAGGTCTTTGTGATTTCCACTGTCAGACTTTTGTGAGGAAGTTTCTTCATATTTTTTTTTCCTAAATGTACTCGCACTCAAGATGTTTGAAGCAATGGCAAGCAAGTTTGACCAAATTGTTTCAAATAAGGCTATTCATGGAGTGAAAGATGGAAGACAGATGGTCTCAAAGAGAAAACAGCCAAGCTTTATGATAGATCCCAGGATGCAGCAGGACTTATGTGATGGATGCTGAATGCCACACTGTTTCATGCTGTGATGCCCGAGTATCCTAAATCTTGTCTTTCAATCATCCAATGATTATAAACTCTATGATAGCTGAGTACATCATGAACAGTGAAATTCTCAAATTGCTTTCATCTCTAGTTACTGTAATTTTGTCTCTTGTGGTTTCTCATATTGCTGGCTTTACAGTTTGTTTTAACCAAACTTGATTTTAAGATTATAAGACAATGAATGGGAATATATGTATCTTATAGAATTATATATGTTACCCTGGTTATCTCAAGACAGAAAAGGAGATTTTGTTTGGTGATTCTACTGCATAGTGTATAAATACAGCACAAACAAACTCATTTAGTAATGATATTATTTTACATTATTTGGATGATTTGAGAATTTCTCAACCAGATTCAAAACTATAGCTTGGTTAGAACAATGTGTGTGTGTGTGTGTGTGTGTGTGTGTGTGTTAGAGGGGGGAGGAGTGTGTGTGTTTGTATGTGAGAGAGAGTGTGTGTCTGAGTGTGTGTGTGTGTGAGTGTGTGTGTGTGTGTGTGTGTGTCTGCACTTGCCTGTGCGCATGTGCCTGGTATTTTTAGGTGCTTATGTTATATCCTAGATTAAATAGAAAAAAACAATAATTTCATTAAATAAACAAAGGAGCCTGAAGGCAAAGGGATGAAATCAATCTGTAAGAGGACAAATAAATCCCATTTTCAGAAAACTATTGGTTGGGAAACTTCTATAAATGATGCATTTTTTATCACTTCATATCATATGTACACTCATTGGTGCAAGCTTATTCGATTTTTTGGGGGATATCAATAATATTTCCCTGTCTTATTCTGAAGACTTAACATCAAGTAGCTATAGAAGATATGTAATATAGAAATATATTTATTCCCACTTTAAAATCATTTTCTGCTCAATATTTAGGTAAGAACCATTAAGAAAACAAATTGTGAAATCACAAATGTATCAACTCTTTTTCAGAAAATGATTTTCAGATTGCCATTTTTACATTTTGCTGTTGCCTATATAGGAGACTAAAGTATTCTGGGAACAGATGACCACATATTTATTTATATGTTCCAGGATAGCATTCATTTTTAGCCAGGATACTATATGCTTAAAGAAAGCTTTGAAATTAGAGGACCGTTGAAGTAGTGTATTTCCTTAGCCTATTGCAATTTGTTTTGGAAAAAAAAGATGACATATTATTGCTTGTGTGTTTGCATGTATCTATTTCTGAGGACCAAACTTGGCGTCCTGTGTGCTGGTAAGCAGCTTACTACTGAGTCATGCAATAAGCACAAACATGGTACAGTACTTTATATCTGCAATATTTCAGTGTCACTGTGGTTTGATATTTTTGAAATTTTCTTTTCCAAGTATTTATGAATATATGTTTCATTATTTTTCATCCCTTTCCTTTTCCTTAACTTCTTCAGAATTCATGCATTACATTGTTCCTTCAACAACTGAGGCTAAACCAAATTGTCTACATTTACTTAATTTCTCTAAGTGGCTACATTAAAGGTACAATAGAACCAGAGTAGGAGTGTGTTTTAACTAATCATAATATCTCATTTTAAATCCTTCAATTTGTCCATTAGTGGTTAGTGGTAGCAAGGAAAATGAGTCAAAATATTTTGGTAATACAGAGGTATTGTGAGATGCAAACTTCCAACAGTTTCTTTACTTACTAGATTTAATGTTCTGTGGAAGTTCATATTAATAATCTAAAACAATATAAAGGTATAAATATAATATATATGATTAAAATCTATTTCCAAAGGATAATACTATGTTTTATATATGTACAATATTAATTAATAAAAATAATATTGCAATTAATAGAATTCAGGACATCAATATCCTAGTTTGATGAATTGAAATTACTCTATTCTTTCTTCAATGTATTTTACACTTGAACATAATAGCTTGCACTTAACTTTTGGCTGCGATCTTCTCCCAAAACTTGTTATTGGGTTTCAAGACTGATTCCTCCTAGACGTCATTTTTTTTAAGTAATATAAAGTAAAAGGTATCTGATTTGAAAGTATCACTCTATGTCTATTTAAACAAATATCGTATAAAAGCTACCTATGAGCCTTTTTCTTGCCTTCTTATATCTCATAAAAATTTATAATTTTTTATTTTCATCATTTATTTTCCATAACTAACTCATGTCATTGCCAGAAGTTTAACCCACTGATGTTTTAAATATATATAAAGGTGCCATACACACACACACACATACACACACACACACACACACATACACATACACCACACACACACACATACACACACACACACACAAACACACACACACACACACACACACACACACACACACAAACATACACACACACACACACCTTACTCTTGTAAAGTTTATATTAGGAAAAAGGTAATTGAGGATAGTAAGGAAAATATCTAAGAAATTCTTATAAAAGCAGCACTTTCCATTTCGAAAAGTTCGACAAGGGAACTATATTTGAAAAAAAAAAAAAAAAAAAAAAAAAAAAAAAAAAAAAAAAAGGATGTGAAAGAAAGAGGTGGTTCAGGAGGCAAAAACATTTGCTGACTTTAGATTCAATATAGGTCATCTGAGTCTGACCTCTGGAACCCATGATGTTGACAAGATAGAACAGACTGCAGAGGTTTCTCTCATGATCCCACATTATGGTGTACTATGAAACACCATATATATTTCTCCTATGAAATTATATATATATAGTAAACTAACATGTGAAAGTTTTCATATTTCTTGTCAATTACTCTGACTCAAAAATGACAGGAAGGAGAAACAGAAAGATGATCTCGGTGACAACATGCCAAATAGAAGAAATGCAAATGCTATGGTCTAAGGAGGAGTACAGGAAACCCACAGAGCTAATATAAAGGAAGGAGGCTGAGAGTCTGTTTCCAGGGCCTGACAAAGACCAGGAAAGACCACCAACAAAATAATGTATATCCGATGGTAAGGATCTGGATTTTGTATGTGTTCTGAAAAACTAGACAAATGGTTTTTGCCTGGCCTGATGTGACTTGCTTTCTATTTTCAAAAGATTACTTTGGATGCTAACATAAAGGAATTGTATCCTGATAAAGTTCATATATTTTGATTCAGTATTTCTTTGGTTAAGACACTTTTTAGACGAAGTTGATGATAATGGTAATGCATATAACTGGATCAGTATATATGAACATGTTAGCCAATATGATATAGTTTAATTCTAGGAATATAGATAAGTAATGTTGAATGGAAATACAGGGAGACATGAACAGTGAATACATGTTCTTTGGCATTAGCGTGTGAGTGAGTGAATAATGGTGGTTTACTGAGATGAAGAAGATTGATGGAAATTTATGTTGTTATGCTGTGGGGTAAATCAAAAAGGTTTACTTGAGAATATTTAAGCTAAGATGGCCATTAGTCATGACATGCTGGATTATAAATCTGGACATCAGAGGAAAGGCAGACTTGAGAGAAAACTTTTTGAACTCATCATCCAATTCATTTTGGTTCGAAAAAAATCAGGCACTTGCAGTGATCTAAAAGACCTTTCAGAGAAGCCAAATAAATAGAACTCCAATGGGATCAATGGCCTCCACGTAAAACCAGATACACTGAAACTCATAGAACAGAAAGTGGGGAAACTAAAAGAAGGCAAAGGCCCTCTATAGTCTCAAACACATAGACACTGGAGAAAATTCACTAAACAGAACACAAATGGCTTATGCTCTAAAATCAAGAATATACAAATGGTACCTCATAAAACTAAAAAGCATCTGAAAGTAAAGAACACTGTCATTAGGACAAAACAGCAACAAACAGATTGGAAAAAATAATTACCAGTCCAACAACAGAAAGAGGGCTAATATTCAATATATACAAAGAACTCAAGCTAGCATCCAGAAAATCAAATAGCCCTATTAAAAATAAGGTACAGAGATTCAATGCAATCTCCATCAAAATTCCAACTCAATTCTTCATAGAGTTGAAAAGAGGAATTTGCAAATTCATTTGGAATAACAAAAAAACCCAGAATATTAAAAACCATCCTCAACAACAATAAAACATCTGCAGGAATCACCATCCCTGACCTCAAGATATATTAGAAGGCAGTTGTGTCAAAAACCGCATGGTACTGGTACAAAGATAGGCAGGTAGACCAATGGAACTGAATAGAAGATCCAGAAACAGACTCTCACATATATGGTCAGATAATTTTTGAGAAAGGAGCTGTAAACATTCAATGGAAAAAGGACAGCCTCTTTAACAAATGGTATTGGTTCAACTGGCACTGTGCTTGCAGAAGAATGAAAATAGACCCTCTTCTTATCTCCTTGTACAAATCTCAAGTGCAAGTGGATCAAAGATCTCCACATTAAACTAGGTATACTGAAACTATTAGAAGAGAATGTAGGGAAAACCTTAGAACACATAGGCACAGGAGAAAATTTCCTGAACAGAACACCAATAGTTTGTGCTCTAAGGTCAAAGATCAAGAAATGGGACTTAATGAGATTGCAAAGTTTCTGTAAGGCTAAGGACACTGTCAAGAAAACAAAACAGCAGCCAACAGATTATGGAAAGATCTTTACCAACCCCATATCTGATAGAGGTCTAATATCCAATGTATACAAAGAACTCAAGAAGTTAGACACCAGAGAATCAAACAATCCTATTTAAAAAACAGGGTACAGAACTAAACAAAAAATTCTCAACTGGGGAATATTGAATGTCTGAGAAGCACCTAAGGAAGTGCTAGACATCCCTAGTCATCAGGGAAATGCAAATCAAAACAACCCTGAGATTCTACCTCACATCAGTCAGAATGGCTAAGATCAAATACTCAGATGACAGCAGATGCTGGAAAAGATGCAGGGAAAGAGGAACACTTCTCTACTGTTGGTGGGGTTGTAAACTGGTACAGCCACTCTGGAAATCAGTCTGGTGGTTCTTCAGAAAGTTGGAAATACTCCTACCTGAAAACCCAGTTATTCCAGTTCTGGGCATATACTACAGAAATGCTCCAACCTACAACAAGGGCACATGCACCACAATGTTCATAGCAGCTCTATTTATTATAGCCAAAAGCTGGAAAAAACCCTGATGTCCTTCAGTAGATGAATGGATACAAAAGTTTTAATTTGGATACTCTCTCTGTGACCTCTGGAAAGTCTGGCTAAGTGATGATCTATCTTGTTGATTTTCTAAAATAACCATTTCCTGGTTTTGGGTGAGTATTTGTATAGTTCTTTTTGTTTCTGCTTGGTTGATTTCAACTCTGATTTTGATTATTTCCTGTTATCTACTCCTCTTTGTTTTATTTGCTTCTTTTTTGTTCTAGTGCTCTCAGATTTGTTGTCAAGCTGATAGTGTATGATCTCTCCAGTTTCTTTTTGGAGGCACTCAGAGATATGAAGTTTCCTCTTAGCACAGCTTTCACTGTATCCCAAAAGTTTGGGTATGTAGTCTTTTCATTTTCATTAAATTCTAAAGTCTTCCATTTCTTTCTTTTTTTCTTTCTTGACCAATTTATCATTGTGAAGAACATTGTTCAGCTTCCATGTATATGTAGGCTTTCTGTTGTTTCTGTTGTTATTGAAAACCAGCCTTATTTCATGGTGATATGATAGGATGCATGGCATTGTTTAAATCCTCTTGTATCTTTTGGTGTCTTTTTTGTGACTGATTATATGGTTTATATTGGAGAAGTTACCATGAGGTGCTAAAAAGACAGTATATTCTATTGTTTTAGGTTGAAATGTTCTATGGATAACTGTTAAATCTATTTGGTTATCAACTTTTGTTAGTTACACTGTGTCTCTGTTTATTTTCTGTTTCTATAATCTGTCCATTGATGATGGTTGGGTGTTCTAGTCTCCCAAAATTATTTTGTGAGTTGCAGTGTGTTCTTGGAAATTTAACAATGTTTCTTTAATTGTGTGGGTGCACATGGAGCATAGATGTTCAGAACTGAGAGCTCATATTGGTGTATTTTTTCTTTGATGAGTATGACGGCTTGCATATACTTGGCCCAGGGAGTGGCACTAGTAGAAAGTGTGGCCTTGTTGGAGGAAGTGTGCCACTGTGGGGTTGGACTTGGAGATACTCCTCCTAGCTGTCTGAGAATGCTCAGTCTATTCCTGGCTTCATTTGGATGAAGATGTATAACTCTCAGCTACTCCTGCACCACACCTACCTGAATGCTGCCATGCTTCTGCCTTGATACTGGACTGAACCTCTGAACCTGTAAGCCAGCCTCAATTAAATCTTTTTATTTATAAGACTTGCCTTGGTCATGGTGTTTGTTCACAGAAATAAAACCCTAACTAAGAAATTGGTACCACCATAGTAGGGTATTCCTGTGACAACCTGCCATGTTTTAGGGGGGACTGTGGAAGGACTTTACAACTTTGGGCTAGAAGAGCCATTGACATATTAAGAGCTTTGTGGATATTCAGTAGGAGATTGGAAGATAACGTTGAAAACAGTATAGAAGATGGAGACCTGGCTTGTGAAATTTAAGAGGGAAGATTAAAGACTCTTTAATCAGGGCTGTTGCTGTTTAGGTTGTGAAGATTCTGTGGTTTTGGTTAGCTGGGGCGAAAAAATCAGCTGGGACAAACAAGATACCAGAACCACTAAAGCAAAACCTTTGCATTACTGGGACTATTGATATTGGTCAACAGGAGCTAAGAAATTAGTGGTGATTAGGAAGAGACCAGCATCATTGAGGTGAAATATTCTGGGAACTGTTTGGTGAGAGCACAAAGATGTGTTCCAGAGATAGCCAAGGTTGTACCTCATGCTGGGGCTAGACTTAGTAATATGTAAGAGTCACCCAGGTGGTACTGGTTTTGAACAAATGAAGGGGTCAAGGAGAGCAGCTGAGGCTCAGCACTGTGAGAGGCCATGAAAAATTATTGGTGGAGGTGCAGCCTCAGTGGCAATTAATTCCCCAGGACTGACAG
Organism: Micromys minutus; assembly: GCF_963924665.1. Classification (NCBI taxonomy): domain Eukaryota; kingdom Metazoa; phylum Chordata; class Mammalia; order Rodentia; family Muridae; genus Micromys; species Micromys minutus. The sequence goes on from NC_137958.1 coordinate 26,059,081, forward strand.
TAGTGTTTTGGAGATGCCAATACCATGAGATAACCACCAAGAACAGCAGCCGTGCTGGAGAACAGGCAGCTGGAGCCTAGAAGACAAAGTGTTTGTTACAAAGGGAAGAACTGGAGAAGTGACTCAAGCCCTTGGATGAGCCCAGAAGTTCGTCAGTCGATTCCAAGATACTGGATGGCTAGAGATTGGTTTTGCTTTGACAGTGACTGTGCCCTGATAGCTTTCCCTCTTGAAGGAAAAAGTGGAGTCCACAGTTTAGAGACTTTAAATTGTAAAAAGACTCTGATTTTTAAAATAGATTGAACATTTTAAAGGTATTGCAATTTTAAAATGTAAGAATTGGTAAAGAATTGGTGGGACTCTTAGGATTATCTAGATCTTGGGGATGAACAAGAAGGTAAGGGTTGAAGCTTAATATTGATTTGCTTGTATGTTAAGTTGACAAGGGTTCAATTGTACTGGCTGAGTTTGTGTCAGCTTGACACAAGCTGGAGTTATCACAGAGAAAAGAGCCTCAGTTGGGAAAATGCCTCCATGAAATTCAGCTGTAAGGCATTTTCTCAACTAGTGATCAAGTGGGGAGGACCCAGCCCATTGTGGGTGGTGCCATGTTCTGGGCTGGTAGACCTGGGTTCTATAAGAAAGCAGGCTGAGCAAGCCAGAGGAAGCAAGTCAGTAAGTGACATCCTTCCATGGCCTCTGCATCAGCTCCTGCTTCCTGACCTGCTTGAGTTCCAGTCCTGATTTCCTCTGGTGATGAATAGCAATGTGGAAGTATAAGCTGAATAAACCCTTTCCTCCCCAACTTGCTTCTTGGTCATGATGTTCCTCCAGGAATAGAAACCCTGACTAAGACAATGAGTATGAAGTATTCTTTCTTATATTTTTTGATAATGTTTTGTTTAAAGTTAATTTTATTTGATATTGAAATGACTACTTCAGCTTGTTTCTTGGGACCATTTGTTTGGAAATTCTTTTTTCAGCCTTTTATTCTGAGGTAGTGTCTGTGTTTGTCACTGAGGTATGTTTCCTGTATGCCACAAAATGCCGGGACCTCTTCATGAATCCAGTCATTTAGTCTATGTCTTTTTATTAATGAGTTGATTTCATTGAAATTAAAAGATATTAAGAAAAATGATTGTTGTTTCTTGATATGCTTGATGTTAGAGGTGGAATTAGGTTTGCTTGACTATCTTGTTATGGCGTTGTTAAAAAAGATTAGTTTCTTGGATTTTCTAGAGTGTAGTATCCTACTTGTGTTGGAGTTTTCCATGCATTATTCCTTCTAGGGCTATATTTATGGAAATATCTTGTGTAAATTTGAATTTGTCATGGAATATCTTGGTTTCTCCATCTATGTTAATTGAGAATTTTACTTGATATAGTAATCTGGGCAGAAATTTGTGTTTCTTTGGGGTCTGTAGGCCATCTGCCCAGTATCCTCTGGTTACTACAGTCTCAAGTGAGAAATCTGGTATAATTTTGATAGCTCTGCCTTTATATGTTACTTGACCTTTCCCCTTTACTGCTTTTAATATTCTTTCTTTGTTTTATTCATTTGTTCTTTTGATTATTCTGTGATGGAAATCATTTCTCGTCTAGTCTATTTGGAGTTCTGTAGGCTTCTCAAATGTTCATGGACATCTCTTTATGTTAGGAGCATTTTCTTCTATAATTTTGTTAAAGATATTTACTGGGCCTTAAAGTTGGAAGTCTTCACTCTCTTCTATACCTTAGATTTGATCTTTTCATTGTATCCTGGATTTCATTGGTGTTTACAGTTAGGAGATTTTTGCATTTTGAATTTTCTTTGATTGTTGTGTTAATTGTTTCTATGGTAACTTCTTTCCCTGAGGTTCTCTCTTCCATCTCTTGTCTTCTATTGGTGAGGCTTGCATCTATGTCTTCTGATCTCTTTCCTAGGTTTTGTATCTCCAGGATTGTCTCTCCATGGTTTCTTTATTGTTTTTATTTCCGTTTTTAGATCCTGTATGGTTTTGTTCAATTCCTTTACCTTCTTGGTTGTGTTTTCCTGTAACTCTTTAAGGGATTTTTGTTTTTTTCCTTTAAGTGCTTCCACTTGTTTACCTGTGTTGTCCTGTCTTTCTTTAAGGTAGTTATTTAAGTCCTTCTTAAAGTCCTCTGTCATAATCATGAAATGCAATTTAAAATTGAAATCTTGATTTTCAGGTGTGCCAGGATATCCAGGACTTGTAGTTAGAACAAACAAACAAACAAACAAACAAAAAAACCTAAAATATTGGGCTCTGATTATATCAAGTAGAGTTGCTTTCTGTTCCTTAGGTTCTTCTGCTTGCCTCTCAGTTTTGTTGTTGTCGTCTTGTTATTTGTGGTGTTTGTGGGTCTTGCTGTTTCTGACTGGAACCTGTCCCTCCTGTGGGTCTGTGAGCCTGTGATCTTAGGTGTGTCAACATTCCTGGGAGACCAGTTCTCCCATGACTAGATTTGGGTTCGTATTGCTGTGCCACGGATCTGAAGGATCTTGTCCCAATTTGCTTTGCAGTTTTTGAGCCCTGTAGTCATTCTCTTGTGAGGTCTTTCTTTGGCCCGTGATTGGAGAAAAACTGTTTGTCTCACGTGGGACTTTAAGAGTGACAGCATGCCTGGAATAAGAGTTCTCTTTGGGAGAGATGTAGGACTAAGGAGCTGTTGCCACAGGTTAACTCCTGTGCTCAGATAGCGACTGGAAGGATCTCTTCTCCAGCTTTTCTGTGATTCTGGGGCCCTGTTGTCTCCTGGCAGGTCTCTCTTTGCCAGTTATTGGAGCAAAAATGTTTGTCTACCGTTATAATTAGGAGAGACAGCATTTCTGGGAGACCAGCTCTCTTTGGGTAGGATTTGGGTCCAGAGAGCTGTGCTGTAGGGTTAACTCTTGGATTCAGATGTAGAATGGAAAGCATGAAGGATTTATTTGAGTGTCTTTAGTGTGGATTTTTTATTTTCTTGTCTGTTGTCATTGTTGTTATTGTTTGTAAATGAATGTTAAGGATAAAATGTAAGAATTGTACCTATACCTTAGGTTAGTTGAAACTAAAGATTTGTAATAAAAATGAAAGCAGCCACTTAGTCCACTGCTACTAATTGCAAAGGCTGGAAAAGAATGCAGTAAGAAAAAGAAGGAACAAAAACAGAGAGACAATGCTTTTAGAAGTATTCTGCTACAGATGAGTATAGCTATATTATAACAACTTTTATTTGAAAAGAGAGAGAATGCTTTTATAAGTATTCTGCTACTGGTGCGTTTAGCTATATTACAACAGATTTTATTTGAAAATATGATACACTATTCTGAATTTAGTACATGGGCCAATTCACCCTCTGCTATATTGATGACTGACTAATATATAAAGCTGCTTTTTACTATTCTAAAACAGAGCCCATAGGTAGGTGCTACAGACAGAACAGAGCAGACTCTACTAGTCTAAAACAGAGCCCATAGGTAGAAGCTGCTTTATATATTCAGATTTGGATTTAAGCCACAGGTCCAGGCTGCTGAGTGTCTCTATATTGTTTTAATATGGTGAGTTAGTGGGGTGGTACTATCCACAGCTCATCTTATGCAGAACAGACTTATGAAAAGTAAAGATGCTTGTAGAGATTGATGATGCTTACCTCATGCGGTGTATCTCTGTTATATATGCTTCTAACAGTCTTGTATGAAATTTTGCATGAATTTGATAAAAACATGTACCTAAAAAGTCCACAGTAGATAAAACTTCCAGTATCTAGTGGGATTCATTAAATTTCAGGATTTTTTCCTTAACATTTTACTTACAAGATGTAATTTTCTGAAATCTATATGTATATATAAAATATTCTAAGGTAAAACAAATACTTAAAAATGTATGTGATCAGTGATATCACTGCAGGACAGTCATGGTTAACCCCAGTAAATCTAAAGGCCACCTCAGTCACTCAGCCTTGTGTTAGTTTTATTTCTGACCTTTACTTTCCTCATCCTTCAATCACCTTTCTAGAATATCTTTCCTAAACATTACCTTTATGCAAATGTTTGTCTCATGGCATTATTGCAGGGCAGTGTAAGAATCTCTATAAAGATGAATAAGATCAATTCATATTTTCTTATATTCCACCACAGGAACAAAGAGATTTCATTCTGCATGCTTTTATTTACAAAGAAACATTATATTCCTCCATAACCCAATTTAGAGTAAAACGAAGAACAGAGTAAAATGAATCTCCTTTTCTTTACCATATAATGAAGATGACATATCTGAATATAGATTTAGGAGTCAAATGTAATCAAACTGGCCTGTGAAATGAGCTGGTCAGCAGTATTTGATACAATTTCAAGTAACTTAAATGATGCCACTGAAGATCTGTGTGATGAAATTAAATTCAAAGACAATTTGCTTTATACAGATGAAAACACAAATCAGATATTCTTTTGATGAGGACTGTTCTAATTCTTTTTAACTTGTATGCATGGTCTTTCTCTTCATTTTATTTTCATGGTAGACTGGCAGACTTAAAGTGGTACATTCAGGAGAGAATTAAAGGATGGGTAGAGGCTCCTTAATCCTGGTAATCTACCTATTTTCAAATGTATTGGAGTCCTAGGATACAGGTTTGACTTTATTTTGCATGGTTGTAGAAAAAAACAATGATTGATGGATTTCTTCCCGCTGCAGTTTGCATATTTGTATGCTCTAATTCTTTAAGCTGGAGATGTGCTGAGTTTAATGTAGTATGTCACTCTTAAACCGGCTGCAACTTCTGGCTGTCACTTTTGATCAGGAGCCACAGAGGTTTTGGCCATGAAACCTGCAAATAAAAATCAGGGGAATAAATGCAATTTCCATTTCCACTTAAAAATTCACAAACAGTGGTGTTCTGAGCAGCAGGAGGTGGTTAAGGAAATGTGCCTTTCATTTGTCTTGCTTCTGTAGGAAATACAATTTGGAGGAATCAGATAATAGTGAAATTGCTATCTTTCTTCTTCCTGAGCCTTTGGGACTGCTATGGGGTTATGGACAAAAGCAGGGGTGATGAAGTTTTCCTAGCCTCCTGGGATTGAGCTTAGCACAACCCAGGTGGTTACACATTGATATTCTACTGACTGGTTGCTAAAATATTCTTCTCCATGATCTGCCCATTTATTCCAATACAAAGCGTGGCTCTTGAATTTCCCTATGTTTCCTCACTGTAAATTTCCCCTTATAACAGCTACAACAGTGTTTGACAAACAGAAGCCAGAACAACATTTAGCATAAATAAATAATCAGCATTTGAATTTCATGATTAGTCAAATCTCAGCCTACTTTCTGTGCCTGTGGAATCTTGTCTACCATAATGACCTCTGGGGATCAACATACTGTTAGCTATTTCTCCTCTGGATTATGGCTCCCCCCCCCAAAAAAAAAGGAAAATGAAACTAAACTAGATTTTTCTATTCTGTATGTTAGCAAGCCACCACCAAATGTAGTTTACTCTTTCGAAGGCATAAATATGCTTCTACAATCTGTTCTGAAGAACAGATCATAAATGCTAATTTTTTAAAACTACATTAACTGGGCCATGGAGATGGTTCTCTGGATAAAAGTGCTGGAAATGAAAGCATGAGACTGTGAATTTGAGTCTCTAGGATATATATATATATATAAACAGGGTGAGTAGTTTAAGCACCTGTAACCCCAAATCCCCAAGGACAGATTGGAGGCGACAAATCTCCAGGAGTTCATGGAACAAGTTGCCTGTGTAGTAAAATTAAAAAAAAAAAAAACCTGCTTCAAAGGAAGTGGAGGATGACCAATACCTGGATAGGCCCTCTGATGACATGGCACACATGTGCATGCACACACGTACATACTCATACATTTGCACACACTATATTATGTTTTTTCTTCCTGTTTACTGGTTTTAATTAGCTATCCTTCCTGAGCCATCTGAGTACTATAATAGCAGGCATGCAGTGCATGTAAAGTATAACTAATGTATTCATCTCTGAATACGCATGTAAATATGTGTGTTTGTTCATGTGCACATGGGGGGTAGGCATAGGCAAACCTCAGACTCTGTTCCTTAGGAGCTAGTTACCTTATAACTTTTTAGAGAGTCTCAGTGGGACAGAGAGCTAACAAATTTGGACAGGTCAGGTAGTCCCAGGCATCTTCCCATGTCTACCTCAATAGTACTGAAACTACAAATATCCACCACTACACTTGGTTTTTAATGTGATTCTGGGAAGTAAACATGGTCTTCAGATTTATGCAGAACAAACATCTTACTGACTGAGCTATCCTTCTCACCTAGGTAAATTTTCAAAGGAAATAACATGATTTGATACTTTGTCCATTGTTTTTATGTTGACTTGCTTTTCATCAAATTTTGATGACTGAAAACTTTCAGAAGTGTTACCTTTAAAAGGTTAAATGATATTATAAACGTTGTAGTGCACTAGCCAAAGGTGGAGAGATAGAAAAAAAAGATAAACTAAGAATTTAGAAGAAAGATGACACCCTATTGTCTTGGGGGCTTACTTACAGGTACAGCTAAAGTCTATGATCATCATTGCAGGAGACAATTAGACATAGCATGCTGCAGTAGCTGAGAGGCTATATAGCATTAGCTGTGATCACAAAGAAGAGATAGCTAACTTGGAATACCATGAGTTTTTGAAACTTCAGAGACCAACCCAGTGACATACCTCCTCCAATAAAGCCACACTACATATTCTTTACAAAATAGTTCTTTGTATTTTCTTCTTATTCATTTATTGATTTACATCCCAAATGCTTCCTCCTCACAGAATCCCTCTACCCATTCCTGTTTTTTTTTTCTCCTCTGAGAGTAGCCCCCCCCACCCCATATCTTCCCACCCTGGCACATCAAGTCTCTGTAGAATTAGACACATCCTCTTCCACTAGGGCAGACAAGGCAGCCCTGTTGATATATGGATAGCACCTTACGGGAGAGCCTAAGATCCACTTGTTGGGTAAACCACATGTAGATTGAACTGCCTGTCTGCTACATGTATGTCAGGAGCCTTAGTCAAGCCTGTGTATGTTCTTTAGTGGCTAGGTCTCTGAGAATTCCCAGAAGTCCAGGTAATTTGACTCCATGGTCTTACCCACAGGAGGCACTATCCCCTCAGGGCCTTTAGTCCTTACCATAACTCTTCCATATGCTGAAATCTGTCTAATATTTGGCTGTGGGTATCTGTATCTCTATTAGTCAGGAGTTAGGCAGAACCTCTCAGAGATGTCCTAGACTCCTGCCTGCAAGGATAATACAGTATCATTAATAGTATCAAGGATTGATGATGCTGAGGTTGGATTGATTACTGGTTGGACATTTCTTTTGTCCGTCCTCCATCTTTTTCCCTGCACCTCTCTTAGCCAAAACAAATTTTGGGCTGAACGTTTTATGGGTGGGTGTTCACATCCCTTCACTGCGGATCCTGCCTGGCTGTAGGAGGTGTCCTTTTCAGGTTCCATGTCCCCACTCTTAGGCATCTAGGTTAAAGACAATTGCATTGACTCCTGGTAACCTCCCCATTCAAGGTTTTCAAACATTCCTCAATATTCCCCAACCTCCCACCTCTAGCTGGGTCAGGAAAATCTAGTTAAACATAAGCTTTCCTAGACACATGAAAATTCTGCTTCATTCATTGTTAAAGCCTCAGCTCTATGTAAGACAATTCATACAGAAGAAATCATTAATCTTGTTTTCCCTAGAAGCAGTGAGGCAGATAAATAAAAGTAAATATAGTTTATGGTGAAGCATTATTATTAAAATAGCTTCATCTACAAAGCTTTTTCTCATCTATTTCCTGTCAATGAAAAAACAACTGATGTCAGACAATCTTCTCAGAAGATTCTAAAAGTAGCCATATTCACGTAGTGTTATTCCCCTCTGTCCACCCAAAGTACAAGTACTTCTTTCTGGATGGGAAGTCCAAGCTCTTCACATTAGAAACATCTTTCCATCAGGTTGATCTTTGCAGTAGAAATAGAGGTGTGCATAATTCTGGTTATATCTGATCCAGCATTGCTGTGGGAAATTTGCTTCAGTGCTACTTATAAATGCTGTTTTTCAGTTTCATGACCTGTGTCTGTAATGAGCTGTCTGATATGCTTTGCTTTCCTTATTGCTTCCATTTCAATGTTCACATCTTTATTACTCCTCTTAGGTATAGCTTTTAGTGGAAAACATTCAACACCTCATTTCACAGACACACACTTACTTGCCTGAGCACAGGTAACTATTTCACTGCCTTGAAGGACAGTACTTGCAAGCCAGTCATGTTCTACTTTCTACAAAATTAGTTAAACAATATCCAGGCTTTTCAACTACTCCACATAAATATATTACTTAAAAGAAATCTCAACAAGTTTTGTTTTATCTTGAAGCATTCTTGGTGATGGATTTTATACACTGGAGTGCTGGTTAGACAAATTCTCTAATTATAATAACACAAATAGTCAATTATTAATTCTTAATTTCATTATAATAACTGACTGGGCATCATTATCAAATATAAAAGTAAATTACAACAGTAGACGAAAATAGTAAATTTTCTGTGACATATCAGTTGGTATTTAGTATCATGGCATGCCTTGTATCTAAGGAAGCAGAAACACATGAGACTACTCATATAGCTTATTTATCTAGAAAAAAAATTTAAGTAGGCAAGTGCAATTGAATTATCAAACCCAACCATACCAGCCACATTGAAACAGTTTTATTCTAATGACTGAATACTTAAAAAATGCTCTATAAAAACATTTTTTTAATGTCAATTTTTTTTGGTTATTTGTTTTTTGTTTATTTTTTATTTATTTATTTATTTTTTTGAGACAGGGTTTCTGTGTGCAGCCCTGGCTGTCCTGGAACTAGATCTGTAAACCACACTGGCCTGGAACTCAAGAGATCTGCCTGTGTCTACTGCTCCAGTCCTGGGATTATAGGCTTGCACCACCACCACCTGGCAGCATATATTATTATTTTTCTTTTGTTTCTTCTTCTTCTTCTTCTTCTTCTTCCTCTTCTTCTTCTTCCTCTTCTTCTTCTTCTTCTTCTTCTTCTTCTTCTTCTTCTTCTTCTTCTTCTTCTTCTTCTTCTTCTTCTTCTTCTTCTTTCTTCTTCTTCTTCTTCTTCTTCTTCTTCTTCTTCTTCTTCTTCTTCCTCTTCCTCTTCCTCTTCCTCTTCCTCTTCCTCTTCCTCTTCTTCTTCTTCTTCTTCTTCATCTTCTTCTTCTTCTTCTTTTTCTTCCTCGTCTTCTTCCTCTTCTTCTTCTTCTTCTTCTTCTTCTTCATCTTCTTCTTCTTCTTCTTCTTCTTCTTCTTCTTCTTCTTCTTCTTCTTCTTCTTCTTCTTCTTCTTCTTCTTCTTCTTCTTCTTCTTGAGATATACAGAGGTCAGGAAATTAAACAGTGTTCATACCAATGGGAGATTGGGAACTGAGGAGTAACAACCAGAGACTCCCAGATGCCAGAAAAGCAAGAGCCTCTCAAGAACCTCACAGGGATGACATAAACTAAAATACCCCACAAATGAAAGGGAGAACCTGTAAAGACCATATCCAGAGATTTAGGCATGGCCTCCTTGTTGAGGGATGAGGCCGACCACACTTCTCAAAGGTTTAACACAAAATAGCTCCTGTCTAAAAGAAATACATGGACAAAGAGTGGAACATAAAATGAAGGAAAGGCCATCTGGAGATTGGCTTGCCTGGGAAACAATCCCACATGCAGACACCAAACTCAGCCAATACTGTGGATGCCAAGAAGTGCTTCCTTACAAGAGCCTGGTACAGCTATCTTCTCAGAGGCTCTGCCAGATCCTGACCAATACAAATGTGGATGCCCAAAGCCAGCTACCCGACTAATCAGAGGGAACCCAATGGAGGAGTTAAGGGAAGGACTGAAAGAGGTGAAGTGGGCTTCACTGGCATCAAAGGGAAGGAAGGTCCTTGGTCTTCTGAAGATTTTATACCCCAGTGTAAAGGAATGCTAGGGCAGTGAGGCAGGAATGGGTGGTTTGGGGAGCATCCTCATAGAAGCAGGATACGGGAGGAGGGGATAGGGGGCTTGCAGAGGGGAATCCAGTAAAGGAGATAACATTTAAAATGTAAACAAAGAACAATGTCAATTAAATTACTATATCTTCAGTGCAATGCCAGAAGGAAGAAAAGATGAACATATGTGTATGTTTAGATAGGTGATAGATAGATAGATGATAGCTAGCTAGATAGATAGATGATAGATAGATAGATAGATAGATAGATAGATAGATAAGATAAGATAGAGTTAGAGATAGTGACATACATATATGTCAATAAGGGCATATACAATCTTTCCTTAAAAGACATTCTATTTAGCTGTTATGAAAAGTCCTTATAGGGGTTTTAATTAACTAACCAACAATTCTAAACATCATAGTCTAAGTATGTGGCATATTCTGAGGACTGACATTCAGAATATATTGAGAAGCACTGTGTGCTTGTGTGGTGATTCCAATATGCTGGTCATTCATCTGACTGTACTAGAATAGTAATAATGTTCTCTCTATATACAAACATGAATCACAAGCTCTTCTTTTCAACCAGTGTCTGGCATCAATGTGAGAAGAGGCCTTTGGTCCAGTGAGGGCAGGCTTTCCCAATATTGGGGAATGTCAAGGAACTGAGATGGAGAGGGTAATTAGGAGTGAGTGCACCTTCATGGAGACAAGTGGAGAGGGAGGGTGGATGAGAGTGGGGTGGGAAAATAGTATAATATTTCAAATGTAAATACAGAGAGTATCTAATAAAAAGTTGTATTTACTCCAATTTCAAGGAGTATTCACTCTCCGACCCAATCTCCAAAACAACTAACCAAATAAAAAATAAAACAGCATAGAGAAGTTGGATGATTTCCCTAAGATGAGTGAAGTAGTTGGTTATAATGAACACTCTTTTAATTCCAGTAAAAAATTCAAGTTTTCTATGAAGTCACATCTAATAAGCAAATGTGTATACCTGACCCTCAGTGAGGGTCTAATGCATCTAACTATTCTATGAGTTAGTTAGTTCTTACCATACACTGTTGAAAAAATCCCATTGATGAGATGTAAAACTTTTCTTGGGCACCAAAAAGTATAATCCTAAAATGACCAGTCCCATATCAAGCATCTTGAACAGATTTGGTATTTATGGCTCTTAATCCTATCAATTCTTTCTCATTCCAAATACTGCCTCTGGAGATATGTTTGGAAGAAGTACCTAGGAGGAATTGGGAAGTGGTTAAATATGGACAAATATAAAACATTTGTAATGAATTAATCTCTTTATTGAAAATATTTTTCATGCAATATATCATGTTCACAATTTCCATCCCTTTGCCTTTTCTTGGATACTCCCCACCTCCTCACTTTCTATCAGCATGCCTTCTTTCTATCTTTATTAAAGAAAGAGTTATAATGCTCAAAAGACCTTTGCAAGCTGCCACAGGGAGAAAAGCAGTCTATAGAAATACCCAGGTGTAACTCTTATACAGCACAATAGTGGCCAGGACAGAAACATATTACAGAAGGCTCAACAGTGCTTCTTATATCCAGAAGGTAACTATCAAAGGCATTCTAAATTGAATCCAGACACACTCAATAGAAATGATTTCATGCCTGATATAGCTTTCATCTCCCAATGAATGGGTTTCTTTTGCAAAACTCAGGGACCATTGCAGAAAGATATCAAAATGTAGGGAACAACGGACCATGGAGTTTTCAACCCCAAATTTAAAATAAAATCCCTACACAGAAGAATGAGGAGTAATCCTAAAAGAAGGAGTAGAAAGACTGTAAGAGCTGAATGGCCAGGGCGTCAGCTGTGAGACATAGTCTTATATAACAGGAAAAAATGTACCCAGGTGTACTGACTGATTTTGTGTGTCAATTTGACATAAGCAAGAGTTATCACAGAGACAGGAGTCTCTCTTGAGAAAATGTTTCTATGAGATCCAACTTCAAGTCATTTTCTCAATTAACAATCAAGAGTGTGAGGGCCCATTGTGGGTGGTGCCATTCCAGGGCTGATAGTCTTGGGTTCTGTAAAAAAGCTAGCTGAGCAAGCCAGGGGAAGCAAGCCAGTAAGTAACATCCCTCCATAACCTCAGCATAAGTTCCTGTTCCCTGACATGCTTGAGTTCCAGTTCTTACTTCCTTGGGTGATAAATAACAATATGGAAATGTACGTAGAATAAACAATTTCCTCCCCAATTTTCTTCTTGGTTGTGATGTTTTGTGCAATAATAAAAACCCTAAGAAACCATGAAATAAAAAACTATATATTGCTGCTAAAACAGAAACAGAAATCTTACCTCACATAGCAACATGAATGGGAAAGTTCTCACAAGGCTTCACAATTAATGGCTGCATAAAGATAGAGAATTCGTGTTCACCAGGGATAAGATCCTTGTCCACTCTCTGTAACTATATTTTTTTTCAAAACATAGTTTTTAAGATGGCTCTTAAATGCTTTAACCTCCCTTCTAGTTCACCACCTGCCATAGGTAGGGGAAAATAAAGAGTACAGAGGAAGAGAACCTGTTTAGAAATGATTCTTTGATTGATCTATTCTTTAATCCCTGCTCCTCTGTTTGACTTTGTATTTCCTGTTGTTAGTGATTTGTTCTACCTTCTAAGTTGGACTGATGGATCCACATTCTAACCTTCCTTCTTTTTGAGCTTCATAAGGTCTGTGAATTGTTTCCTGGGTATTTTGAAATTTTGGGGGCTAGTATCCACTTATCAGTGAATGCATACCATTTGTGTTCTTATGTGATTGGGTTATCTCATTCTGGATGATAGTTTCTAGTCCCATCCATTTGCCTATGAATTTTATAAAGTCATTGTTTCTAATAGCTGAGTAGTACTCCACTGTGTAAATGTTTCGAAATATCTGTATCAATTCCTTTGTTGAAGAACATCTGGGTTCTTTCCAGCTTCTGGCTGTTACAAATAAGGCTGCTATGAACATGGTGGAACATATGTCCTTGTCATATATTGGAGCTAATTTTGGAAATACACACAGGAGTGGAATAGCTGGGTTTTTTTGTCCAGTTTTCTGAGGAACCACAAGACTGATTTCCAGAATGGTTGTACCAGCTTGCAATCCCACCAACAATGTTCGTGTTCCTCTTTTTCCATATCCTTGCCAGCATCAAATGTCACCTGAGTTTTTGATCTTAGCCATTCTGACTGGTATGAGGTGGAATTAGAAGATTGATTTCATTTGCATTTTCCAAATGACTAGAGAATGCCACACCTAGGGATCCACCCATATTCAGTCTCCAAACCCAAGCACTATTGCTGATGCCAAGAAGTGCTTACTGGTAGGAACAAGATATGGATGCCTCATCAGAGGCTCTGCCAGAGTCATTCAGATACCGCTGAGAATGCTTGCAACAAACTAACAGACTGAACACAGGAACCCAAATGGAAGTGTTAGAGAAAGAACTGAAGGAGCTGAATGGGTTTGCAACCTCATGGGAAGAACAACATTATCAACCAACCAGACCTTACACAACTCCCATGGTCTAAAACACCAACCATTGAGTGCTCGCTCCACTTGCAAGCACTTCATAAATATATCAAAAATCCAGTTGGAAATAGTCAGAATAGCAAACATGAATCAGGAATGGTGGCACTACCAAGCAGAGACAGCCAGGACTCAGACACTGCAGGAGTCTACAGAACAGACCAGGAAAATTTGGTCCAGATCCAGGCATTGGTATACACTGGGCCCCACTGTATACTGGAGACCTACATAAGGACATTAGAAGCATAAAGACTCTCTTCTTTGCTTGCTTGCCTTGTGGGGCTGAGCAATGGCTAGATCCTTGGAATTTCATTCACAGGTGCTGCTGACCATTGTTGGGGAGTTGGACTACAGAGTATAAGTCATCAACAAATTCTCTTACAATATAGAGACTACTCATAAGTTTTGTGACTCTAGAGAACCTTGACTAATAGAGAGATTGGTACCAAAAATGGGGTAACATGAAAACAAATTAGAGGCAGTGCAAAAAAATGTTTTTTTTCTTACTCCTGGATGTCGAAAGAAAAGTCAAAACATTAACATGAAATAGATAGGAAGCCTTCTGCATATCTGTTTGATCTGTATAAGCAAAGAATTCTATAACAAACAAAAGAAAGATTACAGTGGATCATGGCAAAAGACAATCTCAGCCAGTAAATCAATTTCCTTACTTGAGCCAATTTACAAACCCTGAACCCCAGGTTCGCCCAAGGAAGGATATTGATAAGACACCTAAACGTTTTGCTGTTAGCTTTTCTCCGGTTCTTTTCCAGAGGAACATACAGCCTTTTACAAGAGTAACTGTACAATGGGAAAAAGAAAATAATCAGACTTTTCAAGGTCTATTGGATACTGGTTCTGATTTAACACTGATCCCAAGAAACACTGTGGCCCTCATGTTAAAGACGGGGCTTATGGAGGACAGATGATTAACTGAGTTTTGATTGATGCCTGACTCACAGTAGGTTCAGTAGGTTCCCAAACACATTCTATGGTCATACCCCCAGTTCTAGAATGTATAATTAGAATAGATATAATTAGAAATTGGCAGAATCCTCATATTGGTTTTCTGACCTTTGGAATGAGGGCTGTTATGGTTGGAAAGGCTAAATGGAAGTCTTTAGAGTTGCCTCTGCCAATGAAAATAGTGAGTCAAAAACAGTATTGTATTCCTAGAGAAATTCCAGAAATTACTGCCACTATCAAAGATGCAGGGTAGTGGTTCCCACTACATCTCCCTTTAACTCTCTTATCTGTTCAGAGCAGAAGACAGATGGATCATGGGGAAAGACAGTTAACTATTGAAACCTAAATCAGATAACTCTGATTGCAGCTGATGTACCAGATATAACTTCCTTACTTGATCAAATTAACATATCTTCTGGTACCTAATATGCATCTATTGATCTAGCTAATACCTTCTTCTCAATACCTATCAATAAGGACCACCAGGAGCAATTTGCTTTCAGTTTGCAAGGCCAGCCACATACCTCTACAGTTTTGCCTCAAAGATATATTAATTCTCCTGCCCTATGGCATAACTTAGTTAGAAGGGATCTTGATCTTGATAGCTTGGTCAAGGATGGAACTTGAAGCTATCATCATAAGTGAGTTAATGAGTCATAAAAGAATACACATGGTATGAACTCACTTTTAAGTGGATATTAGCCCAAAAGCTAACATTACCCAAGCAACAATTCACATATGCAGATCAAAAGAAGGAAGACCAAAATGTGGATGCATCAGTTCTTATAAGGGCAAACAAAATGCTCTTGAGAAGAAACACAGGAACAAGGAGTGGATCAGCGAATGAAGTAAAGGCCATCCAGAGACTGGTCCACCAGGCAATCCATCTCATATGCAGCCATAAGTCCCAGTCACTATTGCTGATGCCAAGAAGTGCTTGCTGTCAAAATGCTGATATGAATGTCTCCTGAGAGGCCCTGCCAGAGCCTTACTGATAGAGATTATAATGCTTGTAGTTAACCAAAATATTGAGCTTGGGGACCCCAATAAAGGAGTTAGAGAAAGGACTGAATGAGTATAAGGGATTTGCAACCACATAGAAAGAATAATAATCAGTGACCAAAAGAAAATTGGGGAGAAAAGGCCTTTAACATCTTACATGTTGCAGTCCATCCTTGAGGAAACTCAAGGCAGGAAGTGAAGGCAGAAAACTGAAACATAAACCATAAATAATGCTACTTACTGGCTGTCTCTCAGGCTAATGTTTAGGTTCCTTTTATAGACACATTAGAACACCACTGCCTGGAGGGGGCACCTCCCATAGTAGGATGTGTGTGTATATGTGTGTTTGTAAAAAATAAAGTAATAACTAAAGACCATTAATCTTTTATATATATAATACATATACATATATACATTGTTATTTTTAATAAAATTTCATATTTTCTTAATAGTTAAATAAATTTAACTAAAAATTAAATAAGCATTTAATCATATATAAATAAATGATTAGTGTAATATATTTATAATTTAATATATATATATATATATATATATATATATATAATTTGATTGTACCAATCTGTGCCTGGTTCATTTAATTTATTATTATATATATATTTATCCTACGTAAAACTTCCATATCATTTACCAACCAAGAAAGTTCCCATGGATATGCCCATACTATCCAATGAAGGCAGTTCTTCAATTGTGATTCCACTTCTCCCCAAGATATGTGGGTTTGTATCAGGATGACAAAAATTAAACAGCACATTAAATCCCATTAGTAATTTTATATTGATCATGTGTTGAAATTATATTTTAAACACCTGGTACTAAATTAAGTGAACCTGGCAACACTGCCACAATCAAAATGGAACAATATGGTTATATAGGTCTTACCTTGTAAAGAAATTGCCCAGGATAAATTCATGTTCATACAGTTCGTTATTTTAGCAATGATTTTCAAAACAGTGGTCTAAGCTCTTGTAAGGAGTGCTGAAGGCTTTTTCTATCTCCCCTATTTGAGAAGACATAGGATTGATCAATTATACTTGGAACAATGAAGAAGCTGAAAGAAGAAGATTCATTATGAGACAATAAAAATCATTAAGGAAAATATTGAGCAAGATAATGTTGCTCCATCTAGAAAGCTAATGTGCATGACTTTTCTTAACACTTCGCTTTCTCCACACACCATTATAAGAAATACACTAACACAAATATTGAAGGGGGAAACATACCCTGAAAAAACAATGGCTTCCCAATTTGAGTCTCTTTACTGATGCTTCTAAAATGAAGGAGAAAGGGAGCTTAACAAACTTTGGAAGTTAAAAAGGTAATATCTGCATCTAAAAGCTCCCTGGAGTCAGTAAATTCTTTCTCTTTCTTTCTTTTTATCATTATTCTTTAATCATTTCATTTTTAAAAATCCAGTCATTATCTCTTTCCTGGTCCAAATTAACTGAATGTTCCTTATTCCGTTTCTATTGCCTCCTCTCCAAGAGAATGCCCCCATTTCTCCAATCCTTGGGGCCTCACGTCTCTCCAGCGTTAGGTTCACCTTCTCTCACTAAGACCAGAACAGGCAGACATCTTCTGTCTTCTGTATATGTATCTGGGGCCTCAGACCAGCTCATGTATGTTGCCTGGTTAGTAGCTTAGTGTCTGTGAGATCTCAGGGGTCCAGGTCTTCATATGGGGTAGCCCTCCTTCTCAACTTCTTCCAGATTTTTCCTAATTCGACCCCAGGGTCCCCGACATTTGTTAATTGGGTGAGTGTATCTAAATCTGACTCTTTCAGCTGCTTTTTTGGGTCTCTCAAAACACAGACATTCTAGGCTCCTGTCTGTAAGTACACCGTAGCATCAGTAATGTCAGGCCTTGGAGCCTCCGCTTGACATAGATCTAAAATTGGGCCTGTCACTGGACCTGCTTTCCCTCAGGTGCTTCTCAGTTTTTATCTCTGCTTTTTTTTTTTTAGACAGGAACGATTCTGGGTCAGAGTTTTGACTGAGATGGCAACCCAATCTCTTCTCTTAAGGCCCTGTCTTTTTACTTGAGATAGAGTCTAGAAGTTTCCTCTCCCCACTGTTGGGCATTTAACTTAAGGTCCCTCTGAGTCCTTAGCATTTCTTACATCCAGGTCTCTAGTATATCCTAGTGGGTACCCCCAACACCTCTGAAGGTTGCCGGTTTAATTCTGTTGGTCCTCTAGGCTTCTGTCCTGTTTCTCCCACCTATACCTGATCATGTTCCCTCTTTCCTTTCCCTGTCACCTGTCCCATCCAGGTCCTTCCCTCGCTCTGCCACAGACCCTATGATTTCTTACTTCTCGCTTCCAAGGAGGTTTGAGTTCTGTGCAATGTATCCTGAGTACTCTGTACTTTTTTGGCTAATATCCACTTAGTGAGTACATACCTCTGTGTGTCTTTTTGGGTCTGAATTACCTACTTCAGGATGGAGTGATGCTTTTATGTCATAATTAAATAACTTCTTGTAACAAAACACTTCTGTGAAGATTGTGTAGAAAATCATAAAGCATTTAGATGACAGGTTAAATAAATACATGAATATATTGATAAGTAGTGTGTTATCATATAAATATTTTATTATATAAAATTCATATAAGTATTTCACAAGGAAAAATGAACTGTAAACTGTATTCTAAATGGTGTGATTTTTATTTATCTAAACATGTTCCTGGTAATTATCTCTTCTTATCTTCTGATAATTACTCTTTCTTATCACCTCTCATACTCATTTCTAACTCACTAAAAAGTACAAAATTCAATGTTAAAATTGTTTAGGAACAGTTTTACATTAGCAATGCAATAAACAGATGTGGTTTTGCCTTTAAATCTTTTTTTTAAAACAACTTTATTTTACAAAACAAAGATAAATGTACAGATATTAAACATTTTTTGCTTAAAATTATACATTTTTGTCAGTACTGTTTATTCAGATTTTAAAATAATTTTTACATAAAACTATATGAATATATTTTTTAGTCAGTACTTGATTTTTTCAAAGGCTTGACAGTATGCATTGAAAACCTAATAGTTACAATGAGCGTAAAGTACATGCAAAACAAAACGCAACATGGAAATAATCAAAGTCTTCTTGTTTTGTAAATATTTTTTTGTTTTGTTTTGTTTTCTTTATTTCTTGGACTTCATACAGTCTGTGAGTTGCTTCTGGGGGATTGCAAGCCTCTGGGGTTAGCATCCCAATATCAGTGACTGCATATTGCCTTTAAATCTTAAGTCTCCAGTTCTCTAAATCTGCCATCAATTCATATCTAGCACTATCTCTTCCTCTAGGCATCATTGGAAATTCACACAGATGTGTAAATAAAAATCATTGGGGACTTGTATTCTGTCCTTATTCAAACTAAAGCCAGAGATTCTAAAGACTAGACTCTGGTTCCACTTCCAAAGATACTAGTAGTTGAGAAAAGTAATTAATCTGTGAAAGAACATCTCTTTTAATTTTATAATAAACATTTGTATCCTTATATCTTGTACATCTAAGGCCCAGGGAATGTGACATGGTTCCTTTCCTTTCTTCAATGATAGCTTAATTCTGTATTATATAACCATAGAATCCTACAGTAAAAGAAAGTAGGATGTTGAACTTTTCTCACTGTGGCAAAGCCCTTGGCTTATATTTGCCCTGAAACTATAAGAAACATGGTTAATGTGAAGAGAAAGGAGGAGTTACTGGCACTGCCCTAGCAATAATTATATACCTGTCTTTGTGTGAGAAAGTGAGACACTGACAGATAAATGACTCCTAGCTATCACCACTGACACATAACATTTCCATATCAGACTCAAAGATCTGATCCTTGTCTGTTTTCATTGCCTAGTACTCCATAGGAAACCTCTCCATCCCTCAGATCCCATCCAAAATATTCTGACTCCTGTTTTTCAGGGACAACCTGTGACTCCTCATTATCAAGAGAGCTCATGCATTTTCAGTAGTTTCTCCCAATTTATTTTCATACCCATCACTCTATGCTCATGAATTGTTTATCGCAGACATGGTTTTCTTGCTCAGTCTCCCCACCTAAGGTCTTATTTCTATGTAATTCATCTCATTAATGAACTTAATTTTTGCTGCTCGTGGTACCCATATTTTATATCTGAATGTGTGCATGCCATTGCTTGCAGCACTGCACATCCTAAAAAGAAGCAGAACTTTGAGCAAGTACATTTGGAAGCCAGAATTTTAACTTTTTTGAAACTCTTTAAATAAATATTCTGTGCGTGTTTAAAGAAAGGATCACAAATTAATGCCAAACCTAATTGATAAGGCTTAGATACAAAGTTTAAAAATGTGTTTTTAAACTGCAGAAATAAAATTCTAACAAGTCACAGACCGCCCTTACCATCTGATCAAAACTGTGATGAGGAGGATTGAAATATGGTACATTTGTGACACCATAACCTCACTAACATACAGCACTTCTGTAGTAATATGTGAGATAGAGGTCATCTAGATCTGATAAACTAGTGCCCTTCAATTGTCCAAGAGGGGACCGTTTTACAAAATAGCTATATCCTTCAAAGTTTCCATAATTTTAAAAAACAAAAGAGCTAGAAGAAGTGTAGATTAAGAAGGCACTAATCAGAAAAGGAACTGTCTTACAAATCTTGTAATGTATATCTCTAGAGATCATATCAATGAAAATCAACTCTACTCTATTACCACATGATACTAATTGCCTGATTCTGACCATGCAGTTTTCTGCAGGTGAAAATAATTGTCTCCAGAAAAATAAAATGACTCACTGAACTAAGGAAATAAGATATTTGTGTTTAGTAAGAAATATATTTAATCTGTATTTTATTTTAAACTATTTTCCAGTACTTCAACAGCAATATATATATAGAAACCTAAACACAATGCAGTAAAGATTTCACAAATTATTACTTTAGTTAAAGGTTTTATAGAATATCCAAGAATTTTTAAAAATGTTTTCTTTAAAATGGAGATTTCTTTTGTCAAGTAAAATTTCTAACGACTAAAGGAGATCCATTCTCGTAAAATACCATAATCTTTGTTTTCTTTTCTTTTGTATCTTGGTAGAATTACTGTTCATTATCCTACAGCAAAATGAAAAAGAACTTTGACTTCAATACTACATAATCTGTAGGTTTCATGATAGCTGAACATTTTTGCTATATTCATGGCTCATAAACTATTTTTTCTATGAGATTTATCAATATTAAAGTTCCTCTACTATTATACTTACAGTAAAGATAATTTTTAAAGACTAAAACTTAGAGACACTTCATAGAATTTTATGTAAGCTTTAGTTTTGGTTTCCTGATATAATATAATATTTCATTTTTAATTAATGCATTAGGTCATATGGTCTGGTCAGGAAACTCTGAACATCTGCATTTCCATGTTCTCATTTATCTCACTGTGTTTGAATATTATGGGTGATTTTTTAAAAATATATGAGCATACTAGTTTTTTGGTGAAAAAAAAACCCAAACTTATTGGGTCATAATACTGATCAAGTACATGTGTATTTGAGCAGAGAACAATGGCTCTACAATTCAAACTCACAAATGAAAATGTATAAGGCAATCAATTGGTTCAGAAATGCTAAAAGCATAGGAGAAGTAACCCAATATAACAATGTGTCACTTGATCATGTTTTGCGAAGCATTATAGCTAGACCTAAAAGATCTTAGCCAACCATGAATCACTGGATTGGACTGGCAAAGTTTACATTCTATAGAGAAAGAGGTAAGCAGCTCTCCATTAAAATTACATCCTTCAAGGGAATTATTTTCTGTCCTTAAACATGATATACATGCACCATAGAAATTTGTTTATTTCATGAGAAATTCTATAAAAAGTTTCAAAATATTGTCCTGTCATTAAAACATCATACTTATTATTGCAGATGGGAAGCAAATATTACAATTACCTGTTTTCTTTTAATCTAACTAAAATTCACTGCTAATTAGTGTGTTTAAAAAGAATTACAGGTACATGAGGTTGTAAAGATAAAGTGAACTTTGTGTTCTTAACTTAGAATAAAATGTAAAAATTATATATTCTTCCCTTAAAATAATTAAAGGGAAGACACTAAGAGAAAGAATAATTAAATGGAAGAACAAAAGTGTTATAGAAAAGTCATAAATCAGAGTTGTATGATAGATTCTATTATTCTCAGTGTTAATGGCATTTCTACATGGCACATCATCACTCTTGTAAGAGAAAACAAGTTGTGCTTCCAAAAATAGGCAAAATAGTTCTGTGCATCAGAGCCAGGAGAGAACAAAAGTAGGATAGTCACTATAATTTTACAAATTTACCAAATATTTAAGTGCCTCGGCCTATGAAAGAATATCTTAGGAAAAATAATTTTTGTAAAGTAATTTTAAACTTTTGAAAAGACAATTCTTTTATTATATTACAAACACTTAAGAATGCAATACAATAACATGCTTCAGTAATCTTCCTGAGAATATTATTTTCTTCAAGAGATATAAGCTCTTTCAATGTATTTAGATTATCGGATTGTGAATATGGCATTTAAATGATTTATTTGTTAAAAGTTATTTAATATGTAGCAGAGAGTTTAAAGAGGAAAAAAAATCAAAGACTATGGTGAGGATGGATGGCTGAGATCCAGCTTAGAATTACAAATGCTAATGATGTAATAGACATGGTCAATATAACTAAATCTCAGGAAAATATATCACACATGTCTTCTGAACATTGCAAGGAAGAAAAAAAAAGACAAATAAAAAGTAAAAGGAGGAGGAGGAGGCAGCAGAAAATGGATATGCAGATAACCTTCAACTCTAGATTACAGATCAAATCTTTTCACCGTTGAGACATAACTTAAAATCCTTAAATCTTAGACATTGAACACATAACAGCAGTTCTTACAAAAGTTTAACCAGAATATAAATTAATATGACTCTTTTATTAGACTGCATTAACTCCTTAAAAATAGAGAATATCATCCTGAGTGAGATAACCCAGTCACAAAAGAACAGACATAATATGCAGTCACTGATAGTGGGATGCTAACCCCAGAGGCTTGCACTCCCCCAGAAACAACTCCCAGACTGTATGAAGTCCAAGAAATAAAGAAAACAAAACAAAACAAAAAAATAATTACAAAACAAGAAAACTTTAACTATTTTCATGTTACATTTTGTTTTACATGTACTTTAGCTCATTGTAACTATTAAGTTTTCAAGGCATACAACCAAACCTTGGAAAAAATCAAGTACTGACTAAAAAATATATTCATATAGTTTTATATAAAAATTATGTTAAAATCGGAAAAAAAGTGCTGACAAAAATGTATAATTTTGGCAGAGCGGAGCCTGGCCCAACCGCCAGCCGGAAAGGCTGCTCTTACAGGCTGAGCAACTGTGACCTGGAACAGATCTTAGAAACTTCTGTTCCCACCCGGAGACGACTTCAGGACGCAGAGTGGAGCCTGGCCCAAGTGCCAGCAGGAAAGGCGGCTCGTACAGGCTGAGCAACTGGTGAGTGGGAGACCTAGGCTGCGGGGGAGCAGAGGGATCTCTGCGGAGTGCACACAGAAAGGGCACCCCCTGCCCTGACCTGCCCTGTCCTCCCCGATCCAGTGACCAGGAACAGATCTTAGGAACTTCTGTTCCCACCCGGAGGCAACTTCAGTACACAGAGCGGAGCCTGGCCCAGCTGCCACCCGGAACCTGGGCTGCCAAGGAGTAGAGAGATCTCTGCTGAGTGCACACGGAAAGTGTACCAGGGACACAGACCAGATACAAGGGAAAGGCAAGAACATATCACTGACAACAAAATGGCAAGAGGAAAGAGAAAGAGTATATCCCAAGGAAACCAAGACAATCTAGCAACACCAGAACCCAGCTCTCCGATAGTAGCAAACATCGGAATTCCAAACACTTCATAGAAAGAAGACACAGACCTGAAATCATGCCTCAAGACGCTGATAGAGTTACTTAAACAAGAAAGGGAGGAAAAGCAAAAAGATTCAGAAGCTTTTAAAGAAGAAACAAGAAAAACACTCAAAGAACTCAAAGAACGAGACGAAAACAGAACCAAAGAAATAAAGGAATGGAAGAGGGAAATTAAAACAGAAATTGACACAATAAAGAAAGCGCTAAAAGAGATAACCCTAGAGTCAGAACACCAAAAAAAGAAATCAGGAGTCACAGAAGCAAGCATTTCCAACAGATTACAAGAGATCGAGGAGAGAATCTCGGGGGCAGAAGACAACATTGCAAACATAGACAAAACAGCCAGAGAAGATGCAAAACACAAAAAGCTCCTAACCCAAAATGTCCAGGAAATACAGGACACAATGAGAAGACCGAACCTAAGGATAATAGGAATAGAAGAGGGAGAAGAGTATCAACTAAGGGGCACAGTAAATATCTTCAACAAAATCATAGAAGAAAACTTTCCTATCCTCAAGAATGAGATGACCACGAGCATAAAAGAAGCCTTCAGAACTCCAAATAGGTTGGACCAGAAAAGAAATACCTCCCGACACATAATAGTAAAAACATCAAGTGCCCAAAGTAAAGAAAGAATACTAAAAGCAGTAAGGGAAAAAGGTCAGGTAACATATAAAGGCAGACCAATCAGACTCACGCCCGATTTCTCAATAGAGACTATGAAAGCTAGAAGAGCCTGGACAGACATCATGCACTCCTTAAGAGAGCACAAGTGCCAGCCAAAGCTGCTATACCCAGCAAAACTATCAATCACCATCGATGGAGAGACAAAGATATTTCAAGACAAATAAAAATTCACACAATATCTGACCACAAACCCAGCACTAAAACGAATTATAGGTGGAAAACCCAATACAAGGAGGGAAAATACAGCCTAGTAAAAACAAGAAAACTCCTAAACAAAAAAACTAAAAGAAGAAAAAAACACAGACACAACTCAACCCAAAAAAGCAAAAATTGCAGGAAACAGAAACAATTATTTCTTGATATCTATTAACATAAATGGTCTCAACTCCTCAATAAAGAGACATAGACTATCAGACTGGATACATAAACAAAATCCAGCCTTTTGCTGCATACAGGAAACTCATCTCAGAGACAGAGACAGACACTATGTCAGAGTAAAAGGGTGGGAAAAAAACTTCCAAGCAAACAGCTCCAAGAAGCAATCTGGAGTGGCTATTCTAATATCGAATAAAGTAAATTTCCAACCAAAAGTTATCAAAAAAGATAAAGAAGGACACTTTTTACTCATTACCGTGGAAATCTGTCAGGAGGAACTCTCAATCCTTAACATATATGCTCCAAATAAAAAATCACCCACATTCATAAAAGAAAGTCTACTAAAGCTCAAAAAATACATTTCACCCCACACAATAATAGTGGGAGACTTTAACACCCCACTCTCACCAATGGACAGATCAGGGAAACAGAAACTGAACAAGGACACTGCAAATCTAGCAGAGACTTTGAACCAACTAGAATTAATAGATATATACAGAACATACTATCCTAAAGTAAAAGAATACACCTTCTTCTCACCACCCCATGGCACCTTCTCGAAAATTGACCACATAATTGGACACAGAACGAGCCTTCATCGATATAAGAAGATTGAAATACTCCCATACATCCTCTCAGATCACTATGGTCTACGGCTGGTCTTTAACAACAACAAACACAACAAAATGCCCACATACACATGGAAACTAAACAACGCTCTGTTAAAGGATAGCAGGGTCAAAGAAGAAATAAAGAAAGAAATTAAAAACTTTCTAGAATTCAACGAAAATGATAAGACAACATACCCAAACCTATGGGATGCAATGAAAACAGTATTGAGAGGAAAACTCATTGCCCTAAGTGCTTCCAAGAAGAAACTGGAGAGAGCTCACATCAGCAACCTGACAGCACAGCTAAAAGCCCTAGAACAAAAGGAAGCAGATATACCCAAAAAGATTAGACAGCAAGAAATAATCAAAATTAGGGCAGAAATAGACCAAATAGAAACAAAAAAAAAAAAAAAAAAAAAAAAAAAACCATTGAAAAAATCAACAAAACAAAGAGTTGGTTCTTTGAGAAAATCAACAAGATTGATAAACCTCTAGCCAGACTAACTAAAGGGCAAAGAGAGAGTATCCAAATTAACAAAATCAGAAAGGAAAGTGGTGACCTAACATCTGAAATTAAGGAAATTCAAGAAATCATCAGGTCCTACTACAAAAACTTATACTCCACAAAATTGGAAAATCTGGAGGACATGGACATATTCCTACACAGATACAAGGTCCCAAAGTTTAACCAGGACCAAGTAAACCATCTAAATAACCCTATAACACCTAAAGAAATAGAAGAAGTCATTAAAAGCCTCCCAACCAAAAAAAGCCCAGGTCCAGACGGGTTCAGTGCAGAATTTTATCAGACATTTATTGGGGATATAAAACCAATATTCGCCAAACTATTCCAAAAGATAGAATCAGATGGAATATTACCCAACTCATTTTTTGAGGCTACAATAAGCCTCGTACCTAAACCACACAAAGACCCTACAAGGAAAAAGAACTTCAGACCAATCTCACTTATGAACATTGATGCAAAAATACTCAACAAAATCCTTGCAAACTGAATCCAAGAACACATCAAAACCATCATTCATCATGACCAAATAGGCTTCATCCCTGGGATGCAGGGATGGTTTAACATAAGGAAATCCATCAATGTAATCCACCATATAAACAAACTTAAAGACCAAAATCACATGGTCATCTCACTAGACGCTGAGAAAGCATTTGACAAAATCCAACACCCCTTCATGTTAAAAGTCCTGGAAAGAACAGGTATCCAAGGCCCATATTTAAACATAATAAAAGCAATATACAGCAAACCAACAGCCAACATCAAACTTAATGGCGAGAAACTTGAAGCAATCCCACTAAAATCAGGGACTCTACAAGGCTGCCCACTCTCTCCCTACCTATTCAACATAGTACTGGAAGTCCTGGCTGGAGCAATTAGACAGCAAAAGGAGATCAAGGGGATACAAATCGGAAAGGAAGAGATAAAAACATCACTCTTTGCCGATGACATGATAGTGTACTTGAGTGACCCCAAAAATTCCACCAGAGAACTCCTACAGCTGATAAACAAGTTCAGCAAAGTGGCCGGATACAAAATTAACTCAAACAAATCAGTAGCCTTCCTATACTCAAAGGACAAACATGTGGAGAAAGAAATTAGGGAAAAGGTACCCTTCAAAATCGTTACAAAAACTATGAAATACCTTGGTGTGACTCTAACTAAGGAAGTGAAGGACCTGTATGACAAGAACTTCAAACCTCTAAAGAAAGAAATTGAGGAGGATCTCAGAAAATGGAAAGATATCCCATGCTCATGGATTGGAAAGATCAACATCTTAAAAATGGCAATACTACCAAAAGCAATCTATAGATTCAATGCAATCCCCATCAAAATTCCAACCCAGTTCTTCATGGAATTGGAAAGATCAATGTCCAATTTCATATGGAATAACAAAAGACCTAGAATAGCGAAATCCATCCTCAACAACAAAAAAACATCTGCGGGAATCACTATCCCTGACCTCAAGCTATATTACAAGGCATTTGTGCTGAAAACTGCATGGTACTGGTACAGAAATAGGCATGTGGATCAATAGAATAGAATAGAAGATCCAGAAATGAGCCCTCATGTATATGGTCACCTGATTTTTGACAAAGGAGCAGTAAACATTCAATGGAAAAAGGACAGCCTATTCAACAAATGGTGCTGGTCCAACTGGCACTCAACATGCAAAAGAATGAAAATAGACCCGTTCTTATCTCCTTGTACAAAGCTCAAGTGTAAGTGGATTAAAGATCTCCACATTAAACCAGATACACTGGAACTATTAGATGAGAAAGTAGGGAAAACCTTAGAACACATAGGCACAGGAGAAAATTTCCTGAACAAAACACCAATGGCTCAAGCTCTAAGGTCAAAGATTAACAAATGGGACTTAATGAGATTGCAAAGTTTCTGTAAGGCTAAGGACTTCGTCAAGAAAACAAAACGGCAACCAACAGAATGGGAAAAGATCTTTACCAACACCACATCAGATAGAGGCCTAATATCCAAGGTGTACAAGAACTCAAAAAGCTAGACACCAGAGAATCAAATAACCCTATTAAAAAACGGGGTACAGAGCTAAAAAACTCATTTTCAGTTGAGGAACACCGAATGGCCAAAAAACATCTGAGGAAGTGCTGGACATCCTTAGCCATCAGGAAATGCAAATCAAAACAACCCTAAGATTCCACCTCACACCAGTGAGAGTGGCCAAGATCCAAAACTCAGATGACAGCAGATGCTGGCGAGGCTGCAGAGAAAGAGGAACACTTCTCCACTGTTGGTGGGGTTGCAAGCTAATACAACCACTCTGGAAATCTGTCTGGCGATACCTCAGAAAATTGGATATAGTACTACCTGAAGACCCAGCTATTCCACTTCTGGGCATATACCCCAGAGACACTTTAATACACAACAAAGATATATGTACCACAATGTTCATAGCAGCTCTATTTATAATAGCCAGAAGCTGGAATGAACCCAGATGTCCTTCAGAAGATGAATGGATACAAAAATTGTGGTACATATACACAATGGAATACTACTCAGCCACCAGAAACAATGACTTAACCAAATTCTTAAGAAAATGGCTGCATCTAGAGAAGATCATCCTGAGTGAGATAACCCAGTCACAAAAGAACAGACATAATATGCAGTCACTGATAGTGGGATGCTAACCCCAGAGGCTTGCACTCCCCCAGAAACAACTCACAGACTGTATGAAGTCCAAGAAATAAAGAAAACAAAAAATATACATATATTCACAAAACAAGAAGACTTTGACTATTTCCATGTTGCGTTTTTTTTGCATGTACTTTACGCTTATTGCAACTAGTATGTTTACAATGCATACTGTCAAGCCCTTGAAAAAAATCAAGTACTGACTAAAAAACATATTCACATGGTTTTATGTAAAATTTATTTTAATGTCTGAAAAAACAGTACTGACAAAAATGTATAATTTTAAGCAAAAAATGTTTAAAACCTTTACATTTATCTTTGTTTTGCAAAATAAAGTCGTTTAAAAAATGTATAATTTTAAGCAAAAAATGTTTAAAATCTGTACATTTATCTTTGTTTTGTAAAATAAAGTTGTTTACAAAAAGAGAATACCCATGGTATGTTATCATCAGAAGCCACTTTTTTTTGTTTTTAATCTCTTAGTTATATGTAACTATGTAGTTACAAACTGAGGCATATTCACAGTCTCCATCTTCCCATTTTGTATACTGTACTAGAGAAAAGTTTTTGAGGGGAGAGGGAAGGAAAGAAGGGGAGATGCTCCAGAAAATGGGAGAAGGAGAAAATATTATCACAAGAAATGACAAATGGTTTTTAATTTAATTTTGAAAGCTACATGTAATCAAATTTAATTGGGGGTACTGCTTGGTGATGTAATTCAAGGACTCAAGTTCTGTTTCAAATTTTTACCTCTCATGGAGGCAAAAGATCAAACTGATCTCAGTTCCTCAGTAAAAGAAAAAAGTGAATGTTGGAAAAAAGCAATTTTTCTCTAAGGAAGTGATAAATGTATATTATTTACATTACATATTTATTTTCATTGATGAAAATGATATCTACCCAATAATCATTTAGCAGGAGGAAATATGGGAAGTGTCTCACTGAAAAACCCCTGTAACATTCAAACCATAAAATTTATTCTTACAGTGTATTACATAATAAAATTAAATTATGATGCGTTAACTTTCTTAAATATGTATTTTCTGTTCTAATTTGATGTTATGTTTTTGAAAGAATGAAAAAATGACTGTAATACTTTGCTCATATTTATTATTCAAATGTAAAGAGGCATATCTCATTTTCTTAAATACTTAAAAGTATCTCGGGCATGAGCTAACATAACCACTTGGGCAAAGAAACCACTTCAATATGCATACAAACTACTTAAAAATCTTCAGGGTTGGAGTGGGACTTGAAATCTACATTTAAAGCAAACAGTGCTTCTGGTACAAGTGACTGCTCCACAAAGGACGGCTGAACCACTAAAGCAGACAACTGATGAAAATCAAAACTTAACATGCCTATAGTTTGATTCATTAAGCATAGTTCTTACAGGCAACTGAGTGCTAACATTTTCTGTTGTCTTTGATGTTGTCTATTATAAGATATTAAACCATTGTCTTCATATAGGAGCTTGAGGCATTGTCCATCATAAGATCAAAATGTGCACTGGGTTTCTTCCATTACAGCCTTGTGGGGAACATTAAAATGAAAAATTAATGAGGAAAATGGAATACAATGATTAACATAAACAGACACCAGTTATAATCATTTGTTTGATACATTAGAGTCCTGAATAAGGGGAAAAATGCCTGAAAAATTTGTAACAGAAGTCAGTTAAAGTCAGCATCTAATTGACAATTTAAGAGAGAAATAGAATCCTATAGGGTCCTTTTATAGGATTGCCTAGCAACATCTCAAAGATATCACTTGGGTATCCTGACTAATTTCCCAAACCTATGGTTTAATGATAAAGTATCAGGCAGCCTCCTTTAATCAGGGAACATGGGTGGTTAGGGTGCAATTGAGTCCATTAAAACTGTGAAAAGTGCTTTGCCAGAAAGATCCAGTGCTGCAGAGCTGGAAAGAACCACTTTAGATTTGGCCTCAGAATTTAATAAGATAAGCCTGTTTTTCCTTTTGTTGTGGACAGACACTGCAGAAATGACAAAAGCTGTGGTTTTGTCTACTACGTAGTAAGATAATCACTAATAAAAATGGTGCTCAGTGTTTTGTATATTTAAATAGAATATTTGATTACTCCCTTTTATAGAATTTTACTGGTTATTTGAACCTTGGTTATACTATTCTCCCGAGTGTATAGGACCAGGGAGGTAGTTAAAATTAATATTTTGCTTTTGTATTTTCAGGACCAATTGTAGACTTGTCCTCAAATGTCACTCGGGCTTCTGAGATACACCACGATATTCTTTTACCACTTGTCCATCTTTGTAAGAATAAGTCAAGCACTTGCTTTACCTGAGTGTGGATTCTTTCGGAAGCTCCTCTTTATCAACCCTCATCTTTGTGAACAGGATGACAATTATCATTTAATGGGGTCTATGTGGCCTCCCTGAACACAGTGCCTTTCCACAGTTTCAAAATATTTCTAAAGATGACCTACAGTAGAGTGGGACCTCATTGATCTTGCAGGGCACTGGGGGCAGAGAATTTACACTCTTTAATCCTTCTGACTGTATTACACTAGACTCCAAGTATAGTCATTAAACAATCACATCAGTTAAACTAATCAGGCCATTAAACTGTTGAGTATCATAATGCTAATACTGGCCCTCAAGATCTGGTTGCTTCAGGGACAAGGAGATTAGCACATTTACCCAGTGATGCTATGTGACTTTGCTCCTTAATTTAAAAATATTGATTAAATAAAGATGCCTTAAGACATAGTTGGGCAGAGATAGGATTATGCAAGGAAAAGGGAAAGAAAGTTGAGAGAAGAGAAGATGCCATCAGGTAGGTAAATCATGAAAACATGGTCATGAGGGCTGGCCAAATGGATTAAGAGTGGCTGGGGCAGTACATGGTAAATTATATATCAGGATTATTGATAGGAAAGTAAGCAAAATAGCTTAGAGGGTAGATAGCTGCCTGGCTGTAGTGTTTTGAGGATTAATACAAATATAAAAGTTTTATGTCTTTTACCTGGGAACTGAATGATATAAAGTAGGGTAGAAACTGATTATAAATTAATTATTTACTACAATATTAAACTATTACATAACATTTCAGTGATGACATATTTTATGCAAACTTTTATTAGACATACATTTTAGACCATTCTTATACTTGTTTATATGGACTTTAGAAACTTTAGTACCATACACACCATGACTAAGCAGTTTAAGCATCCTTTATTTAAGATTTTTTATTTACTAAAACAATTTCCATCTTTAAATTCTTATAACATTGTTTCTAATTATTTAAGATCATGAGACATAATGGTACTAACAAGAGAAGTTACTCTCAGTTGGGAGAATTTTCTCCTTCAAAGAGTGGGAGGGAGATTAAACAATATTTATACTTTTTTTCCCCATAAGGTTCCAAATCCTACCAAGCAAAAGTTTAATCAGGTTAAACCAGTGGAAACAATGAGTTCACTGGGCATACTTACTGAGAATGTAAGGACTTATTGATTTGGATATGGTGACCCAGAAGCAGATGCACTGAGAAATCTTTACTCATGTGCATTAGTGCTTTCTATAACTCACATAGATAGATTTTTCCCTCCATTATCCATTTAAAATGTTCTTTTCTAAATTCAAAATTGGTTGAGATGGCCTTTTTTTGTGAAGAAGGATTAAAAGCCAACAAGTTCCACTGTGATATTTTAGGCCAGCACACTTGAGCATATAGAAATTGAGGGTAATTAAGAATATAAGACAAAATCCCTAATATCTAAGGTATGCAAAGAACTCAAGAAGTTAGACACCAGAGAATCACACAATCCTATTAAAAATGGGGTACAGAGCTAAACAAAAAATTCTCAATTGAGGAATATCAAATGGCTGAGAAACATCTAAGGAAGTGCTCAACATCCTTAGCCATCAAGGAAATGCAAATCAAAACAACCCTGAGATTCCACCTCACACCAGTCAGATTGGCCAAGATCACAAATTTAGATGACAGCAGATACTGGCCAGGATGTGGAGAAAGAGGAACACTTCTCCACTGTTGGTGGGGTGGTAAACTGGTACAACCACTCTGGAAATCAGTCTGGTGATTTCTCAGAAAATCGGTCATAGTACTACCTGAAGACCCAGTTATTCCACTTCTGGGCATATACCACAAAGAAGCTCCAACATGCAACAAAGACACATGCACCACAATGTTCATAGTAGCCCTATTTATAATAGCCAGAAGCTGTAAAGAACCCAGATGTCCTTCAGTGGATGAATGGATACAAAAAGTGTGGTATATTTACACAATGGAGTACTACTCAGCTATCAGAAACAATGACTTTATGAAATTCATATTAAAATGGCTGCATCTAGAGAATATCTTCCTGAGTACGATAACCCAGTCACAAAAAACAGACCTAATATGCAGTCACTGATAATTGGGTACTAACCCCAGAAAGCACTGAACACCCCAGAAACAACTCACAGACTATATAAAGCTCAAGAAAAACAAAGGCCAACAAAAATAAATAAATAAATACATAAATAAATAAATAAATAAATAAATAAATAAATAAATAAAAAGTCTTAGTCCTTCTTAGGAAAAAAATAAATGTATTGCACCCACTCAGAGTGTGGAATACCTGGGCCTCAAATTAGTAATAATCCAAGAGCTCAGATAATAGCCTTGCGGCAATCTTTGGTATTCACAGATCATTATGCTTAATCTATACCCAACAAGAAATCTGTTTCCATGTTACATTCTATCCTACATGTCTTTCATGCTTATGGTACCTAGTGGAATTTCTATGCATGCTACTAAACCTCTAGAAAAATTAAGTACTGACAAAATTATTCATATAATGTATGCTGAAAAGCCTTTAAAAATATCTCTCTTTAATTTTTTTTTTTTAATAAAGCAGTAAGGGTAAAAAAAAAGTAAAACTGCCCTGTGTTCTAAGAGACAGGAATTAATTTGGAATCATTTTCATTCTAGGTCTTGAAGAAACCCATTTATTCATTTCTTTGTTTTTAAAGCAGCCATAGTAGTACAAATAAATTCTTAAAATCATTATTGTATGATTATTAATATAGAATGGCATATTAATATTCAACACTAATAATATACATATATGTTTATATGTATGTGTATATGTATGTGTATGTGTATATGTGATATAATCACTGCCTCCTTCCTGGTCACTCCTACAGTTCTTCTTGCCCCCTTGCCTTCTCCTCTGGGAGGGTTGGGGTTCTCCCCCATGCTTGCTCTTAAAGTCTCAGCTAGTCTAGGTACTTCCTCTCCTATTGATGCCAGACAAAGTAGTCCAGTCAGAACCTATTCCATTCACAGGTAATAGATTTTGGGATAGCCTTTCTTCCAGGTTTTCAGGACCCACATGAAGCAAGCTTCATATCTACTAATTATGAGTGTAGAGGCCTAGGTCTAGCCCATATATGTTCTCTGGTTAGTGTTTCAGTCAATGAGGTACCCAAGGGTACAGGTTAGTTGACTCTGTTGGTCTTTCTGTGGAGTTCCTATCCCCTTAGGGACACACAATTGTTCCTCTTATTCTTACATAAAGTCAAAAGCTCCATCCACTGTGGCTGTCTGTGTCTGTCTGAGTCAAGCTGTAGCATAGAGGCTCTCAGAGGACAACATGCTCATGTAGGTTTAAAGTTTCAGTCCATTATAATCAAGGCAAGAAGCATGACAGCATCCAAGCATACATGTCACTGGAGGAGCTGAGATTTTATTTAATTGGTTATTCTCTGTATTTACCTTTCAGATGTTATTCCCTTTCCTCCAATTCCATCCCCCTTCCCTCCCATTGCCTCCTTGAAGGTGGAGCTGAGATTTCTCTATCTTGTCTGAAGTCAAACAGGAGAACACTGTCTCCTACTCATCAAGACAGGTGGTCTGAAATCCACCCCCATAGTGACATAGTTCCTTCAACACAACCATACCTACTCCAACAAGGTCTCAACTCCTAATAGTGCTACTGCCTGGGACAAGCATATACAAACCACTTCATTCCACTCCATAGTTTCTATAGGCTTCTTCAAACACATGGTTCTATAGGAGCCATACCTAGCCATAGCATAATACAAAATATATTTAGTTAAACTTCAAAAATCCCAGTCTATAAAAGTTTCAACATGTTAAAAGTTCAAAATCTCTCCTGTGATTCCTGCAGTCTCTTTAAGTGTAATTATTATCAATTATAAAATCAAAATAAAAAAGCAGATCACATACATCCAACATCACAGGATATACATTATTATTACAAAACTTTACAGTGAGGAAATACTGGATCAAGGACCAAACATGAGTTGGAGAAAATCCTCCTTAGAAACTAGGAACTGTATCATATAAACTGTCAAAATTCACACACACACACACACACACACACACACACACACACACAGAGAGAGAGAGAGAGAGAGAGAGAGAGAGAGAGAGAGAGAGAGAGAGAGACTAAAACTAAAAAAATAACATCTTGAAAGTCATATGTTACTTAATCTAATATGTTAAACATGAGTGACATGGTTATATGAGAGCTTAATGAAACAGACTTGTTTTATAAAGGTCTCCATTTTGGTTGTGCTCAGTTTCATGGTAAAGTGAGCCAGTTTGCCATTGGGGTATGAATAGTTGTGTGATCCACACATCTCACAGAGAAAATGTAGAATATTCTTTTCTATAAAAAGGCACCTCTTAGGTCAGCATGGATAGGAAAAGAGGGTAAATATCATTTAGGCAGGTATGCCTAAGATAGCAAAATAAATGAGTTCAAGGTGGCTGTTATAGAATCTAGAATGATAACACAATGTTGGGAAATTTTCTTGTGTACTGTCTAGAAGCATCATCTCTCAATAAAAACTGATGCCTTATTAGCAATAGGCAGGAAGTAGAAAATGAGAGTTTTTGTAAAGAGATTGGAACACTGAGTTATAGTTATGGACAGGATATTGCCCTGAACTCTGAGGAAGTCAGATGTATTAAACTGAGGAGAGGTACCTAAGCATGTGGCAGAATAGTTTAAACAGCATATAAGTTAAGAGCTAGTCAGCAAACAAGTCCAAGTTTACCGCTTAAATGTAGTACTTAAGTAAGTCTCCCAGTCATTATTCATGAACTAAGTCATAGGTGGAAAAGCCTATGACTACAACATGAGAGTTATCTTAGTGGTGCAGAAGAGACAAGGAAAAGAAAATGAGATAAAGGTGCTTGTAAAGGTCCTAAGGTGTATTTCTTCTCAGTTTAATAGTTTCCTCTCTAATCTCACTACAGAATATTGCCAGCCCATTTTACATATGTCAGAAATTGTTTACCAATTAGTTGTTCTTAAGTATATTATTTGTGTTGTATACCAATATGCATAATGTCTTAACTTATTAGGCTCTTTTGTTCTCCTTTACAGAGAAAAGAGTAGGGGGATCAATCTGACCCAGGACTAGGGTTGAAAGTCATTCTCAGAGAAAAACATATTTGTGACTGGAGTGGAAGAACCAAATCCCATCTCCAGAGCTAGTTTCTCAGTGAGATTAAACAGCACAGGACAATTTGTCAGAAGCAGCTGTTGCTCTTCATGGAAGAGGACATTTATCAGTGAGATTAGCATCTGAGACAGAGTTTAGGGGACTGGAGGTTTGAGCTGATAAAACCTGTTATATAGAAATGAAGGAAGAAAGGGAAGTGCCATAGAGAAAATAGAAAAGAAACTTGAAGGTGAGGAGCTTCAAATTATTCGCCATTGTGTGTTATGAAACTGAGTCCTTGAGACTTTAAAAGTCAAAAGTATTATGCAATTTGTTTGGGCTTCAGACCCCAGTCAACAGGTGAGTTAGCACATTCAAGTTCGTTTTAAGAAAGGATAGTGGAGATCATGGCCTCCACCCATCTTCAGCATGTAAGGATGAGACTCATTTAACAATCAGTACTGAGAACTGGAAAGGGGCAGAATTAGGAAGATAAGGGAGCTAGAATAGGTGTCCCCAGTAACAGTGAGCCAGTAGGCAAAGTCAAAGGCAAGACCTTAGGAGAACCCCCAGGGGCCAAAAGTTGAAGGCTGAGACCTAGAGTCCTCTCAGAATCTATTTGGATGGTATCCCTCTAGAGTCACTGTAGATTAAACTGGGACATTACCTTGGTGTGTGGATGTTGGAAGTACTTGTGTGGTAAATGGCAAAAGGCTTCTGTTTTGGAGGTTAGCAGATATCTGTATCTACTATAGACAGACAGATGGACAGACATACAGATATATGAGACCTAGAGGCATGATGAGGAAAAGAACCCAAGCTGAATGTACATGGCATACCAAAAAAGCCCCACAATGAGTTCTGCACTGCTGAAGTAAGCAATGGCTGCAAAACGTCAGAGGTTTCTGATTAAGAATGGTGTCTAGCTGTTAAGTCCCTAATAGCCTGGAGATAGAGTAGCAATGATATATATCAAATGGGATGGGTCTAAATAAAGGGAAGGAAAGAAGAAGATGGGCAAGGGATAGAAAGCATTGTCCAGAGTTGGGGATACTGAGGAATAAAAACTAGATTGTCCTTTAATAAGATTAATGAATTCAGCAATCAATCCATGGAGTGAAGACTGTGTGTCCAGGTCCAGGAAGCCTGTGTTTCACATAGCAGAAAAGA
Source organism: Micromys minutus (assembly GCF_963924665.1). Lineage (NCBI taxonomy): Eukaryota > Metazoa > Chordata > Mammalia > Rodentia > Muridae > Micromys > Micromys minutus. The sequence continues at coordinate 26,096,045 of NC_137958.1, forward strand.
GAACATTTGGTTAGAAGATTCCATATATAGCTCAGTTCACCTGTAGTCTTAAAATAGTAAACACCAATGTAGGCTGATGTGCTCCCGTTTTATCAGCAGCTTCCTGGATGCTACTTGCCTACAGATATTATCAGCATGTTAACTTCCTTTATTTCACCTGAGCTTTTATGTCACTAAATCTTCGTCTATGTTCCTACACTGATAATAGTAATAGGGCCAAAGAAAGTTACACAAATCAGACAGATGGGATGGGGCTTATATAAGTGATACTCTTTTATTGATGGCCATTAGAGTATTTTCTACTTCTGGAACTTTCTCCTACACATTTAGTGATATAGCAATGTTTCTTATATCTTGCTAATAGAAACAATCAATTCATACAATGCTTACTGATAATACCTCTTTATTCTCCTAGGATTAAGCAAGGTAGCTTCCTGAAACTTAAGAAATCAATCTAATCTCACTATTAAGTTTATATTCTCTAGGCATAAATTGTCATGAATTGGTTTTCCAGTCTGATGATTCACTTTGTCTTGGTTATTTAATGAATGAGTAAATAACCTAAAGACTTATCATAAATGTTTACAAAACTTTGATATAGGGCTGGCAAGATGACTCTGCCATTAAGAGTACTGACTGCTATTACAGAAATCCTGAGTTCAATTCCCAGCAACCACATGCTCACTCATACCCATCTGCATTGGAATCTGTTGCCCTCTTCAGCTAGTCAGGAAACAAGCCCAAGCTTGCTGCTAAGGCATTGTGCATATATAAGCCTCCCAGTCATTATTCATGATCTACATCATGAGTGGAAATGGCTGAGGTTACAACTTGTCATTCTAGTTGACAGCTACAGTGTACTTGTATAAATAAAATAAATATCAAAATAAAACTTTCATACATGTCGAGTACTATAAGCCTTTTACTTGTTTTATAAATTCTCAAAGTAAAACAAAGATAATATCACCTTTATTTTTCTGAATAATGATTCCTAGACATAGAAAGAATAGATTGTTTAGTTAAGGGAACAAAGCAAACTTTTAGCTTTGAATTGGAATTCCCTGGCAAAATTCCATAAGCTATTCTCAAACTCAAAATGGTGTTTTCTTTTTTGAAGTTGTCTATTGATAAACCAGCCTGCCTGCATCTTAGGCTTGGAATTCATCATATAGTAAAAACATACTAGGTTCATTCCTGTTTATTATTAAATCTCTGGTTCTCAATTATTGAGTTATGTTCCACTTGTAGTTTTAACTACAAATGCTACTGTTTTGGGAAACAGGAACTGTGCTTCTGTTTGAAGAGGATATTTTTTACTTAATTGAAGAACTTTATTTTAAAGAACAAAGATAAATGTACAGATTTTAAGCATTTTGTATAAAAGTATATGAATAAATGTTTGTCAGTAATTGGTTTTTTTTTAAAGGTTTGATAGTGTGCATTATTATAACTTGTTCGGACTCTCTTATTATAACTACTTTGGTGTGACCACCTTGCAATCAGCTTTGTTTAGGAACTTAATTGTCCTGTTTATGTTCTGCTTCTGTAACCCTACCTGTTTGACTGCAAAATTCCCCATTTGTGAACTCCAAATCCTGAACTATAAACCCTGTATTTAACCATTAGCCAATGCTGATTTTCTGAGCCCTACGTCTTAGGATAGAGAGTTTATGTGCATGAATAAAAAACCAGTATGCTATGGTTAATTGCATACATAATTGATTTGGCCGTGATTTGGGTCAGGGCTCTTCTTTGTTGAGTATATGAGATAAGCACTACCATTACTTGAACTTGTGAAGAAAAAATGCAGGGAAAAAAGCAAAGTCACTACAACCTTAACAATACATGAAAATGGACAAAAACTTGAAAAAAACAAGTTTTATACTGCATTTACTGTAGCACGGCTGGAGAAAGTCTGCATACATCATGTTGAGGCTCACAAAGGGTGGTAGTGAGAACACACAAATAGTAAGTCACTGCCCTAGAAAGATTTACAAGGTAATTTATGTCACCTTGAGTACAGGGCTTCATGCACTATCCACAGAAATCAGAAATCACAATAGCCTGTAATAAGTAAAACCAAATTAGCTACAATTATCTCCAGTGAAAAACTACTAAGCAGATGCTATGAAATGAGAAAAAGAGGGGAGAAGGGGAAAGAAGGGAGAGGGGGAGAAAGAGAGATGGGTTATGGAATTACTCCATTAAAAAATTGGCAGGGAAAAATAGTCAATTCAATGTCCAATGAGCAAAGAAATTTTGCTTTTCTGATGTTGCCAAGTCATCTGGCATTGAAACAGTCGTCTATAGCACAAGCACCGATAGAAGCAAACTTAGGTTTGACAGAGCAGACTTTCTACTTTCTACAGAAATGTGTTGCACAGGTATTAGCATAAGAGGCCTAGTGCCCACATTCCAGGGCTTCACTTGTTGTCAAGAGTATCATAATTGCAAAGAACAGATTAAGTGCTCAGTAAGGCTTCAGTCATGGAAAAAGCTACAATGCCAAGGGAAGGGACTAAGGTAGAAGCTCAGTTTAAGAATTAAGGTTTTGTCCCTCAGAAAACCATTTTCTCCAGATGCCACAAGCATGAGACAGTGTGTCCTCAGTGGTAGAATGTCTCATGTTCTGAACAGCTTGCATACTTGGGCCTGCGGTGTAGTTTATGACTGAGGCTGGGACTAGCTAAAGTGGATTCTTGAGTAGGTGTTGGAAAAGCAAATGGTAAATTGTCTATGAAGTAGAACCTCAAGTTCTGTCATCCACCATAATGTATAACTTACTTTTGAGTCACTGATATTCTACCTTCCCTGTCTTCCATATGTAAACCATTTAATAACAAACTATATCTTTCTATATATTTTCTTCCATCTTCATACATTTAAAAATATGTTCTTTACACACACACACACACACACACACACACACACACACACTTCCTCTCTTGTTTGTAAAATATATTGAGATATGTCACATCAGGTTAATATACAAACATCACCACTCATGGCATTGACCAGTGTTATGCTGATGAATGTACTTACATTGAACATCAATGATATTTTTACATTTTTATCTTATAGTTTGTTTTTTGTTTAGTGTGTTCTGGATTTTTTTCCTGAGGATTACTTCTTTTTCAAGATTCTTTTATTTTTATATTTTGTGTATATTTTTACCTTTGTACACATATGTGTTTTAATGTGCAAATTACTACAGATCCCAAAGGCATTGGATCTCCTAGAGACAGAACTAGAGGTCGTAGTAAACCTACAGGAATGAAAGAAACTGAACCCAGGTTCTTTGTGAGAGAAATGATCACTCTTAACTGCTGAACCATCTCTCTAAATCCTTGAGGATTGTCTCTAATTTTAGCTTTCTAAGAATCAAGGAGAAATACATAAAAGGTTTGTTTTGTTTTGCTATAGAACATTGATAAGCAGTGTTTTTTTTCCTACTAAAATTCATTCCCACAGGTATGAATTTGTATGCACACACTGAAAATAGAAAAGTCTAAAAGATGCTATGACTGCTTATCAAGAAGCTCAGAGTCTTTTCTGATTCAAGAGAAAGAGACATATCCAAGTAACTATAGTACACATGCCTACTGATGAATGCTAGATAAAATCCAATAAACCTCTCTTGTGGGAACAAAAAGAGTAAAGTATTTTATTAATTGAGTTTAGGGGCATTTTGAAGGGAAGACATCCAAAGGATGTGACATTTCAGTTGTACCTTAGAGGATAGTTACATCAGAAAATCTGTGAAAGAAAATAAATGAGGAGTGAAGAAAAAAGATATTTTTGGCAGAGGGAGGGAATAATTTAAACCTTAAATTGCATGTTTTATTCAAGGATTAGAAATAGCAGCCTATATGTAGAAACTTGAGGGGCAAAATGAAGAGAAGAACTGTGGGGGGTCATAGATTTTATTATTAGAGGCATTGAATGCTCTAATGGGGTTTTAATTTTAGTCCCTAGGAAATGGAAACCCATATAAATAGGACTCATATAATGAGGAGCCAATTAGGAGAATGTTAATGACCAATTCTTGAATGTTAAAATCTCACTGCTAAAACTAGAGAATTTATACTAAGGAAGCACTATATAGTCCTTAACAAAGTTATTTGAGTTTTAAACTGTGAAATTATTTGGAGAAACAAGAAATAATTGTATAAGAAATATTTATTATTTTGTACAAAACAGTAGTATCTAATGGATGCAGGAAAGAAATACAAAACAACCATGGAAAAAAAGCAGAAGGAAACACACACATTCCAGAGCTGAAAGAACCTTTCTAGGCTCTGAATGACTAACATGGTTTAAGATTTATGTGTGAGTTCATGGCCATGGCTTTAAAGTAATTAGTGCTACAGGAAAATGAATATATTTAGGAAAGACAAATTGATTTATTTTAATATTATGGCACAATTGCTTTGATGTGGGATTACCATATTTCTCAACCTCTTTTAGAGTTAAAGGAATATGTAACTAAGATCTGTCTAAGGAAACAAAACTGGTATTCAGTGCACCATTTTCAAACATATCAAAGTGTCATTCTATCTACATACCTTGATCTCCTTTTAACACTAAATGAATATGATAGGCAGCCCCACTGAAGTAGATATCCATAGGAGATGCCTCAGTTCATGGGTAAGATCCCTGAGAAAAAGGTTTACTCATTTTGTTTTATTTGTCCTGTTCTTCATACATCATAGTCAATATTTGTCTGCTGTTTAGCTTGCCATCACTGAGGTGTTGGGTTTAAAATTCCTACAACACAAATATGAGAATCCATTTATGAGTATTATATTACTAACATCTATGAGAAATAAGTAAACAGGTCTAGAAATCAACATAGAAAGGAAATGTCCAAGTTAAGAGTATCCAAAACAGAAGCAGAATTGGAGATAACTTTTGATATAGATAGATAAAAAGATAGATAGATAGATATATAGATATAGATTAGATATAGATGATATAGATAGATGTAGATACAAATATAGATGTATGTAATCTAAATTATGTTCTAGGGATATTTTGGATTCACGCAACTATAAAAAATAGTGTTCTATATAATTGTAGCTGGTAGTTAAAAATTATGGTTGATAGAGATTGATTGCTAGGTAGAGATTAGAAATGTAATGAAGTAAAAATTTACTAGAATAGAAATTCCTGATAAAAGAGAAAGAAAACTGTTTGATCATGACAGAAGTCCTGAGTAACCATAGTGCTTTCCCTTCATATTTCAACTCTTTGGAAACAAGACATAAATCAAAGTGTCATATTGAAATAAATTAGTCTAACTAATAATTTATTGGTTTAAACACAAAGCTGCAATCAGTTTTTCTTTTCCTTCTCTTCCAGGTATAAAGAATATAATAATAAGACAATAGTATAATTATGATGTCATCAGTAAGAAGTTATCATTAAGTAAGCATAGTACCCAACCACTTCCTCCCTAGATTAAGTGCTGAAGCAAGTAAGCAATGCCAGACAGTCAAGCATTGGACGACCATGCCAATCAAGATGTAGTCAACTAAGAAAGGGCAATAGTTTAAAAAAGTTGCTAGGCAAGGAAAATCTTCATTCAGGTTCTCAAAGGAGGTGAGTGATAGCAGACTAAAACTTTTTTTCTATCGCAGACATTGCTCTCAACTTTATGTCATGCAAAATGCATAATAGAACTTGTTGGGTTTCAATAAGAGTAGGAGAAATTGTCTTAAGGATTGGATTCTAGCTGTAGAACATTATGTAGAAGAACAAATTTTGCTGCCAACACATTAGTTTATATAAGTTTTCTTCTTGAGATTTTCATTGTGTGTGTGTGTGTGTGTGTGTGTGTGTGTGTGTGTGTGTGTGTGTGCCTGCAGGAAGGACTGAGGCATTACTAATGGACATACAACATAATGGATATATATGTATGTATATATATATATATATATATATATATATATGTGTGTGTGTGTGTGTGTGTGTGTGTGTGTGTGTGTGTGTGTGTGTATATTTGCTTAACTTTTTCATATACAAAATTCCATAATACACTGAAGTTGAAGTTCTTTGTAGTCAGAGCACATAGCACTGACATGAAATTAAATCTAGACCTTCCTTATCACCCATGGAGCCTTGCAAACTTAAATTCTGTGTCACAACATGAACAGAGTGAACATTAGCCAGTTTAACAAGAAGGCAAAGAAAGTTGCCAACTGTTTTCTCTTGCCTACAATGACCAGAGCATGTATATATGAGACGATTTTCCAGAATCTTCTTTAAGCTCCACTTGGAATATTTTCTTATCTATAAAATAAGTTAATTTTTAGGAGCACTCTTCACCCCATCCCCACCCCCACCCCAGAGCTGGGGACTGAAGCCAAGGCCTAGTCAAGCTCTCTATCACTGATTTAAATCCCCAATACTAATATGTTAAATTTAATACAGCATGCTAATTCTCAAATGCCTAGAGATAGGTACTTTGTTGGTTATTTTACTTTAAATATCCTTAAAACTTTTGAAATATAGGTATTTATTCCAATTTGAACTTCTAGCTTCACTCTCATTAAAAACCAACTTAAAAAAATGAAACTTCCCCTTTCTAGATATCTTATTAAGCTTGTGAAACAAGGAGTACTGCATAGTAAATTTACAATTAATTTTTTATTATACACAAAGACAGTCTTTCTCTAATATCTTTAAAATGTATTTGGGGAAATAAAAAAATATTATGTGGTTGCAAAAGTAATGAATTAAAGGGGAATATGGACATGGATCAGACTGGTATTTATAGAGTTATTTCATATGAGCATTTCTTACTATTCCAGAAGAACACAACTTTTCTTGATGTATAGAATTTAGAATTGGAAAATGAGCCTTATGAACAAAATACCTCCTTTACCTGCAATTTTGGTATAAAGGATAAAAGCTTCACTTTATTCTACAAGGACTGTATTTCCTTATATGCTTCATGGGTATATTATTGCAATTTAAGAAGAAATCCTGAAAATAGAGGCGATAAAACTGCTTCACTTGCCTGCTGTGAAGTTTTCCCTACAACAGAACAAGCAGGCAATCGTGCAACCAGAAAATAAAGATACAGAAAGACCATAGTCAACCAGGAAAGTAAATAGTTATTACAAAAATAAAGTATTAGATAAGTTTTTAAAACTATGATAATCAGGGACAATTTTTTAGAAGGAGTTTTCTGTTTCTTAAAGACCTTAAAGACAATTTAAGATGTCCAGGACTCTATGACATCTTTTGTATTGTGTATTTTCTAATTATGTAACTAACTTTCAAGGAAAAAAGGGATTTAATAATTACTTTCCTTATATGATCATGGATGATAATCAGCAAATTTAAGACATATAAAGTTTAGAATAAATTAAGCTACTTAAGATAATGTTGCACAGTTACGTTTTACAAAAGCAGTACCTAACATCCTCACATTTACGCAGGCACTCTAGGCTCATATGTTCATACAGGCTGCCTACAGTGCAGATCCTCTAAATTCAATAAGTCATGCATGGTAAAAAACTCGGCTTCCATTTTCTTTTTTATCTGTTTTGATATAAAATCCTGGCTAGGAGGTGTGCAATGGGCTCATCTTCTTCCAATAAAATACTATACAATAATGTTCTTAGATATGGCAAAATTAAAAATAATGAGAAATAATTTCTTACAAGGTTCAGCGAAATTACACACATAAAAAACTACCTACTTCTCACCATGCAAGCAAAGGCATCTCCCACAGGACGAAGAGAGAGCCTCTTTGAAGCACATAAAACAACTTATGTAAAGGAAACACGAACAATAATGCTTGCTTTATAAGTTAAAATTTACTTTTGAGATTTTGCTGAAGCTTTGTCACAGGTCAGTAACTAAGGTTTTCATGAAACAGAAGAAATAAGTGGTATAATTTCTGTTTAGTCGGAGGATGTAAGACACAGTGCTATTACTAGGCAAACTCTCACAATGAATCCTCTCACAATCCATTGAATTCATCAGCTACCCTGAGGAGCATTTCAAGAAATGCTAGAAATAAAGACTAGCATGCAGTCTGATGATATCCTCCAATCAGTCAAGTGATTGTTTCAGAACTCTGAGACCCTGAACATGGATGGCCAGCACATATATAAAGATTTAAAAACAAGAAGCACCATGCAGTAGGTGAGTGTCTGTGATCCTAGTGCTGGGGAGGTTCAGACAGCAGTTTTCTGGATCTCATTAAGCAGTCAGTCAAGTTAAGTCAGTGAGCTTTGGGGAGAGAACTTACTTCAATTAATAAGGCACAATGTTGTAATAAAAATGTCCTATGCCAACCTCCAGCTGCCACTTGCACATCCTCCATTTTCACAGGTACATCTTTACACATACATGCACAGATCCACATGGGCATAAACATCACACACACAAGATATACATGCATAGATGCATACACACATACACAATACACTCATACACAGAGACACAAACACAGAGACACATACACAAACTGACACACATACAAACACACACAGAGAGAATGAGAGTGAGTGAGTGAGAGAGAGAGAGAGAAAGAGAGAGAGAGAGAGAGAGAGAGAGAGAGAGAGAGAGAGAGAGAGAGAGAGAATATGTGAAGCACAAAAAAAAAAAATAACAAAAGAAATGAGTGATGAAAAACTATTCTCTACTTTCTGAAAATACATTCTAGGAAAACTTGGAATAAAATACAAGAACATAGATAATTTTCTACTGACAAATGGCTGTTTTAAAACTGTATTGTTAAGTCTACATTATATGTGTGAAGAGTGAGGAATTATAAAACATTATCTTTCACCACACTATTAATATAAGAAAACAAAAATAATCACGATTTTTCTAATCCTTTCTGGTGTGTGTACATAGAACATAAGGAGAAGCAGTTTACCTGCTACTTATAAAGGAGGTGGTCTAGGAAATTACATATGGAGATTAGGAAAGTTAACCACATTCAAATACTCATGCACTAGTAGAGATAAGGAGTTCTACTCCCCAAAGGCAAATGACTTTACAAGATTAGACACATATAACTGAAAAGTCACAAGGATTTGCTAAATAAAATGCTTTCTCTGGTGCCAAATGAGTTTTCTTCAAATATGCATCATGGTTATATAGAGCTAGGATGGAGAAAAACAGCATCACAGTCGATAGGCACACCAGAGAAGTTCTGCCCCAGTGGAACCAACCTGGGAACATACATTGAAATGAGGAAAATAAGGCTCTGTCCCTCATAAGGTTGCATGGAATGAAACTTCTTTTACCTACGTTCAACTACCCCCTTCAAATTATGTAATTAGACTACTAAAACATAGACTTAACTCTGTGGAAGATCAAACCAAAATATCGCAAAAGTAGTGGCAATGACCACAAGTAAACTGATTTTAAATATTACCTTATTCCATAACTTTCCTTCATTTGTTAATTACACAGCATCCTTATTCTTGATACTCACCTCGAAGTTTGGCTCTAAAATTATCAATATTGACATTGATAAATAAATATATTTATTGACATTTACTGAATGTGCTGAAGTTAAACTTTTACCTAAGAATATTATATAAGATTCTAAGGACACTACATGTGATTTTAAAGTCTAATAAGCAAGCCTACTTTGCCCATTTATTGATTCGTAACTCTTTTTACACAGCATATATAATGTTAGCTATATTTTCTCTTATAAAATTTTAAATCATTGAGAAATTTTAAGGAATACATAGAAGTGTGTGTGTGTGTGTGTGTGTGTGTGTGTGTGTGTGTGTGTGTGTGTGTTTTATTGGTAAATTTTAAATTCTATCCATAGAGAAAACTTTCTGATCAACACTATCTTGATTTTTTTCTTACCCTGTGATTCAAGTGTGTGGTGCATTCAACAACAATGTCTAAAATCAATCATCTTGGGTGAAAACTTGACTCCAACTCTTTTTCTTTTTTATTTATTTTTATCAGATATATTTTATTTACATTTCAAATGTTATCCCCTGTACTGGCTGGTTTTGTATCAACTTGAAACAAGCTTGAGTTATCACAGAGAAAGGAGCCTCATTTGAGGTAATGCCTCTATAGATCCAGCTGTAATGCATTTTCTCAACTATACATCAAAGGGGAAGGGCCCCGCCCACTGTGAGTAGTGCCATGTCTGAGCTGGTAGTCTTGGGTTCTATAAGAAAGCAGGTTTTGCATGTACTTTACGCTTATTGCAACTAGTAGGTTTTCAATGCATACTGTCAAGCCCTTGAAAAAAATCAAGTACTGACTAAAAAACATATTCACATGGTTTTATGTAAAATTTATTTTAATGTCTGAAAAAACAGTACTGACAAAAATGTATAATTTTAAGCAAAAAATGTTTAAAATCTGTACATTTATCTTTGTTTTGCAAAATAAAGTTGTTAAAAAAAAAAAAAAAGAAAGAAAGCAGGTTGAGCAAGCCAGGGGAAGCAAGTCAGTAAGTGACATCCCTCCATTGCCTCTGCATCAGCTCCTGCTTCCTGATCTTCTTGAGTTCCAGTCCTGACTTTCTCTGGTGATAAACAGCAATGTGGAAGTGTAAGCTGAATAAACTTTTTTTCCCCAACTTCCTTCTTGGTCATGATGTTTGTGCAAGAATAGAAACCCTGACTAAGACAAATTGGTACCAGCATAGTCCAGTATTCCTGTGAAAACCAGAGCATGTTTTGGGGAGGACTGTGGAAGGACTTTAGATCTTTGAGCTGGAAGAGCCATTGGTATATTTAGAGCTCTGTGGGGTGTTCAGTAGGAGACTGGAAAATAATATTAAGAACAGAGCAAAAGATGGAGGCCTGGCTTATGAAATTTCAGAGGTAAGAGTAAAGACTTTCATTAGGGCTGTTACTGTTTTGATTGTGAAGATTCTGAGGTTTTAGTTGCTGGGGATGGAGAATCAGTTGTGATTAACAAGATATCAGAGCTACTAAAGCAAAACCTTTGTATTATTGGGAATATTGATGCTGGTCAGCTGGAGCTAAGAAATTAGTCGTAATTAAGAAGAGACCAGCAACAATGAGATGAAATATTCTGGAAATAGTTTTTTTGAGGACACAAAGAGGCAGTGTTCCAGAGAGAACCGAGGATGTATGTTATGCTGTGACTGGACTTGGTAATGTGTAAGAGTCTCCAAGGTGGTACTGGGTTTGAAGGAATGAAGGGATCATGAAGAGCAGCTGAGGTTTGGCAATATGAGAGGCCATGGAAGTCCATTGGTGAAGGTGCAGCCCCAGTTGCAATTAATACCCCAGGACCAAATTGGTCATGCAGAGATGAGGGTTGGCATCATGACAAGAGCCTGTGAGAGGTTATTGGTAAAGATTAGTTGCAGTGGAGGACAACAGTTTTTTGGAGATACCAGTGCCATCTAGTGACTGCTAATTTAGCCCCACTCCCCCTGCTTTTATGAGGTGTTCACCCACCTACCCCTTTCTGACTCCCTGCCCTGACATTCTCCTATACTTGGGTATGTAGGCTTAGCAGGACAAAGGGCACTGATGCCCCAAAAGACCATCCTATGCTACTTCCGCAGCTGGAGCCATGAGTCTGCCATGTGTACACTTTAGTTAGTGGTTTAGTCCCTGGAAGCTCTGAGTGGTTGGTACTGTTAAAATGGGGTTGCAAACCACTCCAACTACTTCATTAAAGACTGTTCTCAGTTCAGTGGTTGGCTGTGAACAAGTGCCTCTATGTTTGTCATACTCTTGCAGAGCCTCTCAGGAAACAAGTATATCAGGCTCCTGTCAGCATGCACTTCTTGGCAATATTGTCTAGGTTTGGAGTCTGTATATGAACTGAATCACCAGGTGACACAATTTTTTTTTTGTTTGTTTTGTTTTGTTTTGTTCTTTTCTTGGACTTCACACTGTCTGTGAGTTGTTTCTGGGGCAGTGCGAGCCTCTTGGGTAAGCATCCCACTATCACTGACTGCATATTATGTCTGTTCTTTTGTGACTGGAGTATCTCACTCAGGATGATATTCTCTAGATGCAGCCATTTTCTTAAGAATTTGGTTAAGTCATTGTTTCTGGTGGCTGAGTAGTATTCCATTGTGTAAATGGACCACAATTTTAGTATCCATTCATCTACTGAAGGACATCTGGGTTCTTTCCAGCTTCTGGCTATTATAAATAGAGCTGCTATGAACATTGTGGTGCATGTATCTTTGTTGTATATTAAAGTGTCTCTGGGGTATATGCCCAGAAATGGAATAGCTGGGTCTTCAGGTAGTACTTTGTCCAATTTTCTGAGGTATCGCCAGACTAATTTCCAGAGTGGTTGTATCAGTTTACAACCCCACCAACAGTGAAGTGTTCCTCTTTCTCTGCAACCTCACCAGCATCTGCTGTCATCTGAGTTTTGGATCTTGGCCAATCTGACTGGTGTGAGGTGGAATCTCAAGGTTGTTCCTTGGATATTAGGCCTCTATCTGATGTGGAGTTGGTAAAGATCTTTTCCCATTCTGTTGGCTGCCGTTTTGTTTTCTTAACAATGCCCTTAGCATTACAGAAACTTTGCAATCTTATTAAGTCCCATTTGTTAACCTTTGACCTTAGAGCTTGAGCCATTGGTGTTTTGTTCAGAAAATTTTCTCCTGTGCCTATGTGTTCTAAGATTTTCTCTACTTTCTCATCTAATAGTTTCAGTGTATCTGGTTTAATGTGGAGATCTTTGATCCACTTACACTTGAGCTTTGTACAAGGAGATAAGAAAGGGTCTATTTTCATTCTTTTGCATGCTGAGTGCCAGTTGGACCAGCACCATTTGTTGAATAGGCTGTCCTTTTTCCATTGAATGTTTACAGCTCCTTTGTCAAAAATCAGGTGACCATATACGTGAGGGCTCATTTCTGGATCTTCTATTCTATTCCATTGATCCACGTGCCTATTTCTGTACCAGTACCATGCAGTTTTCAGCACAATTGCCTTGTAATATAGCTTGAGATCAGGGATAGTGATTCCCGCATATGTTTTCTTGTTGTTGAGGTTGGATTTGGCTATTCCAAGTCTTTTGTTATTCCATATGAAATTGCACATTGATCTTTCCAACTCAATGAAGAACTGGGTTGGAATAAGTAGATAAGTAGAATAGAATTGAAGATACAGAAATGAACCCACATACCTAACGTCACGTGATCTTTGATAAAGAAGCTAAAACCATCCAGTGGAAAAAATAACATTTTTCAACTAATGGTGATGGTCCCTCTGGAGGTCATTGTGTAGAAGAGTTCAAATAGATCCATTCTTATAGTCCTGTACAAAGCCCAAGTCTAAGTTGATCAATGTCTTCCAAGTATATCCATATACACTCAAACTAATAAAATAGAAAGTGGGAAGAGCCTTAAACACATAGGCAGTGGGGAAAATTTTCTGAACGGAACACCAATGACTTATATTCTATGATCAAGAATCAGAAAATGGGACCTCATAAAGTTGCAAAGGTTCTGTAAGGCAAAGAACATTGCCACTGGGAGCAAATGGCAACCAGGAGAATTAGAAAAGATCTTTTCCAATCCTTTATCCTATAGAGGGAAAATATCCAAGATACACAAAGAACTCAAGATGTTAGACCTCAAAGAATCAAATAACCCTACTAAAATGAGGTACAGAGTTACACAAAGAATTCTCAACTGACAAATATCAAATGGCTGAGAAGCAACTATAGAAATATTCAACATCCATAGTCATCAGGGAAATAAAAATCCAAACAACACTGATATTCTACCTCACACTAGGCAGAATGACTAAGATAAAAAATCTCAGATGACAGCAAATGTTGGCTAGCAGGGATGTGGGGAAAGAGGAACATTCCTTCATTTTTGGTAGGATTGCAAGCTCATACAACAACTCTGGAAATAAGTTTTGTAGTTTCTAAAAACAATTGTACATAGTACTAGTTGAGGACCTAGCTTTACCTCTCATGGGCATATACCCAAGAGATGCTTTAATATATAACAAGGACACATGAGCTACTATGTTAATATAGCCTTATTTATAATAGCCAAAAACTAGAAAGAACCCAGATGTCCTTCAACAGAGGATGGAATACAGAAATGGTGGTACATTTACACAATGGAGTATGACTCACCTATTCAAAACAATGACTAGATTTAATTCTTAGTTAAATAAATAATTCTAGACTTGATTCCAACTTAAACTAACTAAAGCTCAGATGGCTAGGTTCACCAGTGAGGAAAGTAATTTCTTCATTAAATAATTTGAAATGGGATGCCACATATTCAGTTTTGGATCTCTTAAGGTGGAAAGATACACCTTTAAGGGGGCCACACACACTTTTAACTCTTGTATAAAGACACTGAAAGAGGAAGTTCACTTTTGTCCTATCACTCTCCTACTCACTGCTACTTCATTAGAACTTATGTCTCCAAGATCCCAGCATACAATGAACACCAGATTAGACATCCAGCTGAATAACAGAATTTGGTACCAGTAATGGCTCTGAGCAACAGGTATAGAGATAGATTTTTAAATGTCTGAAATAGCTTTTTCAATTTTCAAACGTACAGTTACTGAAAATGTACTGATAGTCCATGGTATAAAGATATTCTACAAAATTAAGGAAGTAAATTTACTTGCTCATTATGAATCATGAATTGTGACTGGCAACAGATTTGTTGCCTCTGCATTTAAAACTTTTGACAGCCAATTTGTGGAAAATAATAGAATGATGGTTGCTAGTTGTTTGCTCTTCATATCTATGGATGAATTGACTATGAAGAGAATGAGATTCACGGTAAAAATTAAACAACCTGTATAATTTCTGAGTATCATGAAGGGCAACAATTGAGTCAGAGAGAACATGAATATGCTGCAGGTGTGCAAGAAAGATGTATGGCTCTCTAAGTGTGGCCTAGAAGAGAATCTTCTTTCCATCATCCACAGAATTCAAGCTGTGGAAAGCCACATTATAATGTTGGCTGAATTACAGTGAAAATTTAAGTCCAAATTTCAGAGTGTGTCAGAAGTTTAAAATGGTGGGCATTAATTGGTCAAGAATAGAATACTTAGTGTACGTTGAGATGGAGATGTTTGAGCATTCCCTATTAAATTCAAGAACTTAGCACCTTCAGATTCTCAAGGGTTTATCTCACCCAAGAAAGTAGTCTTTCTACACTTGGTGGAGGATATACACCCACTCCTATCACATGAAATACATTTTTTTTAAATATTTGACTGAGAATTAATCTATCATTGATTTTTGGTTGATCAGTGACCTTCTCTGAAGGAGATGGGAGGTAAGACCATAGTAATGTCACTCAGGACCCACCAATAGTTGCTTTTATAGCTTTAATCAGACTTAAGACTAAGCATGCTTTAAAAGAGAGAGAAAAAAATGTTGTCCACTAAGTATAAAGCTATACTACCTAAGGTACTAACACATTTGGTTACTCATTCGAACAGAAGTGTGAAGAATATGTGTGGAGATGGGTTAAAATGATTGAAGGAACATAAACTGGACCACATTGAGTTGATTGATAAGATCTCTGAGTGAAGAATCTAGGCTTACTACTGAAGCTCATATAGTAAAATGTTGTCAAAAGTCTGAATGGTTAATTGAAACATTTGTCACAGATAGCCTACCAAAATGGTGTTGAAGATACTTTGACTTAAGGTTAATGAAGACATTTTAAGGCTCAAGAAAAGTGCAGTAGTAGAGTGGGCATGTTGTGTAAAACTTAATCCACCACAACAAGAACGCCTAACACACATGCCTTTTACTAAACATTTGATAGGAAAATGTTGAGTGTTGTACCTACATATTTTAAGGGATTTTTGGTCATCCTTTTCCTTGTGCCAGCCCCTAGGGCTGGAGACATTGCTGCTCAGATGGATTAATTAGGTGCAATGGTTTTAATTGGACTTCAGTAATAGAGTCAAGGTGGTAACACTGAATTGCCCAAGGAACATGATCTTAGTTATAGTAATGGGCAGTAAAAACAAAGCAATGTTGCTAACAGCCAAGTCTATAATGGGCTGCACAGGCAAAGTGATTTTTTAAAATTAACTTTAAATCCTGCTCACTGACATCCTCCTTTCATCCCCTTCTACAATTCTTTCCCATACCCTCTTCACATTCTTCTCTGATAGGGTGGAGGTCCTCTGGGTATACTGCCATGCTAACACATCAAGTCTCTGCTGGGCTAGGCACATCATCTCTCGCTAAGGCCAGACAAGGCAGCCTAGCTCAGAGAACATATCCCATGGACAACCATCAGTTTTTAGGTTAGCCACTGTTCTAGTTGTTCAAAACCCACATGAAGACCAAATGGTGCATCAGCTACATATGTGTCAAGAGGCCTAGGTCCACCCCATCTATACGCCTTGGTTGATGATTCAGTCTCTGAGAATCTCAAGGGTCAAGGTTAATTGACTCTATTGGTCTTCCCTTGGAGTTCTATCTTCTTTAGGCCCACAATACTTTCTCCTATTCTTCCATATGAGTCCCCAAGCCTCATTAACTGTGTTGCTCTGGCTGGCTGTCTGAATCAGCTGCTGTGTAGAGACTCTCAGAAAACAACCATGCATAAGTCAAGCCTGACTACAAACATAACAGAATATCATTAACAGTGATAAGGATTGGTGCTTGTCCATGGAATGGGTATCAGTTTGGGCCTGTTATTGATTGTTCATTCCCTCAATCACTTTTTCATTTCCCAGTGCATTGGTTGTAGACGGAATAAATTTGAGGTTGTAAGTTTTGTGAGTGGGTTGATGTCCCTATTGCTCTACCTTCATAGTATTTCATGTAATATTGCTTTTGACCAAGAAATTCACTTCATAGACAGAGGAGTGCAATTGTGGGCTTATGAGCATGGAACCCATGCCTCCCCAGCATCTAAAACATCTGGCCTGATAGCAAGGGGGAATGACCTTTTGAGGACAAAGTAACAGAACAAATAAGGTGTCAACAGAATGGATGGCTGGGACTGGGTTCTCTAGGAGGCAGTATATGCTTTGAGTTAGTGCCTAAATTAGTATTATTTCTCCTATAGCCAACATCCAAGGGACCCTTAATCAAGGGATGAAAAGGGGATAATTCCACTCAATATCAGCTATAGTGATCTACTAGTACAACTTGTTTCCTGTTACTGGGACCTAAAATTCTGCTAGCCGAGAAGTTTTGACTCCAAAGGGGTAACTGTACCTATCAGGAGCTCTAAGAAAAGTCCATTGAACTGGAAACTCAGACCTCCCTATGGCCACTTTAAGCTTCTTATGCCCTTAAATTAACAGACTAAGAAAGAAAAAGTGTTAAGAGGGATGATTAATCCAGATAACAAAAAAGACAAATTGGATCCCTTTTCTACAATGGAAATAAGAAAGACTATGTCTGGAGTGAAAAAAGGTCTGTTAGGGGCTCTCTTGTTCCTAACATAGGCTGATACTGAAGTCATTGGGAAACTAGAGCAGAATGACAAAGGGCACAGGCAGTTAAGGAATGAAGGTATAGATTATGCCTCCCGGAAAAGAGGCAAAGCAGGCAGAGGTAGAGAATGGTGGGTAGAGAAAATGCAAGATGGGTAGTAAAGAACGATAGTTACTAGTGCCAGCTAAAGCTATGTGACCAGTTACAGAAATTAAGATGATAATTGGCACAAGTGTTTCTAACATATTTATATGATAGAAATTTTTTATGAATTTTTTTTGTACAGATATTTGCATTTTTTTCTTTGAGTTCTTTATCCTGTAATATAACATCAATTAAATGTTTGACGTATTAAAATTTGAGATACCTAAAGAAAGTTCCTTAAGTAACATTGGTACCTAACCTAAAATTTATAATGCATTGGTGGATGTATGAAAGATACTTATGTCATGTTAGACAGATATGTGACCTGTTTAAATATATAACATGCTTTGTGTGTGAGATAGTTGTATTAAGCTAACAGTTATAACCCTGTTATTGTTTTCATTTGAATATTTAGCACATAAAAAGATATGACTATATGACCAGTAGACAAGGGATAGATCATGATGACTATAAATGTTTGTAAACTTGACTACTTGTGGAAATAACATAAACATAAGTGGTTAAGTTCAGCTGTGAGAAAAAAAAAAACAAATTTCTTACTTAAATTAGTTGAAGGGAAAGAGCCACTTTTAATCCAGGTCTTTGAAGATGGGAAGATAAATATTTAATCTGGTCTATACTGTCTATTTGAAGCCTACAGAATGGTCATAGAAGAAGGAAGCTTGCTTTCTTTACCTTCTTGCTTTTCCTGATAATGCCACATATTTACTAGTACCCACACTTGCAGGATTCTGGCATATTTTGAAGACTAGCTAGCTGAGCTATCTAACCACATAAACTGAATTACTAGATTCAGGGACCTTCCATTGATAGACAGTCATTGTTAAAATAAAATACCTGGGTCAGAGCCAGTAAGCTATTCTAATATTACATACATACACACATACAGACACACATATGCATATATATTTAAATATATTTCTATTTTGTTTATTTTAATTTAAAATATTGTATAAAACAATTATAATATACAATATAATACTATATTATGATAATCTCTTTTTGAGCCCCTCATTTTCTATATAGGTTACTATACCTAAGCGCAGACAGTTTCTCATGTCAGCATGTGTGTCCACTGTTACGTCAACATGACACAGGTTAAAGCCATCCTAGAAGAGGGAACCTGAAATTATCTATCTATCTATCTATCTATCTATCTATCTATCTATCTATCTATCTATCCTACAAATTCTGTTACTGTAAAGAACCCCGAGTAATACAAGGTACTGCCATAAATCTTCTAGGAATACAAGAACAAATTCAATAGCCTGTATTATTTTGAGGATCTCAGTGGGCTTACGAAATGGTTGATTTCATGTTAGTTTAAATTACAGTATTTGCCACTATGGCTTCTGCTCTATCCTCCCATTTATAATTTATATCTCTATTCTTTAGTCAATTATCAAAAAAAAAAAAAGACTTGAGTAAAACTATGGTCACTCACATGCAAAGTATAATACATATACAATTATCCTACATATCAACTACATTACCAATCTGATGGTCCTTTCCCTCGACATCGCTCCAGTTGTAACTCACATTTGATACTAGTAGAACCCAGTTACCTCTGCCCTTTATCAAAAAGTTCCTTAATACTCTCTTCCAACCCCAATTTTTCTGTAAACCAGAGAAACTACTCTTAAAACCCTTAAAAATAAAAGGTTTACTCTTTTCTTAATATACCTCAGATACTATGCATGAAACAACTGCCCATTGGTATTTTTAGTTTGTAGTTTTTGATATGTTCTTAGAAATACAATTTAGTGAAAAATTTCTTTAAATTATTTCATCACTGAGTTTTATATACTAAACTTTTACATTATTTTCATTCTCTGGGCATCATTTGTTCACTACCTTGACTTATTTTCCTGAACAGTTTTCATAGAGGTCCAACCTAATCTTAGTTACATCCTCTCTCTGTCCATGTACAAGCCATTTTTGTTTGATTTATGTCAACTCAACACAAGCTACAGTCATCTTAAATGCAAGAACACCATTCCTTCAGTAGATGAATGGATACATAAATTGTGGTACATTTACACAATGGAGTACTACTCAGCTATAAGAAACAATGACTTTATGAAATTCTTAAGAAAATGGATGCATCTAGAGAATAACTTCCTGAGTGAGATAACCCAGTTACAGAAGAACAGACATAATATGCAGTGACTGATAATTGGATACTAACCCCAGAAACCTCTGAACACCCCAGAAACAACTCACAGACTGTGTGAAGTCCAAGAAAAGAAAAAAAAAAAAAAGAAAAGAAAAAACCATTATGTTTATTCCTTACACACCAAGAAAACTTTGACTAATTCCAGGTTACATCCTGTTTTACATGTACTTTATGCTCATTGTAAGATCTTAATGAACACTATCAAACCTTTAAAAAAAAGCCAAGCACTGACAAAAATGTATTCATATACTTTTATGCAAAAATGCTTAACATTTTTACATTTATCTTTGTTTTTTAAAATAAATTTCTTCAATAAAAAAATAACAAAAAAAAAGAACATCATTGAGAAAATTTCTCCATGAGATCTGCCTATGGGCAATTCTTCAGGGCATTTTTTAAACTGGTGATTGATATGGGAGGCCCAGCGCATTGTGAGTGGTATCATCTCTAGGCTGGTGGTCCTGGGTTCTATAAGACAGCCGAATAAAGCCATGAAGAGCAATCTGGTAAGCAGCACATCTCTATGGACTCTCCATCAGCTCCTGCCTTCAGGTTTTTGCCCTACTTGAATTTCTTCACTGATTTCTTTCAATAAACTGTGATTCTCAGATATACAAGCTAGATAAACCTCCTTTTAAAGTTGCTTTTGGTCATGGTCATTCCAACAAGAGTAAGACTATATAAAATAGAAAGTATTTTTTTGTCAAGAAAATAATGCCATCTAAAAATCCCACTTTCTATATCACCAGATAATGTGTGATATTAAGAATTTACATGATATTTTGGTCTATCAGAATTGAATAGAAAGACATGACTCCCATTTTACCCTAAGGGTAATAAACTATTCCAATCCTCATGAATCAGGCAGAGGCCAGAAAAAAACCAAAACTCTTACCCTACCCAATAATAATGGAAACATAGTCCCTGGGACTTGATAAAATTCAAATGGGAAAAGCATCTCTATTTTACCTGACAGTAATAGTGTTATACTTCTTTCTTCTAGCAAGGATAGGCAGAAAAATCTAACCATAAAAACAGACATTCAAAAAGATCAAAATTCTCATGAGGCAGTATTATGACTATGTTTAAAACTTTAAAATTGCTCATTTTATCAAGAACAAAAATGATATTAAATACAATTTTAAATGTTAGTCAATAGAGACTCCAAAGTGACAGAAATTTCTATAAAAGATGACAGAGATGTCAGTCAGCTGAAGGCTTAAATCAGTCATTATTTAAATTATTGAACAAATACCAATTAGCACACTTGAATCAATTGATGAAATGAAAGACTCATCCTGAAATCTCTAAAAAGTACAGGCACAGAAGAAGACAAAGAAAATTCACATAGAAATTTTAGATTTGACATTGAAGTAGATTTCTACATGAAATATGAACATTATTGCATGTTTCCTGCTTTTACTAAGATGGAATATAACTAAGATAAATACAAAGAAAGATTACTGCTCAAAATTTTTAGGATACAAGGATTTTTAAAATGATAAAATTAAGAGTTCCAGTTTGGCAAATATTTCTAGAGGTAAAAGACAAGATGATCTCTGTAACCATTGCCTAATAAATTTTTCCCCAATCTCAAGTTCAGAGTGTTTTGCTACACAAAAAGATCTTATTAAATGATTCATTCTCCTCTATGTTCATATCAATAGAAAACTAGAAAATAGAAGGATTTATCACAGAAAGACTTGTAGGAAAACATGTTATTAAATGAAGTAAATCCTTGTGCTACATACATCTGGGAAGATACACTACTTAGGATTACTATAGGAGTAGATACATGCTATCTTTATGCCTCTCAAATATGCTGATAATATTGCTCAACTACAAACAGTTTACTTCTATAAAAATGATTGAATAGATTCAACAGACATGAAGAGCTAATGTAGTAATGTTACAAGTGCATTGGCGAATCTTTATATGTCCCACTATTATATTTTTGATAGATAATTTGAATTTTATAGGTCAATAGATAAAAAGAAATTATAACCAAAGGTGGGCTACTGTTTGCTGCTATAATTGAACACTGGATCTGGATAACCTAGCTCCAAAATGAGCTGGATTAAGATATCTTGCACTACCCAACTTTATTCAAAACATCAGACAATTTTTTTCAGCATTAAGAAGAGTGACGTAAGCAAACTGTACAATCACAAGAATAAGCTGCACATAACAAATATGTTTTCCATAGAAGCATATGAACAAATGACAATAGCCAGATGTAGTGAATAATCAAAAGGATTTTAAAATCATTTTTCTCTGCTACAAATGGGAGGGGCACAAAAGCACACTCCAAGAACAACTGTTGTTTTGAAGGGAATGAATTCCCAAGACTCTTGGTTTGTTACATTGGTGTTTTCTTACAAGCACTCAGAATTTCACTGGAATGACTCAATCTTGGACGGATTTATGACAGGCTATCATAAAAAATCCCACAAACACCTAACTTATTTTATTTAGATGATAGGTTCTGAGACCCTTGAGCTGCTAGGATTTAATGGAATTTTTCATTTGGGTTTATCTTGCCATAGTTAACATTTTAGCAAGTTTTTAGTAGATATAGTGAATGCCTCAATTATATGAAGGCAAAGTATATCCTTGAGGGAAATATGTTGTACAAAGTAAGAATATAATATTCTGCTCTCAGAAGCAGGTATATAAATAGACTGTGAATAATGTAAGACAAAAATTTAGATTTCTGATGGAATTGCTTGACATATTTTACTTAAAATGAAATAAGATCACTCTCTTCATTCCTCTAACACTTCTAAACTCTGCTAACTTGATCATCTCTTAAACTGTCAAGCTAACTTTCTTTGATGGTTATTGTTACAAGCAGACCTGAATAGATGCTTGCATATACACAAGTGTGTTCAAATGCAACATGATGAGTCAGTTTCCATTCATTGCTTTCATGTTTTCAAGCCTGACCACTCAGAATTAGACAACCACTAAGAAGTCCTGTCTCTGGTAGTGGCTGGGTTTTCTTTTTCCAGAGCCACTTGTTGCCTGTTATTCTTTGTCTAGGAGTTAAATCCCACCAAACTTTCCCCACTTCATGTTAAAATGCTCATTAATATTGTCATTGTTCTGGTCTTATTTATGTAGCCATAGCTAGAAGATACTGTTTTACAATAAACATCCTGATGTTTGCTTCTTACAATGTTTCTATTGCTTACTCTCTTATGTTCTCCCCAAGCCTTAGGTTCAGGACCTTTTTTATAGATGTATCTATTTGGTATGGGCTCCCCATAATTTGTTTATATGCATTTTTTCTTGTGGTTTTCTGTGATTATCTGCATTTGCTGTAGCAGAAGCTTCCTTAATTAGGGACAGTAGCTAAGTTATGTCTGTGGGTCTAAAGATAAGATTTAGATTGTTATACAGAATGGGATACTATTCAGGTATAAAGAAAGATGAATTAGCTAAGTTTTCATGTAAATAGATGAACCTAAAAATAAAGACATTAAGTATGGTAACACAATCCAAAAGATAAAACTATATTCTCTCTCATATGCAGTTCTAGCTCCAATTTCTCAGATGAGAGTTTACTATGTGGAGTAAACATAGAAGCCATAAAAGTAAAAAAGATCCAGGGTAGAGGTAGAATAGGGGGAATGGAATTGCAAAGGAAAGTGATAAGTATGAAATAGAATAAAGGACAGGTATAGTTTCTAACTAGGATGGAGGAAGTGAATTTAATACAGAAGGAGAAGGAATGATGGACAAAAACCTCAATGTTGCCTATAAAGCTTCAAGTCATCATTTTACATTTATATAAATTTATAAAAAATACTTAGAAGTGGAATGTGTGTGTGTTTGTGAAATGTAATTTGTAAGAAAAAATTAATGATATTCTGACTTCTTACTTTCCAATTTGTATCCTTTTAAAGTCTCTTTGCTTTCTGCTTGCTCTGCCTCATACTTCTAATACTATATTGAATAGGTAGGGAGAGAGTGGGCAGCCTTGACTAGTCCCTGATTTTAATAAAATCGCTTCTAGTTACTTACCATTTAGTTTGATGTTGCTTACTTGTTTTCTGTATATTGTTTGTACTATGTTTAAGTATGGGCCTTGAATTCCTGATCTTTCCATGACTTTTAACAAGGTGGGTGTTGAATTTTCTCAAATGCTTTCTCAGCTTCTAAAGAGATGATCATGTGATCTTTTTCTTTGAGTTTGTTTATATAATGGATTATGTTGATAGATTTCCATACATTAACCATCCTTGCATCCCTAGATGAAGCCTACTTTTTCATGATGAATGATCATTTTGATGTGTGATTTGATTTGTTTTTCAAGAATTTTAATAATTAGTTTGCATCAATGTTCATGAGGGAAATTCTTCTAAAGTTCTTTTTCTTTGTAAGCTCTTTGCGTGGTTTAGGAATGAGCATAATTATGCCCTTGAAGAATGAGTTGAGTAATTTTCCTTCTTTTTCTTGTTTATGGCATAGATTTCAGAGTATTTCTATTAGATCTTCTATGAAGGTCTCATAAAATTCTGCACTAAACCCAACTAGATGATCCTAAGATTTTTTTGGCTGGGAAGCTTGTGATGACTGCTTGTGTTTCTATAAGGGTTAGGGGACTGTTTAGATGGTTTATCTGATCCTTATCTTTGGTATGAGGTATCTGACCAAAAAAATTCTCCATTTCCCTAGATTTTCCATGTTTGTTGTGTATAGACTTTTGTAGTAGGATCTGAGGATTTCTTGAATTTCCATAGTTTTTGTTTTTTATATCTCCCTTTCATTTCTGATTTTGTTAATTTGAATACTCTCTCTGAGCTTGCTAGTTGGTCTTGCTATGGGTTCATCCATGCTCTTGATTTTCTCAAAGAACCAGTTCTTCATTTTGCTGATTCTTTGTATGTTTTTTTTTTGTTTGTTTGTTTTTTGTTTTTCTTTTTTTTTTTTTTTTTTTTTTTGTTTTTTGTTTTTTGTTTCTACTTGGCTGATTTCAGCCCTGAGTTTCATTATTTCTTACTATCTACCCTTCTTGGGTGTATATGCTTCATTTTGTTCTAGAGATTTCAGGCTGCCAAGCTGTTAGTGTGTGCTCTCTCTAGTTCCTTTTTCAAGGCACTAAGAGACATCAGTTTTCCTCTTAGCACTACTTTGATTGTGTCCCTTAGTTTTGGGTATGTAGTGCCTTTATTTTCAGTTAATTCTAAAAGGTCTTTGATTTCTTTCATTATTTCTTCTTTGACCAGTCTATCATGAGTAGAGCATTGTTTAGCTTTCAAGTGTAGGTGGGCATTTTGCTGTTTTGTTGTTATTGAAGATCAGCCTTAGTCCATTGTGATCTGATAGGATACATGGGATTATGTAAATGTCCTTGTATCTGTTGATGCCTGTTTTGACTATATGGCCAGTTTTGGAGAAGTTACTGTGAGGTGCTGAGTAGAAGATCAATTCTTTTGTTTTAGAATTAAATATTTTATGTATGCGTATTAAATCCATTTTGTTCTTAACTTCTATTTGTTTCACTGTATGTCTTTCCAATTTCTGCTTCCATGATCTGTCTTTTGATAAGATCAGTGTTGAAGTCTCCCACCATTATTATATGTGGGGCAACATATGCTTTTAGCTTTATTAGAGTTTCTTTTATGAATGCAGGTGTCTTTGTATTTGCAGCATAGATGTTCCAGATTGAGAGTTCATCTTGATAGATTTTTCCTTTAATGAGTAAAAAGTGTCATTTCTTTTCTTTTTGTTGACTTTTGTTTGAAAATATATTTTATTCTATATTAGGATGGCTACTCTATCTTATTTCTTGGGACCATTTGCTAGGAAATCTTTTTTTCCAACCATTTACTCTGAAATAGTACCTTTCTTTGTTATGGAGATGAGTTTCTTATTTGCATCAAAATGCTGGAACCTGTTTATGTATCCAGTCTGATAATCTATGTCTTTTTATTAGGGAATTGCTTCCGATCATTTTAAGAGATATTAAGAAATGCTGACTGTAGTTTCCTGTTATTTTTGTTGTTAGAGGTAGAATTATGTTTGTGTGCCTTTCTTCTTTTGGTTTTATTGCAAGAGGATTAATTTTTGCTTTTACTAGGTAAGTTGTTTACCTTCTTTTATTGGAGTTTTTCATCTATTATCCTTTGTATGGATGGTTTTGTGGACAGATATTGTGTAAATTTGGTCTTGTCCTGGTATATCTTGGTTTTCCCATATATGGTGATTGAGAGTTTTACTGGATATAGTAATTTGAGCTGGCACTTGTGTTCTCTTAGGGTCTGTGTGATGTCAGTCCAGGATCTTCTAGCTTTCATATACTCTGTTGAAAAGTCTGGTGTGATTCTGATTGGTCTGCCTTTATATGTTACATGTCCTTTTACCTTACTGCTTTTAGTATTCTCCCTTTGGTTTGAACATTTGTTGTTTTGACTTTTAAGTGTCAGGAAGAATTTCTTTTCTGGTCTAAAGTATTTGGGGTTCTCTAGGCAGTTGTATGTTTGTGGTCATCTCTTTCTTTAGGTTAGGGAAGTTTTCTTCTCTAATTTTGTTGAAAATATTTACAGGTCTTTTTAGTTGAGTGTCTTTGATCTGTTCTATACCTATTATCCTTAGGTTTGGTCTTCTCATTGTGGCCTGAAATTTCTGAATGTTTTGGCTTAGAAGCTTTTTGAGTTCTGCAATTCTTTTGACTGTTGTATCAATGTTTTCTATTGAATCTTCTTCACCTGAGATTCTCTTTTCTCTCCCTTGTATTCTGTTGGTAATGCTTGTGTCTAGGACTCCCGATGTCTTTCCTTGGTTTTCCAACTTCAGCTTAGTCTCCTTTTGTTATTTCCTCACTTTTTCTATTTCTGTTTTCAATTCTTTCATCGTTTTGGTTGTGTTTTCCCCAGTCCTTCGGTTTGAAGAGTCTGTTCCCAGGCAGCACCTCTACATGTGCCCAGAGAGTTCCAGGTGGTCTGTCCTGGGATAGTCAGTGGTAAGGGATGGTGGACTCACCCTTGGACTCAGGCATGGAATCCCTTCTGTGCAATCCTAGGTGCCCAGCAATCTGAGGGCAGGCTTCCTGTCCTGATGAAACCAGGCCGTGTCTTGGTATCATTGTCAAATAGCAAATCCCAAAGAATTAACTAAAAAGCTTATAGAGCTCCTAAATTATTCAGGCAAGGTGTTAACTATGTATAAATAAATATATAAAACTTTATTTTTTATACATAGCATCTAACAAGAATTTTAATCAAATATATGAGAATAACATTTTTATAATAGGATCTATAAGATGAAATATTGAGCATATATTTTTTGTTATTATTTTATTAAATATTTTATGTATTTACCATCCAATTGTTATTCCCTTTCTCCCCTTTCCCATTCCCACTTCCCTCTAATTTTACTTCTATGAATATGTTCCCCCTCCTACCTACCCACTTGTATCTCTTCTCACTGGCATTCCCCTAAACTAGAGAAATGAGCTTTCACAGCACCAAGGGTTTTACCTCCTACTGATAAAAGATGGTGCCATGGGTCCCTCCATGTGTACTCATTGGTTGGTGGTTTAGTCCCTCGGAGCTTTGGCCATGTGTTTGGTTGGTTGATATTAGTGTTCTTCCTATGGGATAGCAAATCTCTTCAGCTCCTTCAGTTATTTTTCTAACTCCTCCATTTGAATCCCCATGCTCAGTCCTATTGTTAGCTGCAAGTATCCTCATCTGTATCAGTAAGACTCTGGTAGAGCCTCTAAGGAGACATCTATATATCAGGCTCCTGTCATCAAGCAAATCTAAATCTAACAAATTAGGTATCATATTTTTGGAAACTACTAAATGCTGATAAAATAATTTACTTACCTAAACAAATGAAGATACAATGTGTATTTATGTTTTGAAGTGCTCAATAATTTTGACTTTACTGCCTTTCAAATAGATCTGTAGAGTCTTAAATCATGACAGAATCAAATGTTTAGCAATCTACGGAAACTCAATCTAAAGTATATATAAAATATGAAAAGTCAGAAAGTAAAAAGGACACAGATGCTTTTCTATTTATTATGGAAATATGATGTATTAAATTAATCAAAACTTCAAAATACAATAATTTACATTATATTTACTAAACACAGCCTAGTGAACATCAGAGTTCAGAATCAGTTTTCTGGTATATTACTCATTATTTAGCTTCTTTTTTAATTAAGTAATTTGTTTTTAACTCTTTTTTTTTCTATTTTTACACTCCAGAACTTATTCTTCTCCCAGTCCACCATCCCAATGTTCCACACCTCATACCTACTCCCTGTTCCCCTTGTCTCCACAAGGATGTACCCACTTTACCCACTCCTACACCACCATATCTCTAAACTCCCTAAGGTCTCCAGGCTTAGGCGCATCTTCTCTGACTGAACCCAGACCCTGCAATACTCTGTTATATATGTGTTAGGGGCCTCATATCAGCTGGAATATGCTGCCTAGTTGGTGATCTAGTGTCTGAGAGATCTTGTGGATCCAGGTTAAATTGAGATTGCTGGTCATCCTATAGGATTACCCTCCGCGTCAGCTTCTTCCAACTTTTCCCTAATTCAACCACAGGAATCAGCAGCATACACATGAAGATGGAATATCTCTTCATGTAAGAAAGAAAAGATGTAACCATGTAGCAGTTATTACTAAAAATTGGATTATCCTGTGCTTTGCAGGCTCCCTTGGGTCATCTCACACTATGGGGATTTCTAACTTGGTGCTCTACACTACATCTAAAACCCTAGATGCAGTTCACTCCACCACCTCTCTTGTTTCTGTCCTGGGTAAATATGACCAACCCTGTGTGTTCCTTTCTTCAACCACCCAGTACAAACACGACTCACAACCATCAACTTATCAAACAGTTTATATGTTGTTCTCAATTCACACACCCCCTACACAATAAGCTTACAACCAGCAGACAAAAATATAAACTGTGTATCTGGAAAAGATAAATTAGACCCATTGAAACCCTTAGGAATAATCATAACAACCTCATCAAGCTGGAGGCATGCAGAGGAACATACACATTTGCCTCCATCTCCTCCTCCATTAATCTCTGCCTCCTGACTCCTCTTCTGCCTTCTCAGAGCTTTTACCACCTGCTTTTCTACTGTCTAATCACATATTACCTTAACATAAATCTACAGTAACTAAAAAATGTAATTGTGAACATTTGTCAGACTCAAAAAAGCTGATTTAAAGACTTACAATGGCAAAACCTGGAACAATTTGAAGAACTAAATAAAAGAGCAATAGACGGGAAGAAAAATATAAAATATATACATAAATTATACAAGTATACATCAATTAATTATTGAATACACATATAAATTAAAAATAGAAAACTATTTCTTGAAAAGATTTGGCATATAAGTATACCATTATTTCAAGGATAAATGACAGTTTTCTCTGTCTTAAGTGGAAATCAAAATGTACTGGGATGGTCTGATTCAATCCCTCCCTTGCTCCAAAAAGCACATTTTTTGGATGATTATTCCAAACAACAATTGCTATGCATTTCTAATAACGAATCTGCTACAGGATATTTTGTGTTAGTTCTGTGGGTATTTGTTACACACATCTCATGAACCTTATGTAAGTTTATATCAGGGGTCACTTGACATTGAGAAGCCATTGTTGAAATGTACTCTTCAAAGCTGAAATGAAATGCATAGACTTGGGCTATACACACTTGAACTAAAGAAATCTCTACTACTATCATCTGTACACATTATTTAATGCTTCATTCAATAGTGATTGTACTGTAAAATAAGACGTTTGCTCTGATTGCAGTTTGAAATATGACACTAAGACCACTGGCTGTCATTATTGTGCTCATGTTTGCACTACCATGTGTCTGAGAATTTGTTCATACCACTTGACTGATTCCTTGGGCCAATGTGAAAGCCAACAAGGTTCTAACCATGAATCATGAAGAGTATGTATAAGGGGAATAACATTTAAATATAATTTACTGGGTGCTTCTCACTGAATAATTTTTGGTGTGACCCATGTTTGCAACCATGTAGTTGTTCCCTTCATATTTAATAACAAATTGTCATTCAATCCACAATTGGAAAAGATTTAAAGCAGATGCTAAACTAAATAAACTATAATGCTCATTTTCTGAAGTGACTGATGGGGGCAGAAAATAAGGATAAAAATGATTCTCCTATTAAACAAAACTGATATAAATTTTTTAAAGAAATCATTTTTCAACAAAAATTGTAAAGCAGAAATATGTGGATTTTTCTCACATAGCTCAGAGATCACATAAATGCCATAAGAAATGACAGTTGCTGAAATAAATGTGTTTTTTTATGAAAAGCAAAGTAGTAAAACAAGCAAAATAGATGCATGAAATGGGCAAATTTTCAGCAGATTAGTTATTGCTGCCTTGGGGCAACTATAAATTATAAACTTATTTTTAAACTTTTTGGTGTTCATGAATATATTCTAATCAGTTTTTCTTTAGCCAGCCCTTGTAAAATGATCTTTTGCTGATTTATAATATTCATTGTAGTTTGTAAATCAAGAGTTCTCAAACTTTGGGTAGAAAATATTCATGTCAAAATTAAAAATAATTATGGGTCAAATACTAACTTTTAGGGACATAAAGCACTCAATGAATGCCGAGATACCTCACACCTGTAATCCCAGAATTTGAGAAGCTAAGGCAAAACATTGCCTTGAGATTGCTACTAAACTGGGCTACATAGTAAACCTCAGTCCAGCCTATCC
This sequence comes from Micromys minutus, assembly GCF_963924665.1. Taxonomy (NCBI): domain Eukaryota; kingdom Metazoa; phylum Chordata; class Mammalia; order Rodentia; family Muridae; genus Micromys; species Micromys minutus. The sequence goes on from NC_137958.1 coordinate 26,126,531, forward strand.
TAAATATTAGAGTCTTTTCTCCAAAAACAAACAAACAATGAAATCAAATGTAAGGTTTTACTTCATTTATTTTTACCCAGAAAATTTAAATAAATGCAAAACTTACTGAGTATCTTTTACTTTAAAACCCTGGGTAATATTACATTCAATGATAATGATAGTTTTAAACTATCATAAATGTCATTCTTCCATCCATTTCATTCTTGTAGTAAAAGATGATCAACTGTGGCAAAACCATTTGTGAGGATACACTACATGAGACTGCAGAGCAACATGATTTAACTCTTGATAATGATTCAATGGTAAATAAATACTGCCTCACAGATACATGGCAGCCACTTCATAGACTTACAGAGAACAAAGGAAAACCCCTATGAATGGAGCTCCACAGATGACTGTGCTCCTGGATTTCTCAGTCAGTGTCTACACTTTCAAATGTAATTTGTACTGAATAAGAAGGTATGTCAAAAGATAAAAATGCCTAATTCATCTGTTATTAAAAAATATCAACACTTCATACTAATTTTAAAAGGTAGTACATTTGGTTGTAACTTCAACACAACATTTATAAGACTTTCAGGGTTTCTGTTTATTGAAGAAGCTATATTTAGACCAGTATTCAAATCAGGCAAATGAGAGATAAAACAAGATCAGACAATATTGAGAGAACATGTAAAACGTAATAATCTCAGACTGTGGTATGCTTTTATACCTATGGCATTCATAGCTTATGAGGAATGATATGCCTAAAACACTCCTTCACCTGAAGGTTTCGCACATTATTCATGTATCAGGGTCTCGAATTCAACAATGGCCATAATAAGACGCAGCTGACCTATCTGCCCAGATAACCAATTGTGTATAGATCTTATAGTAAATCTATTATATTCATGAAATACATCTAAAATAAGTAAAATATAAAATAGTGTGCATTAATATTTGATTAAAAGGGAAAAAGACTGTTAAAATCAAATCCCATATTCCTTCATTCTCTTGTCCAAAGGACACACAGGGTTAGCAAGCCGTTTATGAAAAACAGCTTTAAATATGAGTACAGTTACACATAATTGGCTGTACTGATTCTCAGAGGTTAAAGTCACTAGTTACCTTATAGTAGCTGTGTTCCACTCTTAGAAATGTTTGGTTGCTCACAACCTTTGTAACTCAGAAGTTCTAGCACACACTTCCAGCCCTCTCAGCCACTGAACACAAATTGTGCACTTATATTGATATGGGCAAAGAACTTGTACACATAAAATAAATGAATCTTTAAAAATTAAAAAATGATTACACACACATGCATATATATATATATATATATATATATATATATATATATAGCTATTAAGATTATAGTCATTCTTCTATTTTCTTATTATTTCATAGTAGTCAATATAATGCCATATAAAACCAAGCATAAACTATAAATAAATGCTTAATGGCGTGACAACCACGATAAATACAAAATATATAGTCAAAGATTTATCTCAAGTTTATTTTTATTGAAAAGGTTAACTATTGTTAAAACAGTTTTATTATGAAATATCATATAGAAAGATTAACAAGACATATATAGAGCTAACAAAACATTGAAAACTAAAGGCTTTGGAGGATTAGTTTTAAGATGATATTTCACTGTGTAGCTTTACCTGTCCTGTTACTTACTCCATAGACCAAGCTGGCCTCAAATTCAGATCTGAGTGCCTCTGCTTCCAAAGCTCTGAGATTAATGGTATGGGCTACTTGGACCCTCGGAGGCTCACAGAGATTGAATGACCAACCAAAGAGCCTACATTGCCTGGACCTGGGTCCCCACATATTTGTAACAGATGTACAGATTGATCTTCATGTGGGGTCCCCAACAACTAGAGCAAGGGCTGTCTCTGACTCCGTTAACTACCTGTGAATCCAGTCTCCCTAACTGGGGTGCCTTGTCTGTCTGCAGTGGGAGAAGTTGCTCCTAGTCCTGTAGTGACTTGATGTGTCATGGTGGGTTGGAACCAAGAAGAGACCTCCTACTTCTCAGAGCTGGAGGGAAAGGGAGGCAATATGTGAGGGAAGACAGTAAAGAAGCTGGAAATGGGATGTAAAATAAAGAAACAAACAAACACATGGAGAAAAAGCAAATGAAACACCGAAGGACACTTAAATTCTTTACTCTCTGCTCTAAATGTAACTTTAGTGTAGCTGGACTTTTCTTAAACCTTTAGCTCCTAAGAGTCCAATTGTAAATACTATTGTGCAATTTTTACTTTTCTGATGTAGAATTGCACAGTATAAATTGATCTCTGTCAGGCCTTCTTTAATTATGGTTGCCTATTGCTGAACATTTTTATGAGCTATTGGAGTTTTCTAGTAGAATTTTTAGTGTCACTTGTGTACTGTCATGTAATCTGCAAATAATGATACTTTGACAACTTTCTAATTTGTAACCCCTCATTTTTTTTTTTTTTTGGTTGTCTTATTGCTCTAGCTAAAACTTCAAATAATATATTAAGTAGGTGGATAGAGGGTGGACAATCTTGACTTGTTCCTGATTTTAGTAGAATTTCTTTGTTTTCTCCATTTAAGTTGATGGTGACTGTGGGCTTGACATAGACTATTATTATGTTGGTGGCTTTGGTTCTTGCCCTCACAGTTCAGGTAAGCTGGTGTTACCAAGGTTGAAAGTGTATAAGAACCTTTCTCTTATTCTCCCATAAGAGTCTCCATACTCCATCCACTATTTAGCTATGGGTGTCTGTATCTGTCTAAGTCAGCAGCTGGGTGGAGCCTCTTAGAGGACAACATGTTTCTGTCTGCAAGTATAAAAGAGTATCGCTGATAGTGTGAGAAATTGGTGCTTCCCATGGATGGGTCTCAATTTGGGCCTGTTATTTGTTGGTCATTCTCTCACTCTCTGCTCCATGTTTCATGCCTATGTTCCTTGTACACAGAATAAACTTTGGACTGAAAGTTTTGTGTTTAGGTTGGTATTTCTATTGCTCCACTAGGGTTCTTGCCTGGCTACAGGTGGCAGCATCTTCAATTTCCATATACCTTAAGTAGTGAGTCACAACCCCATTGGTTCTTTTGGACACCTCACTTATTCTAGGTCTCTGTCACATCATGGAGATGCCCTCATCTCTTCCCCCTGTCAGCTGAAGATTGACATCTATTCTCATTCCATTTGACCATCTCTCTGTGCATCCCCATGCCTGCCCCTGAACTCCCCCCACCATCCTTATCTCAATCCCATCTCCTTCTTAGTTCTCTCCATCTGCTTTGTATGAATATTATATCCTCCCAACACCCCAATCTAAGTTAGATTCAAGCTTCTTTGCTTGTTCTTTTCTTCTTGTTTAGCCTCCAATAATCTATGGGGTGTAACATGGGCATTCTGTTTTTTATGGCTAATATTCACTTATAAGTGATCCCATACCATACATATCCTTTTGGGACTAGGTTACCTCACCCAGGATTATATTTTCAAATTTCATCCATCTGCCTGCAAAATTCATTATGTTTCATTATGTTTTTGTTTTTTAAAAAAAGGTGGATAGTATTGTACTCTGTAGATATACTATATTTTCTTTATCTACTCTTCAGTTGAGAGACATCTAGGTTGTTTCCAGTTTCTGGCTAATATGAATAAAGCTGCTATAAACATAATTAAGTGTCTTTGTGCGTTGCTGGAACATCTGTTAAGTATATGACAGTTTTCTGACAAACTGCCAAACTGATTCCAAAGTGGTACAAATTTGAATTCCCACCAGAAATGAAGAAGACTTCCTCTTCCTCCATATTTTCACTAACATGAACTACTACCTGATAGGAACTCCAGAGAAACACCAGTAAAATCAACTAACTTGGACCTTGGGACTCTCAGAGTTTAAACCACCAACCAAAGAAGAAGCACAAATTGGGCTTGGCCTCCTCAACCATATGTAGCAGGTATACAACTCATGTGGGTCCCAAAGAACTGGAACAGGGCTATCTCAAAAGATTGTCCCCATATATGGGTTATGTTCTAATAACTGGGCTGCCTTATCTGGCCTCAGTTAGAGAACAAGTGCCTAGCCTCATAGGGACTTGAAGTGCCTGGGTCAGAAGATACCCATGGATGCCTTCACCTGCGCTGAGGGGAAAGGAAGGCAGAGATGGGGGATGATTTTTGGAGGGGTGACCAAGATGGTGGATAGGAAAAAGAATGTAGGAGAATGGCCAGTAAGGAGATATAAAATGAAAAAATAAAAAATAAACTTAATTTAATTGTAAAGGGTAAGAACCAGAGGTATTGGAGGGCATCAAGGAATCAAGGCTTTTTGGCCCAATAGGACAAAAATATAAGAACTTATAAAAACTAAAGCAGCATGCAACAGGACCCATGCCTCATTAATAACTCAGAAGTTACCTTCAATTGATAACCAATTGCAAACAAAAGTTTAGCTTTTTCCAAGAGTTTCTCATTGGGGAAACAAATTCTTCTAAGGAGCAGGCTTCATGCTCACCAGTAGGAAGCCAACAGATCCTGAACTCAAGAGCTCAAGAACTTCTTTAGAGATTCCTTGTGTCATAACACTATGCCAAGGCTCACACTTTTTTTCTATCATTTTAATTCAGTTTTCTGACTAATCTTCTTCCTTTTTCCTTTCTTTTCTTTTTCTCCTACATTAATTTCTTTTATTCTTTCTGTCTTTACTTTTTTATCCTTTATACTTTTCTTTCTTTTTATTTTTTTTACCCTAGAGATCCTTAATGTATATAGCATTGCTTCTGGTTTCATGAATTTTGGAATTCGTGAAGGTGAAAATGAGTTGCTCTCTAAGTCTTCGCTTGTTTCTTGTGCTTTTTCTTGGGCTCTTTTCCTTCTGTCTGCTGGGATTTTTTTTTATTCCAATGTATTTGTTGTTGTTTTACTTAATCTTATCATTATTAATTAGAAGCCTGATTCATTCTAATGAAAGCGAAAAATATGGTTGAAATTAGATTGAAGGGCAGGTGGAAAGGAACTGAACGGAGGGAGGTGAAGGGATGCAGTTGTTGGAATTTATTTTATAAAAAATTTATTTTCATTGAAAGACAAAAATAATTTTTAAAAAAGCATTGCCTAATTGTAAGGTTATTTATGTTGTTAAACACAAGGCACTATTTTTTCTCTGAAAAAATGTTATAATTTTTTAACACTAAGTAGCATTATGCTATCTTGGGAAAGAATTCCTAAGAATTTTTTAAATGTTAAAATTATTGTGGGTAAAACTGACCTCAGATGGATTAGACCAGAAAACAAATTTTTAAGCTGGACTGATCTCAGGACCAATAATTTTATATAAAATGTGAACCTGACCTAACAATTATGAGAATGACCTGACCATTGAACCACTGTCTCTCTGCTTCTGTAAAAAATGCTCTCTTGCTTACTGAAGGCTTCCATAGCTGTTTTTCTGTATATGTCACAGATGTAGTCTTTGACTTTTAAAGCTTGGATACACTGCAGTTTTTTTTTAACGAAATGTAATGAAGTGTAATTTTCAACAATAAAATTTATACCTGGCTTATTGATAAATCAGTGTAATTTATATATTTATTGTTTCTTTGCCCATATTATCAACATCTTGAAATAAAGCAAACATGTTAAAAAGAAATATCGTCTTTTCTACTGTTATAAATATTTAGAACTGGTCCAAATGGCACTCAGCATGCAGAAGAATGAAAAAAGACCCTTTCTTATCTCTGTGTACAAAGCTCAAGTGCAAGTGGATCAATGATCTCCACATTAAACCAGGTACACTGATACCATTGGATGAGAAAGTATAGTAAACCTTAGAACACATAGACACCAGAGAAAATGTCCTGAACAGAACACCAATGGCTAGTGCTCTAAGGTCAAATGTTGACAAATAGGACTTAATGAAATTGCCAAGTTTCTGTAAGACTAAGGACACTGTCAAGAAAACAAAACAGCAGCGAACAGAATGGGAAAAGATCTTTACCAACCCCACATCAGATAGAGGCCTAATATCTAAGGTATACAAAGAACTCAAGAAGTTAGGCACCAGAGAATCAAACAACCCTATTAAAAATGGGGTACAGAGCTAAACAAAAAGTTGTCAATTGAAGAATATTGAATGACTGAGGAGCATCTAAGGAAGTGCTCGACATCATTAGCCATCAGGAAAATGCAAATCAAAACAACCCTGAGGTTCCACCTCATACCAGTAAGATTGGCCAAGATCAAATATTCAGATGACAGCAGATGCTGGCATGGATGTAGAGAAAGAAGAACACTTCTCCACTGTTGGTGGGGTTGTGAACTGGTACAACCACTCTGAAAATTAGTCTGGTGATTCCTCAGAAAATTGAAGACCCAGTTATTCAAATTCTGGGCATATACCCCAGAGACTCTCCAATATACAATAAAGACACATGTTCCACCGTGTTCATAGCAGCTCTATTTATAATATCCAGAAGCTGGAAAGAAACCAGATGTCCTTCAGTAGATGAATGGATACAAAAATTGTGGTACATTTACACAATGGAGTACTACTCAGCTATCAGAAACAATGACTTTATGAAATTCGTAAGAAAATAGATGCATCTAGAGAATATTATCCTGAGTAAGATAACACTGTCATAAAAGAATAGACATAATATGCAGTCACTGATAATTGGATACTAACCCCAGAAAGGTCTGAACAACCCAGAAACAACTCACAGACTGTGTGAAGTTCAAGAAAAAAGAAAATGAAAAAGAACCATTATGCTTAATCTTTACACACCAAGAAAACTTTGACTAATTCGGGGTTACATCCTGTTTTACATGTACTTTATGCTCATTGTAACTAGTTAGATCTTAATGCACAATATCAAACCTTTTAAAAAAAGCCAAGCACTGACAAAAATGTATTCATATACTTTTATGCAAAGATGCTTATAATTTGTACATATATCTTTGTTTTTTGTTTTTTTAATGACTTTATTTTGCAAAACAAAGATAAATGTACAGATTTTAAACATTTTTTGCTTAAAATTATACATTTTTGTCAGTACTGTTTTTTCAGACTTTAAAATAAATTTTACATAAAACCATGTGAATATATTTTTTAGTCAGTACTTGATTTTTTTCAAGGGTTTGACAGTATGCATTGAAAACCTACTAGTTGCAATAAGCGTAAAGTACATGTAAAACAAAACGCAACATGGAAATAGTCAAAGTCTTCTTGTTTTGTGAATATATGTATATTTTTTGTTTTCTTTATTTCTTGGACTTCATACAGTCTGTGAGTTGTTTCTGGGAGAGTGCAAGCCTCTGGGGTTAGCATCCCACTATCAGTGACTGCATATTATGTCTGTTCTTTTGTGACTGGTTTATCTCACTCAGGATGATCTTCTCTAGATGCAGCCATTTTCTTAAGAATTTGGTTAAGTCATTGTCTCTAGTGGCTGAGTAGTATTCCATTGTGTATATGTACCAAAATTTTTGTATCCATTCGTCTTCTGAAGAACATCTGGGATCCTTCCAGCTTCTGGCTATTATTAATAGAGCCGCTATGAACATTGTGGTGCATATATCTTTGTTGTGTCTATTAAAGTGTCTATGGGGTATATGCCCAGAAGTGGAATAGCTGGGTCTTCAGGTAGTACTATATCCAAATTTCTGAGGTATCGCCAGACAGATTTCCAGAGTGGTTGTATTAGCTTGCAACCCCACCAACAGTGGAGAAGTGTTCCTCTTTCTCCTCAGCCTCGCCAGCATCTGCTGTCATCTGAGTATTGGATCTTGGCCAATCTGACTGGTGTGAGGTGGAATCTTAGGGTTGTTTTGATTTTCATTTCCCTGATGGCTAAGGATGTCGAGCACTTCCTCAGATTTTTCTCGGCCATTCGGTGTTCCTCAACTGAAAATGATTTGTTTAGCTCTGTACCCCATATTTTTAATAGGGTTATTTGATTCTCTGGTGTCTAGCTTTATGAGTTCCTTGTACACCTTGGATATTAGGCCTCTATCTGATGTGGTGTTGGTAAAGATTTTTTCCCATTCTGTTGGTTGCCGTTTTGTTTTCTTGACGATGTCCTTAGCCTTACAGAATCTTTGCAATCTCATTAATCCCATTTGTAAATCTTTGACCTTAGAGCTTGAGGCATTGGTGTTTTGTTCAGGAAATTTTCTCCTGTGCCTATGTGTTCTAAGGTTTTCCCTACTTTCTCATCTAATAGTTTTAGTGTATCTGGTTTAATGTGGAGACCTTTAATCCACTTACACTTGAGCTTTGTACAAGGAGATAAGAACGGGTCTATTTTCATTCTTTTGCATGTTGAGTGCCAGTTGGACCAGCACCATTTGTTGAATATGCTGTCCTTTTTCCATTGAATGTTTACTGCTCCTTTGTCAAAAATCAGGTGACCATATACATGAGGGCTCATTTCTGGATCTTCTATTCTATTCCATTGATCCACCTGCCTATTTCTGTACCAGTACCATGCAGTTATCAGCACAATTGCCTTGTAATATAGCTTGAGGTCAGGGATAGTGATTCCCGCAGATGTTTTTTTGTTGTTGTGGATGGATTTCGCTATTCTAGGTCTTTTGTTATTCCATATGAAATTGCACATTGATCTTTCCAATTCCATGAAGAACTGGGTTGGAATTTTGATGGGGATTGCATTGAATCTGTAGATTGCTTTTGGTAGGATGGCCATTTTTAAGATGTTGATCTTTCCAATCCATGAGCATGGGAGATCTTTCCATTTTCTGAGATCCTCCTCAAATTCTTTCTTTAGAGGTTTGAAGTTCTTGTCATACAGGTCCTTCACTTGCTTAGTTAGAGTCACACCAAGGTATTTCATATTTTTTGTATTGATTGTGAAGGGAACCTTTTCCCTAATTTCTTTCTCCACATGTTTGTTTTTTGAGTATAGGAAGGCTACTGATTTGTTTGAGTTAATTTTGTATCCGGCCACTTTGCTGAACTTGTTTATCAGCTGTAGGAGTTCTCTGGTGGAATTTTTGGTGTCACTCAAGTACACTATCATGTCATCGGCAGAGTGATGTTTTTACCTCTTCCTTTCCGATTTGTATCCCCTTGATCTCCTTTTGCTGTCTAATATCTCCAGCCAGGACTTCCAGTACTATGTTGAATAGGTAGGGGGAGAGTGGGCAGCCTTGTCGAGTCCCTGATTTAAGTGGGATTGCTTCAAGTTTCTCGCCATTAAGTTTGATGTTGGCTGTTGGTTTGCTGTATATTGCTTTTATCATGTTTAAATATGGGCCTTGGATTCCTGTTCTTTCCAGGACTTTTAACATGAAGGGGTGTTGGATTTTCTCGAATGCTTTCTCAGCATCTAGTGAGATGACCATGTGATTTTGGTCTTTAAGTTTGTTTATATGGTGGATTACATTGATGGATTTCCTTATGTTAAACCATCCCTGCATCCCAGGGATGAAGCCTACTTGGTCATGATGAATGATGGTTTTGATGTGTTCTTGGATTCGGTTAGCAAATATTTTGTTGAGTATTTTTGCATCAATGTTCATAAGTGAGATTGGTCTGAAGTTCTCTTTTTTTGTAGGGTCTTTCTGTGGTTTAGGTACGAGGGTTATTGTAGCCTCAAAAAATGAGTTGGGTAATATTCCATCTGATTCTATCTTTTGTAATAATTTGGCAAATATTGGTGTTATATCCCCAATAAATGTCTGATAAAATTCTGCACTGAACCCGTCTGGACCTGGGCTTTTTTTGGTTGGGAGGCTTTTGATGACTTCTTCTATTTCTTTAGGTGTTATAGGGTTATTTAGATAGTTTACTTGGTCCTGGTTAAACTTTAGGACCTTGTATCTGTTTACGAATTCATCCATTTTCTCCAGATTTTTCAATTTTGTGGAGTATAAGTTTTTTTAGTAGGATCTGATGATTTCTTGAATTTCCTTAGTTTCAGTTGTTATGTAACCACTTTCCTTTCTGATTTTGTTAATTTAGATACTCTCTCTTTGCCCTTTAGTTAGTCTGGCTAGGGGTTTATCAATCTTGTTGATTTTCTCAAAGAACCAACTCTTTGTTTTGTTGATTTTTTCAATTGTTTTTTTTGTTTCTATTTGGTCTATTTCTGCCCTAATTTTGATTATTTCTTGCCGTCTACTCTTTTTTGGTATATCTGCTTCCTTTTGTTTTAGGGCTTTTAGCTGTGCTGTCAGGTTGCTGATGTGAGCTCTCTCCAGTTTCTTTTTGGAAGCACTTAGGGCTATGAGTTTTCCTCTCAATACTGCTTTCATTGCATCCCATAGGTTTGGGTATGTTGTGTTATCGTTTTCGGTGAATTCTAGAAAGTCCTTAATTTCTTTCTTTAATTCTTCTTTACCCTGCTATCTTTTAACAGAGCGTTGTTTAGTTTCCATGTGTATGTGGGCTTTTTGTTGTCTTTGTTGTTGTTAAAGACCAGCCGTAGACCATGGTGATCTGAGAGGATGCATGGGAGTATTTCAATCTTCTTATATCGATGAGGGCTCGTTCTGTGTCCAATTATGTGGTCAATTTTTGAGAAGGTGCCATGGGGTGGTGAGAAGAAGGTGTATTCTTTTACTTTAGGATAGTATGTTCTGTATATATCTATTAATTCTAGTTGGTTCAAAGTCTCTGCTAGTTTTGCAGTGTCCTTGTTCAGTTTCTGTTTCCATGATCTGTCCACTGGTGAGAGTGGGGTATTAAAGTCTCCCACTATTATTGTGTGGGGTGAAATGTATTTTTTGAGCTTTAGTAGAGTTTTTTTTATGAATGTGGGTGATTTTTTTATTTGGAGCATATATGTTAAGGATTGAGAGTTCCTCCTGACAGATTTCCCCGGTAATGAGTAAAAAGTGTCCTTCTTTATCTTTTTTGATAACTTTTGGTTGAAAATTTACTTTATTCGATATTAGAATAGCCACTCCAGCTTGCTTTTTGGAGCTGTTTGCTTGGAAGTTTTTTTCCCACCCTTTTACTCTGAGATAGTGTCTGTCTCTGTCTCTGAGATGAGTTTCCTGTATGCAGCATAAGGCTGGATTTTTTCATGTATCCAGTCTAATAGTCTATGTCTCTTTATTGGGGAGTTGAGACCATTTATGTTAATAGATATCAAGGAATATTGTTTCTGTTTCCTGCCATTTTTGCTTTTTTGGGTTGAGTTGTGTCTGTGTTTTTTTCTTCTTTTAGTTTTCTTGTTTTTACTAGGCTGTATTTTCCCTCCTTGTATTGGGTTTTCCACCTATAATTCGTTGTAATGCTGGGTTTGTGTTCAGATATTGTGTGAATTTTGATTTGTCTTGAAATATCTTTGTCTCTCCGTCGATGGTGATTGATAGTTTTGCTGGGTATAGCAGCTTGTGCTGGCACTTGTGCTCTCTTAAGGAGTGCATGATTTCTGTCCAGGCTCTTCTAGCTTTCATAGTCTCTATTGAGAAACCGGGTGTGAGTCTGATTGGTCTGCCTTTATATGTTACCTGACCCTTTTCCCTTACTGCGTTTAGTATTCTTTCTTTACTTTGGGCACTTGATGTTTTTACTATTATGTGTCGGGAGGTATTTCTTTTCTGGTCCAACCTATTTGGAGTTCTGAAGGTTGCTTTTATGCTCGTGGTCATCTCATTCTTGAGGGTAGGGAAGTTTTCTTCTATGATTATGTTGAAGATATTTACTGTGCCTCTTAGTTGATACTCTTCTCCCTCTTCTATTCCTTTTATCCTTAGGTTCGGTCTTCTCATTGTGTCTTGTATTTCTTGGACATTTTGGGTTAGGAACTTTTTGTTTTTTGCATCTTCTCTGGCTGTTTTGTCTATGTTTGCACTGTTGTCTTCTGCCCCCGAGATTCTCTCCTTGATCTTTTGTAATCTGTTGGAAATGCTTGCTTCTGTGACTCCTGATTTCTTTTTTTTGGTGTTCTGACTCTAGGGTTACCTTTTTTAGTGTTTACTTTATTGTGTCCATTTCTGTTTTAATTTCCCTCTTCCATTCCTTTATTTCTTTGGTTCTGTTTTCCTCTCGTTCTTTGAGTTCTTTGAGTGTTTTTCTTGTTTCTTCTTTAAAAGCTTCTGAATCTTTTTGCTTTTCCTCCCTTTCTTGCTTAAGTAACTCTAACAGCGTCTTGAGACATGATTTCAGGTCTGTGTCTTCTTTTTCTGGAGTGTTTGGAATTCCGATGTTTGCTACTATGGGAGAGCTGGGTTCTGGTGTTGCTAGATTGTCTTGGTTTCCTTGGGATATACCCTTTTTCTTTCCTCTTGCCATTTTGTTGTCAGTGATATGTTCTTGCCTTTCCCTTGTATCTGGTCTGTGTTCCTGGTACACTTTCTGTGTGCACTCCGCAGAGATCTCTCTACTCCCCGGCAGCCCAGGTTCTGGGTGGCAGCTGGGCCAGGCTCCGTTCTTCGTCCTGAAGTCGCCTCCTGGTGGAAACAGACGTTCCTAAGATCTGTTCCTGGTCACAGATACTCAGCCTCTACGAGCCGCCTTTCCGGCTGGCAGGTGGGCCTGGCTCTGCTCTGCGTCCTGACGTCGTCTCCGGGTGGGAACAGAAGTTCCTAAGATCTGTTCCCGGTCACTGGATCGGGGAGGACAGGGCAGGTCAGGGCAGGGGGTACCCTTTCCGTGTGCACTCCGCAGAGATCCCTCTGCTCCCCAGCAGTCTAGGTCTTTCACTCACCAGTTTCTCAGCCTGTACGGGCCGCCTTTCCGGCTGGCAGTTGGGCCAGGTTCTGCTCTGTGTCCTGAAGTCGTCTCCGGGTGGGAACAGAAGTTCCTAAGATCTGTTCCTGGTCACAGTTGCTCAGCCTGTATGAGCCGCCTTTCCGGCTGGCAGTTGGGCCAGGCTCCGCTCTGTGTCCTGAAGTTGTCTCAGGGTGGGAACAGAAGTTCCTAAGATCTGTTCCAGGTCACAGTTGCTCAGTCTGTAAGAGCTGCCTTTCTGGCTGGCAGGTGGGCCAGGCTCCGCTCTGCGTCCTGAAGTCGTCTCTGGGTGGGAACAGAAGTTCCTAAGATCTGTTCCCGGTCACAGTTGCTCAGCCTGTACGAGCCGCCTTTCCGGCTGGCAGTTGGGCCAGGCTCCGCTCTGTTTTTTCTTTTTTAAAATAAAGTTCTTCAATAAAAAAAAGAGAAATGTTTGGTTTTTAAATTTTTATTTGACATGAAATTTCTGCTGGTTTTCTGCTAGAATGCCTTATCTCATGTTTCTGACAATCTTCATGTACAGTGAAAAAATTGTTTCTTTTCTTTCCTTTTAAAAAATTATTGGTTATTTATTTAGCTAGATTTCAATGGTATTATCTTTTCTGATTTATCTTCTGTGAAACCCCTACCCCACCAACTCTCTTTCTGCTTCTATGAAGTTGCTCTGCACTCCTACCTCACTGCCCTAACATTCTTCTATCATGAAGCATCAAGCCTTAACAGGACCAAGGACCTCTCCTCTCACTGATTCCAGATAAGATCATCTTCTGCTACTTACGCAGCTAGAGCCATGTGTCCCTCCATGTGTATTGTTCATTTGGTGGCTTAGTGCCTGGGAACTTGGGGGAGTCTGATTGGTTGATGTTGTTCTTCATATGGGGTTGCAAAACCCTTCAGCTTTTGTAGTCCTTTCCCTAACTCCTTCATTGGGGTCCCTATGCTCAGTGCCATGGTTTTCTGCAATCATCCTCACCTGCATCAGTAAGGCTCTGGTAGAGCCTCTTACAGGACAACTATATCAGGCTCTATACAGCAGGAAATTCTTGGCATCAACAATTGTGTCTGGATTTGGTGGCTGCATATAGGAAGGATTGATCCCCAGGTGGGGCAGTCTCTGGATGGCCTCTCCTTCAGTCTCTGCTTCATTATTGTCCCTCTATTTCCTTTACATATGAGCAATTCTATAGAGTGGGTGGTCCTATCCTTCAAATGGGGACCATTCCTAAACTTTCCATATGATTTCTACAGGTTCTATCTCCTCTTTGTTGGGTATTTCTACAGGGTATGTTTCATGTTTACATTGTCCATATAGTTAGAAACTATAATTTTCTGAGAGTAACGTAACATACTTACTCCAAATGGCATTCTGGAATAATTCTCCATTGACCTGAGATCTATATAAAAAGGCAGTTTTTTTAATATAGATATATATGCATATATATATACATATATGTGTATATATATATACATATATGTGTATATATATACATATATTATTATTGTTATTGTTATTATTATTATTATTATTATTATTATTATTATTATTCACTACACTGAAGTCCCATTTTAGTACCATCATGGGGCCAATGATAACTTTTATATCAAAAGTTCAAGGAGTTTAAGACAATTGACCATCTTTTCAGGCACCTCTTCCCTTTTAATCTATGACGTCATAAGTTAAACAACTCTGAAAACTGAGGGTCAGTTTCTCTTGTCTGTCTATATGTGTCACTTCTAAATTAAAAAGATATGTGTGTGTGTATGTGTGTGTGTGTGATAAAACTGCCATGAAATATAATTGATATACTCAGGTATTGTCCAATAAAAATAAATTATTTTTCTTTTTCCAACTGGAATCAATTGCAAGTAGGTTTTTGGTTAGGAAGCAGGATGTTTTGTTCATACACCCTTGTTTCTGATTTTAACTTCTACTGGTCTGGCAGTCTCCATGAGTTTATATGTGTATTGGTCCATCCTGTTGTGTCTTGATGACACTGGTTGCATCACCTGTGACTGAGTATTGCTCTTATATCTGACACATTTGTTTGACATCCTAGTTTCTCATTTCCAGTTTTATTTCAGTTTGTATTTTCTTTACCTAGTTTTTCTTTTAATTTACTTTCATGTCTTGAATTATTTTCACTATTTTATTCAACTGTATTTCCCATCTTCACTGAGACACACACAAATACACACACACACACACACACACACACACACATCCTCTTTAAGAACATGATCATAATTGTTTTTTGAAAGTTCTTGTCTTGAATGTCAAAGAAAGTGAGTTTCTCAGGGACTGTTACAATACCATTGCTAGGTTCTGAAGAAAGTATATTATCTTGGTTATTTATAGTTATGATTTTTGCATTTGTATTCACTATTCTGGGTTTATGACATTGGGATTTTTTTCTTGTGTAGTTAAGTTCCCTCCTCTTGGTTGGGTGGGTTTTCTCTTCTTTGATTATTATAGTCTGCTCTGAGTCTTAACCAAGAACAGTCCTAGGGTTCCTCTACCAGCCAAGTGTGATGGCTTTGGAGTCCTTCATAAGTCCTTCACAAAGGCGGTCAATGGAAAACTGAGAGTTTCATCCTAATCTGTAGGCAGAAAGACAGAGAGATTGGACCTGGCATGGGCTTTTGAAAACTTAAAGTTTACCACCATTGCCACCTTTCCACAAATAAGGCCACAACTCCTAATACTTCCTAAGTAGTGCTACTCACTAGTGACAAAGCATTCAAATATATGAGCCTATAGGAACCAGTCTTATTCAGACCACCACAAATCCTAAACTAGTCACCTAAAAATTAATTTTGAAATATCATTAACTCTTCAGGATAGCTGGTTTAGTAACATGCACAAATGATGACTTTATTTCATAAGTAAAATAATGGTAGCTTACTTTCGCAATTAAACTTTAAAGATTGGAGATGTGATGCTTTAAAAAATTTTTTTGATGTCCTATAAATTAGATCCTGCTAAAATGGAATGGGTTCATAACACCTCCATTGTGTTACTTGATAATTGCATAAGTAAATTCTTAAGGTTGGTAAGCCAGTTCTATTCTGCATTAGCATCTTCAGTCTGGACTAAACTTTTGGTAAAGGTGTGGCAACATCCTATTAATAGACAGTGACAAACCACAATAACAGACAGAACATTCTTTTGAATATAAACGCTTAATTGAGAGAAAATGAAAGGAGCATCATTTTCTTTGAGAAGTCTCTGAACACAGCAACCTATAGCTGTGGCATCTTCAAAGAGATGTCCTGCAGAGAAACAGGCTCCCTTCTGAGGAAAAGGGGCACTGAAACTCCCCTGGATTTCTGCATCACAGGGTGCTGCTCATGGAAGCATTTCAAAGTTTCTTGCATTCACCTAAGAGAAATACTGTTACTTAGTGACATACAGGTAGGTAGAAGAAGGTATAGTGGGACCTTAAAACTTTTGCCTCCTACTGGCACTCTATTTCCATTTTTCTGAGAAAATTCACCTATTTATTCATTAGTGAGCCAAAGGAACCAGAAATAACATTGGTTTAACTGTACTAACCTTACCTTGGGAATTCATGATATGAAATAGTAAAATAATCATCACAGATATAATAACATTAAAGATGTTAATCATTGTCTACTATTTAGGTAGATCAAAGAATCAAAAGGGAAGTGGAATTCTGATGTCAAAATTTAGGGTATGAAGTCTGGATATGGAGAATGAAGCTCCAAGCAAACAAACACAGGTAAAACAGAGAGAGAGAGAGAGAGAGAGAGAGAGAGAGAGAGAGAGAGAGAGAGAGAGAAAGGCTAAAAAAATGGTCGAGGAGAATGATTTTCGTTAGTACAGTTCAGAAAGAACATGGCCTTGTAGGATGGGGAGATAACTAGGTGATAAAATGTTTTCCACACAATCATGAGAACCTCAGTTCAGTCCCAAGAACCTACATAAAAGCCAAACTGGGTTCAGTTTATAGGCAAACTGGTGCATACGTATAATCCCAGAACCAAAAAGACAGACAAGAAGATAGTCAGAGTTCACTGGTCAGCTAGAATAGCTGAAGTAGAGAGAGTACAGTTTCAGTAAATGCCCTTATTTCAAAGCATGCGGTGGGGAGTGAGTAAGGAAGGCATAAGGTATTAACCTTTGTGCTCTACAAGCATGAGTGTATACATGCCTACGTAGGACACACACACACACACACAAACACACACACACATGTACATATATGTATATGTACACACACAAAGTATGGGAAAATATAGCATCCAATATTGCATCTGATCACTTTGGAATAAAGATAACTAACAAGTGTGATAGACACTTCAGAAAACACACAGATTCATTGAAGCTAAAATGAATGACAATTGGACCAATAAGGAAATAAAGAAACTTAAACTTCTAGAACTTAAAAATGTAATCACCTTATGGAAATCTGTGGGACACAATGAAAGTACCATTAAGAGAAAATTGTATAGTTCTACTTAAGAAAAAAATTAATTGAGGGACAAAGTGAGAATCAGATAAAGATTTAATAGAAAGAAAAAGAGCTAGGGTATACCCAAGTCTTGGTAGAACAGATAGAAAACAGATAGAAAAGAGAGGGAAAGCGAAAAGCACTTAAAAATCAGTGACGGTGAGAGAGTTCAAATCAGGTTGGGTCATGACAATTGAGTGCACTTCATTTCAGAGCAGTCTTGCTGGGTGCAATAGAGTTCAGTTCAGGAGCAGAGCAGCTGAGTTCAGAGCAGTGGAGTTCAGAGGAAGTTTTTCCAAGCAGAGCAATTCAATGAGAAGCTGAGAGAGGCTGGTAGAAGTTAGCTGAGTAAGTTTACTAATAAATTCCCCTTGAAAAACAATTTAATCTATAAAAATATTTTTTTTAGTTTTCTTTCTTAGTGACCTTAAAAGATCTTGGGCAATAAAACACCAAACTTTTTTCTATCAAAATGCAAAATATCTCTTCTAGGAATGATTTACTTTGTACTGCAAAAGAAAAGGTCCCCAAAATAAAACAAAATCTAACAACAACCATGAAAATGCATGTAAAATAAATGCAGAAGCCAAAGGTTCCAGTCTGGATCTAGGCATCCCTTTTATCCCAGATCAAGAGGAAGCATCTTACCTGGAGAAGGAATTGAGCTAAAGAGCAAAACAAATTTGATAATTTGATACTGGAAAATCAACAATAAGAACTATGACCCCCTGAAGTCAGAAACTGCAGAACGAGTTGACAGAGTAATTTACCCACCCTGTGCAACCTATGGTTCTCTGGGTAACGATTACCCCTTTGCCTGTGCTGACCTCCATTTACCAGCTTGCTTCCAGTCATTGTTTTTAATTCTAGTGGTGTGTATCTAGTGTCTCTTCCCCACTGTTTAATTCACATCTGTCCTGTGCAGTTTGTCTTCTCCATGTAAACACATTAATACCCAATTAATATTTTGTTTCCTACTGTACCTATAGAACTTTTTCGTCTTTCTTTTATTTTCTTTTTTCCTCTCTTACAACTTTATTCTTTTAAAAAAAGAGGGACACATATACAGATTTTCAAAGGCATTTTGGCATAACACTATATGAATATTTTTATCAGTATTTAATTCTTTTAGAGGTTTGATAGCATGCATTGAAATTCCACTAGTTACCATAAGCATAAAGTACATGTAGGACAGAACATAACATGGAAAGCAACTAGCATAATCTCCAAGGGAATATTAAATATTGCACCTTTTTAATAACATGTTCTTATTGGAAAAATTGAAATGATTAAGATGTCAATTTTAATTTCTTTTAAAAATATATAATTTGCCTTTCCTCCCACTGCCATAACAATGTACTAGCTACAACTTGAAAAAAAGTCCCTATGATGATTTATAATTAGTAAAATAAACCTTAGAATAATTAAATCATATGACAAGATTGCATCTCAGAAATTTTGTCACTTTTATTGTTTTAGTCACCCTGCCTTATAATTTATCTATGAATTTAAGGTATAACTTTTAGTCACAGAAATAATTAAGACACAAAAAATAGGTCTCAGTGGTATCGTTTAATTCCTTCCCATGTATTCCCATTCTTTTCATTATTGAAACTTTCATAGTGCTCTTAGACTAAACCCATCACTTCAAATACTAAGCAGAAAGATTACTCAATTAATTTGCAGATTTTCATTACTGCTAATTGCTTTTCAAAGTGTAACTCCTAAAATTAAGATATCACTCTGAAAAGTCAGGCATTAGCAGGTTCTGTCTTGTCTGGCACTACCCAAAGCTCTTTTCTGAGGTAATTTGATTGCCTTTTGAATACAGGAAACCTCAGCTAACCAAACCACCTACCATGGTTGCAAATGACTTCGATAAATAGAAGTCACTGTAGATAACATTAGGGATAAAACATGGAAAATTCTAGAATCTAAAAGTGGCCCCACACAAAAGTGTATGTAGCTAGAATGTTGTTCAGTATTGTTTAATGGATCCTGTGTTGGCTAATAACACATTTATTTGTATGTGAGTGCTCTATTATGCATACACATCTAAAAATCAAGGTTCAATTTCTCAGTTTTGAAATAATTACAATTGAAAATATAAATTATTCTAAAACATGGGGTTTACCTAAAATTTCAAAATGTTTAGAAAATTGGACATAGTACCACCTGAATATCCAGCTATTCCACTTCTGGGCATATACCCCAGAGATATTCCAATATACAACAAAGACACATGCACCACAATGTTCACAGCAGCTCTATTTATAATAGACAGAGGTGGCAAGAACCCAGATGTCCTTCAGTAGATGAATGGATACAAAAATTGTGGTACAATTACACAATGGAGTACTACTCAGCTATAAGTAACAATGGCTTAATGGAATTCTTAAGAAAATGGATGCATCTAGAGAATAACATCCTGAGTGAGATAACCCAGTCACAAAAGAACAGACATAATATGCAGTCACTGATAATTGGATACTAACCACAGAAAGCTCTGAACACCCCAAAAACAACCCACAGACTGCGTGAAGTTCAAGAAAAAGAAAAGAAAAAAAAGAAATAAAAGAAGAAACAAACAAACAAAAAAGAAAAAAGAAAATAAAAAACATTATGCTCAATCCTTACACACCAAAAATCATTGACTAATTCTGGGTTACATTCTGTTTTACATGTACTTTTTGCTCATTGTAACTAGTAAGACCTTAATGCACACTATCAAACCTTTGGGAAACAAAAAGCCAAGCACTGACAAAAAAGTATTTGTATACTTTTATGCAAAAATTGCTTAAAATTTGTTCTTTTATCTTTGATTTTTTTAAAAAAAGTTGTTCAAAAAATGCTTAGAAAAAAATCACTTTACCATTTACCAAAAAAAGCTACAGTTTTCGAGGCAGTATTTTGCTTTATTTAAATAAAGCAGCCTTTCTATATCCTGTCATTTTTACATCCATGGAGAAGTAGAATAATGACCTTCACCTTATCGGTTACCTTGGTGCCTAGTGTGTCTACCCATTGTCTCACACATTGCTGCTTGTTTCAACTCTGGTTGTTCATCACGTACGTTTTGCTAAACATTTTGTAGCTTACTATAGATTTGCATATTATACTGTTTCTGTTGTTTTGTGATTACACATAATGCTTCAATGCATATTAACATATAAATGTCAATTTAGGCAAATATTGGTTTATTAATAACAGCATCCTGAGTGTAGCACCTCTAAAATCAAAGATGCAGTTGTTTTCTTCATAGAATTTGTCAAATTGTTGCCCAAAAATAGATAATAAAGAAAAAATTTAGGCTTTATCACTATCATTATCAAACATTTTGATGTCAGATAGGTGCTTCAACAATGTACCATCTCATAATTTTAATGTATTTATCATAGAACTAAGCATTATTTAAAACATTTTCTTCCTTGATATGTTTGTTTTTTATTTTTCTAGATACTGCAATGTTTATATTTTCTTAACGGTCTCCTTATATTATAAGAACAATCAAGATTTTTGTCTAGGAACACACACAACAAACAGTTTTCCATAAGGTAAACTTTAAACTCTGTCTAAAATGTGATTTCTAACTTTAGAGATTAAAATTTATACAGAATCAATGAACCTGCTTTCTGTGTGCAGTCAGATTATTTATAGTACTATGTCAGATTTTTTTTTTTTTTGTCTTTCTCACATAGAGCATTTTCTTACTGTGGTTGTTTGAATATGCTTATACGAGGTAGTGACACTATTAGAAGGTATGGTCTTGTTGGATTAGGTATAGCCTTGTTGATGGAACTGTATCACTGTAAGCATGGACCTTAAGATCCTCATCTAAGCTTCTTGGAAGTCAGTCTTCTCTTAGCAGCATTCAGATGAAGATGTAGAACTCTCAGCTCCTCCTACACAGTGTTCTCACCTTGATAATGGACTGAACCTCTGAACATGTATGCCAGCCACAATTAGATGTTGTTCTTCTAAGAGTTGCCTTGGTCATGGTATCTTGTCACAGCAGTAATACCCTAACAAGTCACTTATTGTACTTTCCAATAAACAACCCTCATTTAGTTTTCAAACAATAATCAATATAACTTCTGTGAGCATAAGTTTTATGTTAAAGTTTCATAAAATACGTAACTGGTTTTACTTAAAACTTCTTTTAGTACAGAGCTCTATTACATTTTATGTCTGAGTTGTATTGTATGTGAATATAAAAGTTATTTATTCAATCATAACATTCATCAGTAAATGGACATTTGGTGATTTTAGTTATTATGATACAGATCAACTTTACAACTAGCTTTATGGTAACACTTTCATTTCTTTGAAGTAAATTTCTAAAAAAAAAATTTATATTGCTAACTCAAATTACTGTGTATGCTTTTTACATATAAAAACGTGTCAAGCTAATTTCTAAAGTAGATAAAAATCTTTCCTGTTGAGGAATTACATGAAACAAATGTTGATTGACACTGTTAATTTTAATATCAGCCATTGTGTTTAATGCAAAAACATATATTCATATACTTATAACTTGGAATCATTTTGAATAATGATGATTGATAATATATATTAATGGGATTTTGCCATTAATATATTATTTTTATTAACATATTATATAATAGATTTCCCAGTACTTTCTATTGAGTTTTATTTATTATATCAAGCTCTAAGTATATATGTATGCCATATATACTTGTGTATTATATATATATATATGTATTTATGTACATGTATATATTGAATATTATCTACCTATATTACATGTGCACATACATGCATACAAACATGTATGTATATATACAGAGACATTCAAATATTTTATGGTGTCTGTGTATTTTACTTTTTAAATGAAATAATTAAAGGTAAAACTCTTACTCTTTAATGAGAATTCTCAATTTTCATTCATGATTTGTGTTTATATGATTCATAATGTTCCAGAACAATTTTGTGAAAATACAGTTCTACTATTCATAATTATGTTGGCAATTTTTAAAAAACTTTTTTAAAAAATTCACTGGCCCATTTACTTTCACTAGGCTCTCTGTTTGATCACTACATTAGAACTATTTATGGGAGTCTGGTGGTATTACCAATAGGAAGACACTTAAAGGAATTAATTATACTTGAATAAGCCATGTCTAATCTTTTCTACTATTTGTTGAATCATTACCTAGATGCTTCATGTGCTGTGATACTATTACATTTGGGGCTTTACATTCATGCTATAGCATTTTTCTAGTGGAGAGAGTAATAGTTGATAGAGTAGCTAAAGTAACATGAGATGTTATAGATTTCATAAGACTATATCTGCAAATCCTCTTATAAATGTCACATACAAGTCTACTTTCATATTTCTAATATCTGTGGCCCTTAATTCTTTTTCTTGAGATACTAAATTGATTAGTACCAAAATGAAATGTGGTAGAATGAGAAGAAACAGTAAGGCTTCCTTAAATTAAATTCCTTAAAATTAATTTATAACTCAACTCTTAAGTTTCCAATGAAAGCATTTTCCCAAATAGGACAAAATAACATTCTGTTTCTACCAAAATATGCTATTAAGAAAATCTAAATATTTACTGAATATGTGTGAACTTTATGTAATCTCTCATAGCTTTACTGTGGTTAGCTAATTATTTCTGCCTTCATTATTTTTTTTTTCTTTTTTTGAACAACTTTATTTAAAAAAAAGTTAAATGTACAAATTTTAAGCATTTTTGCATAAAAGTATACGAATACATTTTATCAGTGCTTGGCTTTTTTAAAATAAGTTTTGATAGTGTGCACTAAGATCTTACTAGTTACAATGAGCATAAAGTAAATGTAAAACAGGATGTAACACAGGAATTAGTCAAGGTTTTCTTGGTGTGTAAGGAGTAAACATAATGTTTTTTTTTCTTTTTTTCTTTTTCTTTTTGAACTTCACACAGTCTGTGAGTTGTTTCTGGGGTATTCAGAGCTTCCTGGGGTTTGTATCCAATTATCAGTGACTGTATATTATGTCTGTTCTTTTGTGACTGAGTTACCTCACTCAGGATGATATTCTCTAGATGCATCCATTTCTTAAGAATTTCACATAAGGTCATTCTTTCTGATAGCTGAGTAATACTCCATTATGTAAATGCACCACAATTTTTTTATGCATTCATCTACTGAAGGATATCTGGGTTATTTCCAGCTTCTGCATATAATAAATAGAGGTGCCATGCACATTGTCGTGCATGTGTCTTTGTTGTATGTTGGAGCATCTCTGGAGTACATGCCCAGAAGTGGAATAACTGGGTCTTCAGGTAGTACTATGTCCAATTTTCTCAGGAATCGCCAGACTGAATTCCAGAGTGGTTGTACCAATTTACCACACCACCTACAGTGGAGAAGTGTTTTTCTTTCTCCACATCTTCTCCAGCATCTGCTGTCATTTGAATTTGTGATCTTAGCCAATCTGACTGGTGTGAGGTAGAATCTCAAGGTTGTTTTGATTTGCATTTCCCTGATGGCTAATGATGTCCAGCACTTCTTTAGATGCTTCTCAGCCATTCAATATACCTCAATTGAGAACCAACCCAATTCTTCATTGAGATGGAAGGAGCAATGTGTCAATTCATCTGGAATAACAAAAGACATAGAATAGCAAAATCCATCCTCTACAACAAGAAAACATCTGCAGGAATCACTATCTAAGACCTCAGGCTATAACAAGGCAATTGTGTTGAAAACTGCATAGTACTGGTACAGATATAGGCAAGTGGATTAATGGAATAGAATAGAAGATCCAGAAATGAGCCCTCACATATATGGTCACCTAATTTTTGACAAAAAAACCATAAACATTCAATGGAAAAAGGACAGCCTATTCAACAAATGGTGTTGGTCTAACTGGCACTCAGCATGCAAAAGAATGAAAATAGGCCCTTTCTTTTTTTTAAAAAAAAAAAACTTTATTTTATAAAACAAAGATAAATGTACAGATTTTAAGCATTTTTTGCATAAAATAATACAATACATTTTTGTCATTACTTTTTTTTCAGATTTTAAAATAATTTTTACATAAAACTATATGAATATATTTTTTAGTCAGTACTTGATTTTTTTAAAGTTTGATAGTATGCATTGAAAACTTAATAGTTACAATGAGCGTAAAGTACATGTAAAACAAAATATAACCTGGAAATAGTCAAAGTTTTCTTGTTGTGTAAAAATTTTTTTTGTTTTGTTTTGTTTTGTTTTCTTTATTTCTTGGACTTCATACTCTCTGTAGGTTGTTTCTGGGGCAGTGCGAGCCTCTGGGGTTATCATCCCACTATCAGTGACAGCATATTATGTCTGCTCTTTTGTGACTGGGTTATCTCACTCAGAATGATATTTTCTAGAAGCAGCCATTTTCTTAAGAATTTGGTCAAGTCATTGATTCTGGTGGCTGAGTAGTATTCTATTGTGTAAATGTACCACAATTTTTGTATTCATTCATATTTTGAAGGACATCTGGGTTCTTTCCAGCTTCTGGCTATTATAAATAGAGCTGCTATGAACATTGTGGTGCATATATCTTTGTTGTGTACTTGTGTCTCTGGGGTATATACCAAGAAGTGGAATCGCTGGGTCTTCAGGTAGTATTATGTCCAATTTTTTGAGGTATCACCAGACTGATTTCCAGAGTGGTTGTATTAGTTTGCAACCCCACCAACAGTGGAGAAGGGTTCCTCTTTCTCCACAACCTCGCCAGCATCTGTTGTCATCTGAGTTTTGGATCTTGGCCAAACTGACTGGTGTGAGGTGGAATCTCAGGGTTGTTTTGATTTGCATTTCCCTGATGGCTAAGGATGTCGAGCACTTCCTCAGATATTTCTCAGCCATTTGATATTCCTCAACTGAGAACGTTTTGTTTAGCTCTGTAGCCAATTTATTAATAGGGTTATTTGATTCTCTGGTGTCTAGCTTTTTGAGTTCTTTGTATACCTTAGATATTAGGCCTCTATCTGATGTGAAGTTGGTAAAGATGTTTTCCCATTCTGTTGGCTGCTGTTTTGTTTTCTTGACAATGTGCTTAGCCTTACAGAAACTTTGCAATCTAATTAAGCCCCATTTGTTAATCTTTGACCTTAGAGCTTGAGCCATTGGTGTTGTGTTCAGGAAAATTTCTCCTGTGCCTATATGTTCTCAAGTTTTCCCTACTTACTCATCTAATAGATTCAGTGTATTTGGTTTAATGTGGAGATCTTTGATCCACTTACACTTGAGCTTTGTACAACGAGGTAAGAAAGGGTCTATTTTCATTCTTTTGCCTGCTGAGTGCCAGTTGGACCAGCACCATTTGTTGAATAGGCTGTCCTTTTTCCATTGAATATTTACGGCTCCTTTGTCAAAAGTCAGTTGACCATATATGAGAGGGCTCATTTCTGGATCGTCTATTCTATTCTATTGATCATCATGCCTATTTCTGTACCAGTACCATGCAGTTTTCAGCACAATTGCCTTGTAATATAGCATGAGGTCAGGCATAGCGATTCCCGCAGATGTTTTTTTGTTGCTGAGGAAGGATTTGGCTATTCTAGGTCTTTTGTTGTTCCATATTAAATTGCACATCCATCTTTCCAATTCCATGAAGAACTTTGGTGGAATTTGGTGGGGATTGCGTTGAATCTGTAGATTGCTTTTGGTAGGTCGCCATTTTAAAAATGTTGATCTTTCCAATCCATGAGCAAGGGAGATCTTTTCATTTTCTGATATCCTCCTCAATTTCCTTCTTTAGAAGTTTGAAGTTCTTGTCGTACAGGTCCTTCACTTGCTTATTTAGAGTTACACCAAGGTATTTCATAGGCTTTGTGATGATGTGAATGGTACACTTTCTCTAATTTCTTTCTCCACATATTTTTCCTTTGAGTATAGGAAGGCTACTGGTTTGTTTGAGTTAATTTTGTATCCAGCCTCTTTGCTGAACTTGTTTATCAGCTGTACGAGTTCTCTGGTGGAATTTTTGGGGTCACTTATGTGCACTATCATGTCATCGGCAAAGAATGATGTTTTTATCTCTTCCTTTCTGATTTGTATTCCCTTGATCTCCTTTTGTTGTCTAATTGCTCCAGCCAGGACTTCCAGTACTATGTTAAATAGGTAGGGGGAGAGGGGGCAGCCTTGGTGAGTTTCTGATTTTAGTGGGATTGCTTCATGTTTCCCACTGATAAGTTTGATGTTGGCTGTTGTTTTGCTGTATATTGCTTTTATTATGTTTAAGTATGGACCTTGGATTCCTGTTCTTTCCAGGACTTTTAACATTAAGGGGTGTTGAATTTTGTTAAATGCTTTCTCAGCATCTAGTGAGATGACCATGTGATTTTGTTCTTTGAGTTTGTTTATATGGTGGATTACATTGATGGATTTCCTTATATTAAACCATCCCTGCATCCCAGGGATGAAGCCTACTTGGTCATGATGAGTGAACGTTTTGATGTGTTCTTGGATTCAGTTTGCAAGAATTTTGTTGAGTATTTTTGCATCAATTTTCATGAGTAAGATTTGTCTGAAGTTCTCTTTCCTTGTAGAGTTTTTTTTTTTTTTTTTTTTTTTTGTGGTTTAGGTACGAGGGTTATTGTAGCCTCAAAAAAGTTAGGTAGTTTTCCATCTGATTCTATCTTTTGGAATAGTTTTGAGGGTATTGGTGTTATATCCGCAATAAATGTCTGATAAAATTCTGCACTGAACCCGTCTGGACCTGGGCTTTTTTGGTTGGGAGTCTTCTGATGACTTCTATTTCTTTAGGTGTTATAGGGTTATTTAGATGGTTTACTTCATCCTGGTTTAACTTTAGGATCTTGTATCTGTTTAGGAATTTGTCCATTTACTCCAGATTTTCCAATTTTGTAGAGTATAAGTTTTTGTAGTAGGATCTGATGATTTCTTGAATTTCCTCAGTTTCAGTTGTTATGTCTCTACTTTCCTTTCTGATTTTATTAATTTGTATACTCTCTCTTTGCCCTCTAGTTAGTCTGGCTAGGGGTAGATCAATCTTATTGATTTTCTCAATGAAGCAACTCTTGGTTTTGTTGATTTTTTCAATGGTTCTTTTTGTTTCTATTCGGTCGAAAATAGACCCTTTCTTATCTCCTTGTACAAAGTCCAAGTGCAAGTGGATCAAAATCTCTACATTAAACCAGTTACACTGAAACTATTAGATGAGAAAGTAGGGAAAACCTTAGAATAAATAGGCACTGGAGAAAATTTCCTTAACAGAACACCAATGGCTCAAGCTCTAAGGTCAAAGATTGAAAAATGTGACTTAGTGAGATAGCAATTTTTTTGTAAAGCTAAAGACAATTTCAAGAAAACAAAACAGAAGCCAACAGAGTCAAAGAAGATCTTTATCAACCCCACATCTTATAGAGGTTTAATATCTAAGATAATCAAAGAACTCAAGAAGCTAGACACCAGAGAATCAAACAACCCTATTATAAAATGGGGTACAGAACTAAACAAAAAGTTCTCAATTGAGGATACTTCCAATTCTTATTTGAGATTTCCATAAACCCCTTGACTTTTCTTAGTACTGATAACTGTTACTGATAAGAACAATAACAATAGGGCTTATTTAAGCTCACAGTCTAAGGGTATCCTGTTATGGAAGTGATTGAGACTCTTGATCACATTACAAGTATACAATGTACACAGGAGTGGTGCATGCTTACAATTTCGCCTCCTTACCCAGTCAGTGCTCTGTCCCACAGTTGGTGTCACCCACAGCAGGTGGGTCTTCCTATTTTGATTAATGATGAAGATAATTCTGACCGAAATTTAGAAGCTAATCTAAACTAGATAATCCTTTACAATCATGCTAAAAGCTCATTCTAGATCACATCAAGTTAAAAATCAATAAAAATAATCATGGATTATAACATTGTTGTCTTTACTCACAGTCCCACTTCTACTGTAATGTCACAGACACAGTATTATCCTTTACCTGATTGATAAATTTTTCATCATTTTTATTTTTTAATGTTAGTTCATCAACAATAGTGCTTGAAAGGGTACTTTTTCCTTTTTTTTTTTAACTCTCCCAGTTTCAGTAAGGTGTGTCATCCAACCCAAACACTCCCAAACATTAAGGCAGAGATTGCATCTTGGTCAGAGTACCCCCTTAATTCCTACTTTTCCATAGGCCACTCTGGACAGAATGCAGTTTCTGGCATCCTTTCTTTTATGTATGGCTATGTGATTTGAATAAGTATGTAGAATATTAGCTTAGAGGAAATTCTTTAGGTAAAGATCCAGATCAAAAGAGATACCTGCATTTACCAAAGACATAAAAAGTATGTTCCCATGGAGATACTCTCAACACCAGGGAAGAATACATATGATTCAGTTCTGATATTCAATGTAGCATAAGGACAAGATCATTCTGGTCTATCTGAGTCACATAATCTGAAACAAGACACAATTGTAATTATCATGATGTATACTTGTGCCATGGGAAGATTATCATGGAACAGTTTTGAAGAATACATCTGATTGTCTGCTATTCTCCCTTTAAATTTTTTACTTTATTTTAGGTCTGATTATTATGCAGTTTGGTATGTGAGGTGTGGATTTAGATAACTGTTGAAGGTCATCAGGTTCACATAGCAAATCATTTTACTCAATAAGTTATGCTATACTATCATAAATTCTTAAAACACTTTCTTATTTAAAAGAAAATCTAGCTTTTATTTGAGAGTTTCTTCCAGATAAATAATGTGTTTCAAATACAATATGCATAAAATAAGTCAAAAATCTTTCTGGAAAGATCAATTTCATATGTCATTTCTTCTTTTAGCAAGCAAAACCTGAAACTTATTTGCCAAAAGAAAGGTCAGAATACTATCATCTTTTATCTTTATTTTTCCCTTCTTACAGTCCAATTTCTAATTAATAAATCCTTGATATCTTTCACAGCCATGTAATTTTAAGAAAACACATACATATACCATTAAATTTTACTGATGTTGGGCTTGAGAGAAGACAGCGTGTTCAAAATCACTGGATGATCTTTCATGGTATCTAGATGAATTGGATTCCAAGCAGCACATAGTATGGCAAAGCATTCATTATATATGCAATATGGATATATATATATATATATATATATATATATATATATATATATATATATATATATATGTATGTATGTATATATATATATGCATATAAAACAAATGGCTTTATAGAAGTTCACAATGCTGAAAATTTATTCTTACTAGGCCTGTATTGTTTACTCTCAGGTCTACCCATTCATATCTGAAGTAGATTAGTCTGTCATCATTTTGTGCACGGAAAGATACATACTAAGGTTCCCACCTTTCTTCCCTTGTGCAGCCTCCTCACCCCTCTGCTAGAGTGTACCATATGATTTAAAATTGGATCTACATAATTTCTCTTTACCTAGCAATTTTCAGAATAAATAGAACTAAAGAACTTTATAAACCTGACTTCTATTCAATTTCATTAAAACATGGCAGACCTGACTTTTCATGTACTTTTAATAATTCTTTTTAACTAGAAAATTTTCGTACCTTCCTTCTATGATCTAACTGCCAAGTCTACTTATCATCTTCACTTTATACTAAATTTAGGAGCAATGAAGAACCATTTTAATCATTCTTGTACATCCTTTACAAAATTAAAATTAATTAAAACTTTGTGGAGAATTTGTACAAAACATAATGCCATACATATGGAGATTTTAACAATATTGTCATCTCTGACCTCTGCTTTAGAGATTTAATATGGACTACAGAAGAGACATGTTATATAGCAAGATTTTAAGGCAGCAATCTAATTTATCACTGTATTTCAAGCATCTGAACAAAATTATATATATTTTTGAAAATTTGGAATATGTATAAATGAATAAAAATTGATAAATAGTTAAGGGTAAGTAACATAGGTAAAATCAAAATAAAAACAACATTTTAGCACTAAGAAAAATTGAAAGTAGAAGAAATAGTGTTACCCAGAATAGAAAACAACAGTTTCTTAACCAATACCAATATGGGTTAGCCCTGAAAACAAATACATACATGTAACATTAAAAAAATGGAACAAGTTAAGAGTTTGTGTGTGTGTGTGTGTGTGTGTGTGTGTGTGTGTGTGTGTGTATCTCAAAAGTTAAAGAAAATAGGTCACACACTTGAACGTGCAGATGTGTAATACAATAGAGATTGGAGAGAGAGAAAGAAAAATGGAGATACAATGTTACTATATTAAAAAATTCATAAAATAAAATTTTAAAATCTGTAAGATGTCAAGGCATTTATAACTTATAACAAAAAATTTAAGAAAAGCCTCTGTCCCCACTTTCAAAGTCTTTCTCAACCCAATGAGTAAAGAGTTGGGCATTGGATTCTGTTTTAGTACTCATCCATTTTTAACTTCCTATTAATTTGATTTGTACTTTATTTATTTATTTATTTATTTTATTGGATATTCTTTTTATTTACATTTTAGATGTTAGCCCCTTTACCCCAAAATTATCCCTCTCATTCCCTCCCATTGCTCCATGAAGGTGCTTCCCCTTCCAACCACCCTCTTCCATATCAGCATGTTGGCATTCCCCTACATTGGAAAATGAACCTTCCCTGGACTAAAGGCCTCTACTACCATTGATGCCAAAGAATACTATTCTCTTCTACATATGTACCTGGAGCCATGGGTGTCTCCATCCAAAGTCATTGGATTGTGCTTTAGTCCCTAGAAGATTTGGTGAGTTTCATTAGTTGATCATTTTGTTCTTTCCATGGGGTTGTAGACTCTTTCAGCTCCTTCAGTCCTTTCTGTACCTCCTTCATTGGGGTCCCAGTGTTCAGTCCCATGTTTAACTGCAAGCATCCTCCTCTTTAACAGTATGGCCTTGGCAGAGCCTCTAAGAAGGTTCCTGCCAGGAAGCACTACTTGGCATGAGCAATAGTGTGTGAGTTTTGTGGCTACATATGGTGTGGATCCCCAGGTTAGGCAGTCTCTGGATGGTCTTTTCTCCAATCCCTGCTCCTCTAATTGTCCTATTATTTCCTCCCATGATTGCTTTGTTCTCCCTTTTAATAAGGACTGAGGCACCAAATATCTGGCTTTCCTTCTCTTTGAGCTTTACAAGTTCTGTGAATTATTTCTTGGATATTGCAAGCTTTGGGAACTGGTATCCACTTATCAGAGAATACATACCATGAGTGTACTTTTGTGACTAGATTATCTCACTCAGGATGATAGCTTGCAGTTCTATCCATGTGCCTAGGAATTTTATGAAGTCATTGGTTTTAATAACTGAGTAGTACTCCATTTTGTAAATGTACCATAATTTTTGTATCTACTTCTTTGCTGTTAAACATCTGAATTTCTTCCAGCTACTTGCTACTATAAATAAGGGCTATGAACATGATGGAATATTTATCCTTGTTAGATGTTGGAGTTTTTATTTTATTTTATTTTGTGGATATATGCTCAAGAGTGGTCTAGCAGGGTCTTCAAGTAGTACTGTGTCCAATTTTCTGAGAAACCACCAGACTGATTTATAGAGTCCTGGTATCAGCTTATAATCCCATCAACAGTGGAGAAGTGTTCATCTTTCTCCAACTGTCATAAGCATCTGCTGACACCTGAGTGTTTTATCTTAGCCATTCTCACTGGTGTGAGGTAGAATTTTAGTGTTGTTTGGATTTGCATTTCCCTGATGACTAGGGATGATGAGCATTTCTTTATGTGCTTCTCAGCCATTCAGTATTCCTCAGTTGAGAATTCTTTGTTTATCTCTGTACCCCATTTTTAATAGATTATTGGATTCGCTAGAGTTTAATTTCTTGAGTTCTTTGTATATATTGAATACTAGCCATCTATCAAATGTAGAATTGTTAAAGATCTCTTCCGAATCTGTTGATTGACATTTTGTCCCTTTGACAGTGTCCTTTGCTTTAAGAAGCTTTGTAATTTCATGAGGTCCCATTTCACAATTCATGATCTTAGAGGATAAACCATTGCTGTTCTGTTCAGGAAAATTTCCACTGTGCCTGTGTGTTCTATATTCTTTCACACTTTCTGTTCTAACAGTGTATATGGTTTTATGTGAAGGTCTATGATCCACTTGGACTTGAGCTTTGTACAGGAGATAATAAAAGATCAATTTGTATTCTTCTGCATGATGACTGCCAGTTTAAACAGCACCATTTGTTTAAGAGGCTGTCCTTTATCCATTGAAAGTTCTTAACTTCTTTATCAAAGATTAAGTGACCACAGGTGTGCAGGTTTATTACTGAGTCTTCAATTCTATTCCATTGATCTATGTGCCTTTCTCTGTACCAATACCATGCAGTTTTTTTTCACAATTGATCTGTAATACAGCTTGAGATTAGAACTGATGATTCCCCTGGAAATTGTTGAGAATGGTTTTTGCAATCCTGTTTTTTTAATTATTCCAAATAAATTTGAAAATTGTTCTTTCTAACTCTTTGAAGAATTGATTTTGATCTTTAATGAGGATTGCACTGAACCTGTAGATTTCATTAGGCAAGATGACCATTTTTACTATGTGGATCCTTGCAATTCATGAGCATTGGAGATCTTTCTAACTTCTGAGGTCTTCTTTAATTTCCATCTTCAGAGACATTCAGTTCTTGTCATAAAGATACTTCCTTAGCTTGGTTAGGATCAAACCAATGTATTTTATTTAATCTGTGACTATTGAGAAGAATGTCAATTCTCTATTTTTTTTAATATCCTGTTTATCCTTTGAGTAGGGGACAGATACAGATCTGTTTGGTTTAATTTTATATCCACCTACTTTGCTGAATTTGTTTATCAGCTGTAGGAGTTCTTTGGCAGAAATTTGGGGGTCACTAAAGTGTACTATCATCTGAAAATAGTGATATTTTGACTTCTTTTTCTCCAATTTTTATCCCTTTGACCTCTTTTTGCTGTCTGAAAGCTCTGACTAGTACTTCCAGTACTATATTAAATAGGATGGTAGAAAGTAGGAAGCCTTGTCTACTTCTTGAATTTAATGGGATTTCCTCAAGTTTCCAACAATTTAGTTTAATGTTGGCTGCTGGTTTGCAGTATATTGGTTTTATTATGTTTAAATAAGGGCCTTGAATTCCTGATCTTTCCAAGACTTTTAATGAAGGATTGTTGAAATTTTTCAAATGCTATCTCAGTATCTAGTGAAATGATAATGTATTTTTAAAATTTGCTTATATAGCGAATTAAGTTGATAGATTTCCATATATTGAACCAACCTTGCATACCTGGAATGAAACTTACTTGATCATGATGTAGGATCATTTGCAAAAATAATTTTTTTTTCTATTTTGTGAAATTTCTATGTTTGGTGATTATTAGTATTAGATCTTCTCTGAAAGTTTGATAGTGAGATCCTTAAAGAAAAACGGAAGGAAAATCATAAAGAAATAGAAGACTTTAAACAGGAAACAAGTAAAACACTCAAAGAAATCAAAGAACTAGAGGAAAACAGAACAAAGGAGATGAAGGTATTAAAGAAAAAATTTAAAATGGAAATGGAAACAATAAAGAAAACACTAAAAGAGACAACCCTGGAAAAACAAAACCTAAAAAAGAAATCAGTACTCACAGATGCAAGCATCTCCAACAGTTTACAAGAGATGGAAGAGAGAATTTCATGTGCTGAAGACAACATGGAAAACAGAAAAAAACAGTCAGAGAAAATAAAAAAGCCAAAAAGCTCCTAATCCAAAATATCCAGTAGATCCAGGGCACAATGAGAAGACCAAACCTAAGTATAATACAAATAGAAGAGGGCGAAGAATATAAACTAAGAGGCACAGTAATATATTCAACAAAATCATAGAGGGAAACTTTCCTACCCTTAAGAATTAGATGACCATGAGCATAAAAGATGTCTACAAAATTCCAAATAGAGTGTACGAGAAAAAAAAATCCCTCTGAACACATAAAAGTCAAAACACCAAGTGCCCAAAGCAAAGAAAGAATACTAAAAGCAGCAAGGGAAAAAGGTCATGTAACATATAAAGGCAGAGCAATCAGAATCACACCCGACTTCTCAACAGAGACTATGAAAGCTAGAAGATCCTGGAGAGACATCGAGCAGACCCTAAGAGAACACAAGTGTCAGCCCAAGCTGCTATACCCAGCAAAACTCTGAATCATGATAGATGGAGGGACCAAGATATTTCAGGTCAAAATTAATTTTATACAATATCTGACCACAAACAAAGAACTACAATGAATTATAGTTGGAAAACCCATTACAAGGTGGGAAACTACATCCTAGTAAAACAAGAAAATACATAAGCAAAAAAACCAAAAGAAGAAAGACACACAGGCACAATTCTACATCTAAGAGCAAAAATAGCAAGAAACAGCAACCACTATACCTTAATATCTATTAACATGAATTAACACACTTTCCCAATAAAAAGATATAAGCTATCAGACTGGATACATAAACAGAATCCAACATTTTGCTGCATACACGAAACTCATCTCAGAGACAAAGACACACTATCTCAGAGTAAAAGGTTGAGAAAAAAACTTCCATGCAAACAGCCCCAAGAAGCAAGCTGGAGTGGCCATTCTAATATCAAATAAAGTAGATTTTCAACCAAAAGTTATCAAAAAAGATAAGGAAAGACACTTTTCCTGCATTACAGGGAAAATTTGTCAAGAGGAACTTTCAATCTTTAACATAAAAGCTCCAAACACAAGAGCACCCATATACATAAAAGAAACCCTTCTAAAGCTTGAAAAATACATTGTACAACACACAATAATAGTGTGAGACCTCAACACACTACTCTCATCATTGGACAAATCACAGAAACAGAAACTGAACAAGGACACAGTGAAACTAGAAGAGGTTATGGACCAATTTGAATTAATAGACATCTACAGGAGATTTAATCCTAAAACAAAAGAATACAATTTATTCTCAGCACCTAATAGCACCTTTTCCGAAATTGAACATATAATAGGTCACAGAACAAGCTTCAATAGATATAAGAAGATTCAAATGCTCCCATGCATTCTATCAGATCACGATGGTCTAAGACTGGTTGTTTAATAACAACAGAGACAACAAAAAGCCCATATGCACATGGAAACTGAACAATGCTCTATTCAACCATATGATGGTCAAAGAAGAAATAAAGAAAGAAATTCAGGATTTTCTAGAATTTAATGAAAATGAAAACACAACACACTTAAACCTATGGGATGCAATGAAAGCAGCACTGAGAGAAAAATTCATACCTATGAGTGCTTCCAAAAAAAAATTGGAGATAGCATACACTAGCAACTTGACCGCACAGTTGAAAGCTATAGAACAAAAGGAAGCACATACACCCAAGAGGAGTAGATGGCAAAAAATAATCGAACTCAAGCACAAATTGACCAAATAGAAACAAAAAGAACCATTCAAAGAATCAACAATACCAAGAGCTAGTTCTTTTAGAAAATTAAAAAGATTGATAAACCCCTAGCCAGGCAGACTAAAGGGCAAAGAAAGAATATCCAAATTAACAAAATCAGAAAGGAAAAGTGAAGGCATAAAACTGAAACTGACAAAATTTAAGAAATTGTCATATCCTACTACAAAAGCCTATACTCA
This sequence comes from Micromys minutus, assembly GCF_963924665.1. Lineage (NCBI taxonomy): Eukaryota > Metazoa > Chordata > Mammalia > Rodentia > Muridae > Micromys > Micromys minutus. The sequence goes on from NC_137958.1 coordinate 26,162,296, forward strand.
ACAAACTGGAAAATCGAGAGGAAATGGATGAATTCCTAGACAGATGCAAGATACTAAAGTTAAACCAGGACCATGTAAACCATCTAAATAATCCCTTAACACCTAATGAAATAGAAGCAGTAATCAAAAGCTTCCCAACCAAAAAAAGCCCAGGTCCAGATGGGTTCTGTGCAGAACTCTCTCTGACATTTATTGACAACCTACTACCAATATTCTCCAAACTATTCCATAAAATAGAGACAGGTGGACCACTACCTAACTCATTTTTCAAGGCCAAAATAACTCTCGTTTTAAAACCACACAAAGACCCTGCAAGGAAATAGAACTTAAGACCATTCATACTTATGAATATTGTTGCAAAAATACTCAAAAAAATCCTTGTAAACCAAATCCAAGAACACATCAAAAAGATAATTCAACATGATCAAGTAGGCTTCATCCCTGGGATGCAGGGATGGTTTAATATACAGAAATCCATCAAAGTAATCCACCATATAAATAAACTCAAACAAAAAAACCACATGGTTATCTCACTAGATGCTGGGAAAGCATTTGACAAAATTCAACACCCCTTCATATTAAAACTCTTGGAAAGAACAGGAATTCAAGGTACATACCTAAACATAATAAAAGCAATGTAGAAAATACCAATAGCCAACACCAATCTTGATGGTGAAAAACGTCAAGCAATCCCACTAAAATCAGGGCCTAGAAAAGGCTGCCCGCTCTCTCCCTACCTATTCAACATAGTATTGAAAGTCCTGGCCAGAACAATTACACAGAAAAAGAAAATTACAGGGACACAAATTGGAAAGGAAAAAGTAAAAACATCACTGTTTGCAGATAACATGATAATGTCTGTATGGAATTTCAAAAATTCCACCCAAGAACTTCTAGAGATGATGAACAAGTTCAGCAAAGTGGCTGGATATAAAATTAACTCAAACAAATCAGTAGCCTTCCTCTACTCAGAGGACAAATATGCAGAGAAAGAAATTAGGGCAAAGTTACCCTTCAAAATAGTCACAAACAATATGAAATACCAAGGCGTGACTCTCACTAAGCTAATGAAGCACGTGTATGGAAAGAACTTCCAATCTCTAAAGAAGGAAATTAAGTAAGATCTCAGAAAAATAGAAAGATCTCCCATGCTCATTGATTGGAAGGATTAACATTGTAAAAATGGCAATTCTACCAAAAGCAAATCAACAGATTCAATGCAATCCACATCAAAATTCCAACCAATTCTTTATAGAGTAGAAAGAGCAATGTGCAACTTCATCTGGAATAACAAAAGACCTGGAATAGCAAAATCCATCCTCAACAACAAGAAAACATCTGCTGGAATAGCTATCCCTGACCTCAAGCTATGTTACAAGACTATTGTGCTAAGAACTGGTACTGGTAGAGAGATAGCCATGTGGTCAGTGGAATGGAATAGGAGATCCTGAAATGAGCCCTAACAAATATGGTCACCTGATTTTTGACAAAGGAGCTGTAAATATTCAGTGGAAAAAGGACAGCCTCTTCAACAAATTGTGTTGGTCCAACTGGCATTCAGAATGGAGAAGAATGAAAATAGAACCTTTCTTATCTCCTTGTACAAAGCTCTAGTGCAAGTGGATCAAAGATCTTTACATTAAACAAGGTAAACTGAAACTATTAGAAAAGAAAGTAGGAAAACCTTTAGAACACATAGGCACAGGGGAAATTTCCTGAAGAGAATACCAATGGTTCGTGCTCTAAGGTGAAATATTGACAAATGAGACATAATGAGATTGCCAAGTTTCTGTAAGGCTAAGGACACTCTCAAGAAAACAAAATGGCAGCCAATATATTGGGAAAAGATCTTTACCAACCCCACATCTGATAGAGTCCTAATATCCAAGGTATACAAAGAATTCAAGAAGCTAGACACCAGAGAATCAAATAACACTATTAAATATGGGGTACAGAGCTAAACAAAAGGTTCTCAATTGAGGAATATTTAATGGCTGAGAAGATTCTAAGTAAATGCTTGGCCTCATTAGCTATTAGGGAAATGCAAATCAAAACAACCCTGAGATTTCACCTCACCTCATCCAGATGACGAAGATCACATATTCAGATGACAGCAGATGCTGGCGAGGATGCGGAGAAAGAGGAACACTTCTCCACTGTTGGTGGGGTTGTAAACTGGTACAACCACTCTGGAAATCAGTCTGGCGATTCCTCAGAAAATTGGACATAGTACTACCTGAAGACCCAGTTATTCCACTTCTGGGCATATACCCCAGAGAAACTCCAACATACAACCAAGACACATGCACCACAGTGTTCATAGCAGCCCTATTTATAATATTCAGAAGCTGGAAATAAGCCAGATGTCCTTCAGTAGATGAATGGAAACAAAAATTGTGATATATTTACACAATGCAGTACTACTCAGCTATCAGAAACAATGATTTTTATGAAATTCTTAAAAAAATGGATGCATCTAGAGAATATCATCCTGAGTGAGATAAACCAGTAACAAAAGAACAGACATAATACACAGTCACAGATGATTAGATACTAACCCCAAAAAGCTCTTAACAGTCCAGAAACAACTTATAGACTATATGAAGTTCTAGAAGAACAAAGGCCAAAAAAATAAAAAAAAAAAAAGAAAGAAAAGAAAAGTCATTATGCTCAATGTTTACACACCAGGAAAACTTTCACTATTTTAAGGTTACAACTTGTTTTACATATACTTTATGCGCATTGCAACTTGTAAGATTTTAAGGCATACTATCAAACCTTTAAAACCTAAAAATCAAGTACTGACAAAAATGTATTCATATACTGTTATGCAAAAATGCTTTTAAAATCTGTACATTTATTTTTGTTTTTTAAAATAAAGTTGTAAAAAAAGAATGTTTGATAGAATTCTGCACTAAACACATTTGGTTTTGTTTTTTTTTAATTTGGTGGGAATGCATATGATAACTACTTCTATTTTTTAAGTGTTTGTGGGACTGTTTAGGTTGCTTTTCTGATCATGATTTAACTTTGATACCAGGTATTTCTCTAGAAAATTGCTCATTTCGTCCAGATTCTTCTGAGTTTTTTGAGTATAGTCTTTGTAGTAGGATCTGATTTCTTCTCAAATTTCCAGTTTCTGTTGTTTTGTCTCCGTTTTCAGTTCCGACTTTGTTAATTTGGATACAGCTCTCTGTACCCTCTAGTTAGAATTATCAATTTTGTTGATTTTTCTCAAAGAACCTGCTCCTGGTTTTTTTTTTTTTTTTTTTTTTTTTTTTTTTTTTTTTGTATAGTTCTTTTTGTTGCACCTTGGTTGATTTAAGCTCTCCATTTGATTATTTTCTGCCATCTGCTCCTCTTGGGTATATCTGCTTCTTTTTGTTCAACAGCTTTCAGGTGTGCTGTCAAGCTGTTAGTGTGTGATCTCTCCAGTTTCTTTTTCGAGGCAGTCAGAGCTATAAGTTTTTCTCTTAGCATTGATTTCACTGTGTCCCATAAGTTTAGGTATGTTGTGCCTTCATTTTTGTTAAATTTTAAAATGTCTTTGAATCTTTCTTTAATTTTCCCTGTCCAAGCTATCACTGAGCAGAGCATTGTTCATCTTCCCTTTGTTTATTGTTTGTGTTTTTATTGAAGACCAGCCTTAGTCCATGCTGATCTAATAGGATATATGCAATTATTTCTATGTTTTGTATCTTTTGAGGCCTGTTTTGTAAACAACTACATGGTCAGTTTTGGATAAGGTGCCTTGAGGTTCTGAGAAGGAGTTATATTCCCTTGTTTTAGGATGAAATATTTTATAGATGTCTGTTACATCCGATTGGTTCATTACTTCTGTTAGTTTCACTGTGCCTCTGTTCAGTTTCTGCTTACATGATCTGTCCATTGATGAGAGTGGAGTTTTGAAGTCTCCCCTTATTATTATTAGAGAATTCAGTCCATTGATGTTAAGAGATATTAAGGAATAATATGTTTGTTTATTCTGTTATTTTTCCTATTAGAGGTACAATTATGTTTGAGTGCTGTTCCTCCTTTGGTTTTGTTGGAAGAAGATTATATTCATGCTTTTCCTAGGGTATATTTTCTCTCCTTCTGTTAGAGTTTTCCATTTATTATCCTTTGTTGGGCTGCTTTGTTGACAGATATTGTGTAAATTTGGACTTGTTCTGGAATATCTTGGTTTCTCCATCTATAGTAACTGAGAGTTTTGCTAGATATAGTAACTTGGACTGGCACTTGTCTTCCCTTAAGGTTTGCATGACATCTGTCCAGGATCTTCTAGCTTTCATAGTTTCTGTTGAGAAATCTCATGTACTTCTGATCAGTCAGCTTTTATGAGTTATTTCTCCATTTTCCTTTACTGCTTTTAGTATGCTTTCTTTGTTTTGAACATTTGGTGTTTTGACTTGTATGTGTCAGGAGGAATTTCTTTTCTGGTCCAGTCTATTTAGTGTTCTGTAGGCTTATGTATGTTCATGGTTATCTTTTTCTTTAGGTTAGTAAAAATTTCTTCTGTAAGTTTTTTTTTTTGAAGATAGTTACTGGGCCTTCTCGTTGGGAGTCTTTTCTTCTACACCTATTATCCTTAAGTTTGGTCTCCTTGTTGTGTACTAAATTTTCTTGATGCTTTGGTTTAGGAACTTTTTAATTTTTACATTTTTCTCTGGCACTGGTGTCAATGCTTTCTACGTTATCGTCTGCCTCTGAGATTCTCTCCTCCATCTATTGTATTCTGTTGTTGATACTGTGTCTTACTCCCGACCCTCCTGACTGCTCTCCTAGGTTCTATCTCTAGGGTTGTCATTCAAACAGTTTATTGCTTCCATTTATATTTTTAGGTCCTGGATGGTTTTCTTCAATTGCTTCAACTGTTTTGTTGTTGTTGTTGTTGTTGTTGTTGTTTTTGTTTTTTATTGTTTGTTTGTTTTGTTTTGTTTTGTTTTGTGTGTGTGTGTGTGTGTGTTCTCCTGTATTTTTTTATGGGAGTTAATCATTTCCTTCTCAAGGCACTCTATCATCGACATGAGGCACAATTTTAAGTCCAAATGTTATTTTTCTGGTGTGTTGGGATATTTACTCCTTGGCTGTGGTGGGAGACCTGCATTATGATGTCAGGTTTGATTAGTTTCTGCTGCTTAGATTCTTATGCTTGCCTCTTGCCATCTTCTTATCTTTGATGTAAGTTGAACTTGTTGTCTCTGAATGATGCTTGCCTCTCCTGCATGTCTATGGGCTGTGGTCTCCAAAGGGTGATGGGTCTGGGTGTTCAGCCCTCTATAGGCAGGCTGTGAGTTCAGATGGAGATGGGTCAGCTCTAGTTCTGGGTACAGATGGAGTTCTGAAGTGTACAGATCAAAGTGGTACCATGATACTTACACCCTGAGAGTTTCTAGATGTCTCTGCCCAGATAGACAATGGAGAAAGATTTTGTGGGCTCACCTCTGGGCTCAGGAGGGATGGAGGTTCTGCTTCTCCTTTAGATGTCCAGCTCTCTGCACTCAGGCCATGAGTTCTTATGGCTGTGTGCTGACTCTGCCTGTCAATTTGATTTATTTTCCAGTCTGAATCTCCCAATAGACTGTGTAATCCCTGAAGCCTAAATGTCAATTTTATTAAATTATGACATCTTAAAACCAAGCGTAGTTGAATGTGAAAATCTGAGGGCTGACAGTATATCATGTTGATCAATGCTTTTTCTTAGTACATTCTCTTTGATATGAATGGTGCCTTAGTTTACCATGAGGCATCCCACAGCAGGAAAAAAGCAGAGATGCAACAGAATAATCTCTTATATGCATATATAATAAAATTGAAAAAAGAGACTGCAAAAGACTATAGACCTCTTTTAATTCTCTCTACATCTATAAAATTAGCTTTAGGATTGAATATTTAACAATGAGGTTAAGAAATTGAGAAGAGTTGAATGTACTACTAATCTTCTATTATCAGTTGAAATAAAGCGTAATTGAAATAAACTTATATTAGTATCAGCCCAATATTGTCCATAACATTGCATTATCGGCAACTCTCATTTTAAGGTATCTTCACAAATCCAAATGAGTTTTATTACTTCAATTTTTTCTCTTTTACATGTTTCTACATACTCTGCAGCACTGCTGCTTGTAAATAACTCAGTTAGCATGCTAACCATATGTACAACACAGACTATATGACTCATAATACTTAAAATCAAATTCTCAAGTTTCATCTGTCAGAGGTACATGTCACTTAAAAAAACTTTTTCTGCTTGACAATGATCAAATTGTCTGTTTATCACCAATTTATAATTAGTATTATATTGTAATGCATCCACCCTTACTAGCTTGAAATATTCTGTACAGCTAATGATTATAGCCTTTATTCTATTATTTGGTCTGTGATAAAAGAATGTTGTATTCAAAATTTTTTTATGGTATGTCTCTGGAGTTGACACTGAGAGAATGTTAAATACACTTGTCTTTAACAGAAGCATACTCTATCAAGACAGAGTATGACTATTTTTAGCATCTGAAAATTTTCAAAACATACAGAAAATATTAAACAGAACTTGTTATTTATAAAAATGGATCTTGATAACAAATTTGTAATTTATATTTTGATGCTAAAATCTGTTTTAAAACACTATGATTAGGCAGATCACCAACACTTTCAAGTTGTACTTGACAGATAATTTTGTTCAAAATATATTGATTTTTCCACTTTAATTTTAAGTTACTCAGCATTCTTCTCTAGACTTAGTACATTACTAATTGCAAAATTCTTAATTAATTGGTCTAATAGTCATGGTTCTTAAAATTGGAGGTGGTAATTACTTCTAAAAACATTCTATTCAAGTCAAAATTGTGGCAATATGTCTAAAATTCTGGGTTGTTATGATAAGTATTTCCATTTATTTTGTCCAGTATGGAAAGAATTATAAGGCTACAGCACTGCTTTTATGCATAACACTGCAATTTTATTTAATGAAATTTAAATTCAATATATCTATGATGCTCTGGTCTTTCTAAATAGAAAAATTGATTATAAAACTATTGTAGTCATAAAACACGTTCTTGATCATTTTAGCATAAGAGAATGATGCATCTTGAAAACAGAGGATACATAGTTAATTAATTAAATTTATTTCAAAAACATAGTTTAAATTTAAACACAAACTTTTAGTTAATGACTGGGCCTTACTTTCTTTAAGATGGGGTAATTTGTTGAGGACAAAGTAGGAAAAAAATCTAGACTTCCATCTCCTAGGTTATCTTGGCAAAGATGTAGAGGTTAGATGAAGACTATTCAGGGATTTGGATTCAGACTACGTTTTATTTCTGAGATTTTTTTTTATAAGACATCCCATGAATAAAAATACAGGGTGCTCTTTGACATGCAGAGAAATGGTATCTAAGGAGACATAGGCAAATTTACTTCCAGGTAGGCCTAATCTCCTATGTACTGACTGAAAGAGATGTAAAATATTGTGGTTTGATGAGAAAGTCTCTGTAGAGGTTCATATATTTAAATATTTGCTCTCTAGTTAGTAATGCTATAAAGGGGATTTTGGAACCTTGAAGACATGAAATCTTGCTAAAGGAAATATCCCACCAGGGGTGAGATTTAATTTTTATATCCTTACTCCAGTTTTTGTTTTATTTCTAGTGTGTGTTACATCATATTTAGAGCTACTTTAGGATAAATGTAGCCTACAGATCACAGGTTGAACACAGTCTTTCTATGGGTACCATTTTAAGTGTCATTGTTTGTATATAAGAAAGAGACAGAAATCCATGAAAAGTAATGATATTAAGTTCAATAATACATAGAATTAAAGATCTTCACTAATGGTTAGGACTGAATATGGTAATTTACAGAATAATGTTAAAATCTAAGATCATGACTATTATTAAAGAAGCAAATCTTTTCATTTTAAATAAATGTAGCAAGTAACAATTGTGAGTGTATAGCACATGAAAAAAATATCATTCCTTCATACTTTGTTCCAGTCTTTATCTTTGTATTTCCTCCCACGAGTATTTTGTTCCCCCATCTAAGAAGGACTAAAATATACATTATAGCCTTCCTTATTCTAGAGGTTTATGTTTTCTGTGAATTGTAATTTGGGTATTCCAAGCTTTTGGACTAATATTCACTTATCAATGAGTGCACACTATATGGGTTGTTTTGTGACTAGGTTACCTCACTCAGGATAATATTTTCTAATTTCATCTATTTGCATAAGAATTTCATGAAGTCACTGTTTTGAACAGCTAAGCAGTACTCCATTGTGTAATGTAACACATTTTCTGTATCCATTCCTGTGTTGAAGGACATCTGGGTTCTTTCCAGCTTCTGGCTATTATAAATAAGTTTTCTATGAACATAGTGGAGCATGTGTTCTAGCCACCAAACCCAGTTACTATTGCTGGATCTAAGAAGCACTTTCTGAAAGGAGCCTAAATTGGATGTTTTCTGAAGGCTCTGCCAGAACATTACTAATACAGGTGAGCATGCTAACCATTGGACTCAGCACGGGGACCCCAATGAAGGAGTTAGAAAAAGGACTGAAGGAGTTGAAGAGTTTGCAACCTCATAGGAAGAACATCAATATCAACCAACCAGGTCTCTCAGAGCTTTCAGGGACTAAACCACCAACCAAAAAGTACACTTGGAAAGACCCATGGCTCCAGCCCCATATCTAGCAGAGGATGGCCTTGTCTGCCATCAATAGGAGGAGAAGCCCTTGGTCCTGTGCAGGACTATTTCTTTACTGTAGTGAAATGCCAGGGTGATGAGGTGGGAGTGTGTGGGTGGGAGGGGAAATATTCTCATAGAAGCAGGGGAAGGGGAGACTGAAGTGGGAGAGGAGGAAACCAGGAAAGAGGATAACATTTGAAATGTAAATACATAAAATATTCAATAAAAATGCAAAAATCCTTCAAATTTCTGTCTAAATCTAAAGTTGTGTTCATTTGTTTATTCATCAAGACAAAAGTATTACAGTTACTTCATGACATATAAACAGTACCTAGCATGATCAGCATCATAAACATGATTGAACAAGTTATAGTCAACGAATTTTTAAAATCTATATAAATTAGAAATTTCTAGTTTAATGTGTGTCTTTCCTTGATTTTTCACAATAAAACGCTAACAATAAACACCTTATTACTGTCTCATTTAATCATTTTGCTTCACTAAAATTTATCTTAGCCCAATATACATAAAATCCATGTGTGATTTTCAGCTCTCAGCAAGTCATGTTCATCCAGATTATTACCTTTTTACAGTTTTGCTTCTTTCCTCCTTCTGAATCTGACAAGTCTATCACTGGCCACTCTCATCTCTTTAACTGGCATCCTTCTTGTTCTTTAAGACCTCTACCTCTTTTTTTTCAACTTCTCATAGTATATAGCCTATTCTCCCAGTTTCAAAAATTAGATTATTAACTAGAATGCTCCTACACTGAGTTTTTTCTTCCTGGTAATTTAATAGGTTTGCATGTTTTAATTTACTTGCTTTCCTAGGTTATGTTCATCAGTTTTTGTAGCTGTTGCTGTGAATATTTTCAAATAGTACCACACTGCAAAAAACATCAACCATTATATTCATAACAGAGTAGTTAAGCATCATTTTTCAAATATCTAAAAGAGTGTTTACAGTTACGTGAGCATATGAGGTCCACTGCTTTTATTCATCATAATCATTGCTCTGCTGATGCTCCACGTTCTGCATCTTTAGCAGCTGGCAGTCCTCTGCACTGAGCTGACACAGCTTCTGAAGTCATTTTTGAAGGACCTTAATTTCTCATAATTCTCATTTTATCTTCTTTGCATTCAGTTGCTTTTCAAGTTAAAGACAGGAGGTAGCAGAGTAGAATCTATATCCGCAGACTCCGATCAGATGCATTATAAAGCAAAGCCAGGGGGATCTATTGACAACAGCAAAAGCCAAGTTAATGACTGAGGTCTCAGTTCCCTTTGGCTTAGTTAGACTGATAGCTGAACATTAGGAAATCACATTTCAGAGCTCCTGGCCTATCAGCAAATTCATCAGTGTTCCTTGTGAAACTGCCTGCCTAAATTTTATTCATGCATTTGCCTATTCACATTCTACCTAGTTTCAAAGAGAATTTAAGGCAGCTTATAGAGAGAAGACACATTCAAAGAAGGTGAGTTCTCTCTCAGAAGAAACTCATTAATCATAAAGTCAGACACATTTTATCGGCGGGTTGCAAATACAACACTAAGATTTCTAAACAAGCAAAGAAGTAAAATCACTGTGATGTGTTTTGGTGAGATTGGCTTTTCTTTTGTGAAAACTGAAAAGAAATCACTTTCAAAGATTCTGCATAAGAAATGAGTATGTTACTAAGATGATATATAATGCACACTTCCATAGGCAAGTACAGTGATTATAAATGCAACTCTGCTACAAAAGTACATTATTCCCCAATAGTCATATTCCAAGGTTTAGTAAAAATTCACTCAATAGATCTCAGCTATACAATCAAGAATACTACATTTCAAACTATAGTTGTTATTCTTTGCCAGGTCAAATCATTCAAATAATCTGTTTTACTTGTTTATTTGTTACTGTAATTCTGATAATATTATTGTTGAAGTCTATATACCCTTAAAATCTAGTTAAAATTTGCATTCAGGTTTGTAATACAGTATATAACGGCATAAACATATGCGGTCCTAGAGAATGGGATTCATTGCTTCATACTCACTTAAATGATCCAAGGAAACTTACTTTACTTCTGCAAATTGATGCTTCTGTGACTATAAACTGGAACTGGTCTCTTAGTTCATGAATTTTATTCTTAACTGAATAATACATCAGAATAAGCACTCAACAATTGGCAAGTTCAGCAGCTAAAATAGTCTTTTATTTATATAATTTATTATTCCTCTACAGTCAATATTGATTGTGCAGGACAGATGTTCAGCTCATGTTTTATAATCTAAGCTAAGGATTTTGACACATGATGGGGGAAGTGCCTTCAAAAGTTCGGCCTTAATAGCATACATTTCTTTAATAATCTCTACCTCTTGCCTGACTTGAATGACACATTTGAGTGACATTCCACTCCTGCAACAAAGCTGTATCATATTATTGAAGAGACTTTCCCAGCATCATAAGATTCCTATGTTGATTTGAGTTATTCAGAAGGGTGATCATCCTCAACCTACTGAATTAATTTTTTTAATGTCAAAGACATTAGAAATAGTAACATTCTCAGGCCAATTAATTTTTAATCTGGAGAAATCTGATCAAAGGGGTTTTGTTATTTTTTTCTCTCAGATTCCTGCCATGTGGAAATTTTTAGGAAAAAAAAAAATTTGTTGATTGAATCTGTTGAATTTGTGGTAACATATGATCCACTATTAAAAAATTAATGTAATACAGCCTTATATATAAATGTTCATGACCTTGGGTGGGACAATTTGTTAATATAGTGGAATTTAAAATGTACAACAAAGTTGCAAGAACAGTTATGACTACAAATGTGATATAAATGACTCTGTACTTTATGAGCAAAAACAAACTTCTATAGACCAAATAATACAGAATCCATGATATTGTCATTAATCTTACTGCTATCCAGGAATTAAAACTGCTGTTGAATGCTCGGAAGTTATGCATGTCTCCTCTTTACCCCATTTGTAAATAAATCTGAAAGAGCAAACTTATATTTTATCTTTGTGTGGGATTGATTGTTTTAAAATCTTAAAAAAATTAGTCATGGGATAAGAATGGCACCCTAAGAACTACCATAAGAAGATAGTTCACACATAAGGAAATCTTACAAATCTAAGAAATGCTCCATATTTTGTTCTGGGTAGACTGACTATCTATAAACCTTAGCAAACCCTGTACTTAATATTAGTGTACTTTATGAATTTTCTGACCTTGTTACCTTTTATTTTTTAATGATTCCATGTTAAGATAGAATCCATTTATAATAAATATGGTATATTCAATAAAACATATCACATCTTATAGTTATTTTTCAGATAAGCTAAAACAAATTTGATATGAAATAAAATATGTATTAAGTTGGTGTGCCAGAATGAAAGTTTCAGTAATGGCTACAACATGGTATAAAATAACAAAATCAGGTCATCCACGAAAACTTTTCCAAAAGATCTTCTAATATATCAACATATTAGTAGCAATGTAATAAAACTTTATAGCTACTAGCATTTCACAAAATTCAAGTCAAACATGTAGATGCTTTCCATTAATTCTATAGCTTTTGATGAGCTAATTAAAAGATTAAAAGATAGTGTTCTTGAAATACTAATATAAACAGTGAAGTAAATATAAATTCTGTGTGCTTATGCTGTGGGACTGTCTTGAAGCAGCATTAGATTCCCACTGACAGTGGCAGCAGGTTAATTAAGAAATCTCTTAGACTTGGCACATGTTCAATACAGATTGGCATTCCCTGACGCACGGTTATAGTTAATGCTTGTTCATCAATACTCGCTCAGCTGATTGACCTTATTTAAAATTAGAAAAATGCCACTTGTTTTCAAAGACTACAGGCCTGTGAAATCATTGCATGGAAGAATGTGAAGTAGCTCTCTGTAAAACACCAGAAGATAAATTGTATTGTATGTCAAGACAGTTGCAATGGTCTGTTCACCCCACTGACTCTGCTGGATGTTTTAAAAGGCAGTGCAGTAGCTCTATATCATGACTTCAGTTTTAGAAGGAAAAAAATATAAAAACAGAAGAAAGAAGGAAAAGAAAGAATGTCCTCCAGTTACCCTTAATTTTCAAGATTTGTCTCATAACTTGTAAGGATTTTGTGGATCATTGGATGCAAATATTCTATTTTGAAGAGTATTTGAAGAGTAAAAACCAATGCCCAGAGATACTAAATTAATAAAAGACCAAAGGAGTAAGAAGGGGTTAGTATTAAATATCATTATAGGTAGTGTTGCTTTACAAGCATGAGAGCTTGATTTGGTCACCAAAGCCACATTTAAAGAGCCAGCTGTGTCACTCTGCTGTTGTGATTTTCTCCAACCCCCTCCCCCTTGCCACTAGCAGGAGTCAGGAGAGCTGGCCCCAAGGTCATGACATCACAAAAGTACATCTGCCTGTCACCAGATGTGGCACTGGCAAGTGCTTAGATTGTACCTTGCCAAGGCAACACAATAGAGCACAGGGTGAAGACAGGTGGGCCAGCCCTGAGAGGGTAAGAGCAGGAGAGCTATTCCGTTAGCTCATCAGCTGCAACATTAGGGGTAGTAGTCCCTGTCACTTGACTGGGAACTAGAGTAAAGCTGGCTCTAGTAGCATGATTGTGGACGAGCCAACCACAAGAGTATGAGAGATGGAGATCTGACTCTGCCCACTGCTGGCTGTAGCACAGGTAAGCTGGGGCAATATTGAAAAGCTCACCCTTGTGGTGTATGCTAACCAACTTAGCTGTAACCAGACACAGATGCAGGACTTTGATCTAGGACCTTTGACCACCCCTAAATCTACCTCATCTGTGAATTATCTATGAAGAATGCGAAAAGGCCCATCCTCCTGATACAACATTACAGGCTTTCCAAAACTCAAGGCAACAACAGAATATCCAGGGGCAGTCCAAGTAAGAATTCTGTATTGATGTTCTAACAAAGAGCAGAAGCCTCAAACTGGATCATTTCAATGCAAACTAAACTTAATGAACACTTCAAGAAAAGATGTATGGACAAGAAGAAATGTAGATTATGGAACACACTTTGACAGATAACAGCTTCCACGTTGAGATGGTTTCTATGCATTGTATTGACTGTTTGTTCGTTTGTTGTGGTTGTTGTGCTTACTTTCGTAGAATTGGCAGTTGCAAGAGCAAGGGGTGAATATGAAGGGATGGGAGGATGAATGGGATTGAGGTACATGATATGAGATTCACAAAAAAAAATCAATAAAAAGCTTTTTTTTTTTGTTTTGGTTTGTTTTTTACAGATGTGAAAGTAACTCCTTCAAAACCACTAATGAAGAGGCAGAAACAAAAAGATCTAGTTAAAGACATTTTCACAAAGATAAATAAACAGATTCCCAGAAATGTGAAAACCATTTGAATCAGTGAGTCGGGTAGGCAATTATTTTTTCAATTTTTTAAGAAACAAACAAATAAACAAACAGGTTTAATATTGTCGTTCTTCCATTACATTTGCATAAGAAGTTAGTGTTTGAGATCAAACTACTTTATCTATATTAACAATATTTAGTTGGGTAGGGATTTCTATCTTAAGTGATTTCTAGAAGCAATTACAATTTAGTGAGTATTGAATTTATAGAGACACACAGTTACTTGTGATTCAATATTTCAAACTCCTTCATATTTACACAAAATATATAAACTTCTGATTTGGAATTTTCTTAAAGCAAGGAATAATATGCAGTTTCCAAAAAATAACTTAAAAGAATAGACCTAAATCTTTTAGTCATGTCTATGGGTAAAGGAGAGGAAACTATGCATTATCCATTACTTTCTTGATCTAAATGAAAGCTTGCCAAAATGTGAAAGAAAAAAGAACTACACTATTAAACAACTATTCCTAACTTGTGATTTAGTAGTATTTGCCCTGTGAAGGGAAATAGTTGAGAGTTAAGCCTCTGTTAATGGATTAAATTACAGAGACAATGAGAGGTAAAAAATTAAGAAGTGGATTTCAAATCTGACATTCAATAACAAGTAGGCTTCTATGAGCCTTTTGGCCTTGAGAACTATATGTAGGAGCTCTTCTATTGTCTCTAGGAAATATGAGAGCTGAACCATACAAGGGTTCTTTTATTTTTTCCTTTTTTAGAAATTGGATATATTTTATTTACATTTCAGATGTTATCCCCTATCCCAGTTTCCCAGCCATAACCTCCCTACATGCTCCTCCCTCCCCCTCCCTGCTTCTATGAGGGTGTTCCCCTACCCATCCCCTTCTGTCTCCCTGCTCTGACATTCCCCTACACTGGGGCATTGAGCCTTGGCAGAACCAAGGGCTTGTAGAAGAATGCAAACTGAACCATTCTCATTGCCCTGTACAAAGCTAAAGTTCATGTGGATCAAGGACCTCCACATAAAATCAGATACACTCAAACTAATAGAAGAGAAAGTGGGGAAGAGACTGAATACCAAAGATTGCCACAAGGCTATATTCTTAGTTCTTGGATTATTAATGTTTAAGGTCCAGGTATACCACACACTGAGAGGGAGCTATACATTTATTTTTTCCTAAAAGGTACTGAGGATTTCATTTTTTGGCTTCTGTTTTTTTTGAGTTTCAAATGGCCTGGGAGTTGTTTCTGTAGTGTTCAGAGCTTTCTGGGGGTGGATATCCAATTATCAGTGACTGCATATTATGTCTGTTTTTTTGCGACTGGGTTACCTCACTCGGGATGATATTCTCTAGATGCATCTATTTTCTTAGGAATTTCATAAAGTCATTGTTTCTAATAGCTGAGTACTACTCCATTGTGTAAATATACAATTTTTGTATCCATTCATCTACTGAAGAACATCTGGGTTCTTTCCATTTTCTGGCTATTATAAATAGGGGTGCTATGATCATTGTGGTGCATGTGCCTTTACTGTATGTTGGAGCATCTCTGGGATATATACCCAGAAGTGGAATAACTGGGTCTTCAGGTATGATTATTCCACTTTTCGAGGAACCACCATGCTGATTTCCAGAGTGGTTGTACCAGTTTACAACCTCGCCAACAGTGGAGGAGTGTTCCTCTTTCATGAAGGCATTTTCTTAAATGATGTTTTCTCTCCTCAGATGACTTTATTCTGTGCCAAAATTGACAGAAATCTAGGCAGTACAAACTTCAACATCAATTATTAGAAATTCAAAGCATTTCCATTATTTTTTTAGGAAAGGCAAGATTGTCTACTCATTCAATACCTATTCAACATACAACTTAAAGTCTGAAAAAAATAATACAACTTAAAAAGATAAGGTAGAGGAACAGTGGAGATCCAGGGACACAGGACTGGTGAGAAGGAGTTCTGGGTAGCTAAGAGAAGAGAGATCTCTGCTGAGCGCACAGAAAGTGCACAACCCCCTGTTTGGTCCAGGGAACCAAGAACCTGGCATTCGGCTGTATGTTACCATCCTGTGGCCTTTGGGTGCAGAACAGGTAATCAGGCCATCTGCCACCAAGAACAGCTGAGATCCAGAGACACAGGCCTGGTGAGAATGAGTTCTGTGTAGCTGGGGAGCAGAGAGATCTCTGCCGAGCGCACGGAAAGTGCGCCTCCTGGCCTGCTTCGTTCAGAGAACCAGGAACCCAGTATTGGGTTGTCTGTTCCCACCCTGTGGCCTTTGGGTACAGAACAGGTGCTCAGGACATGCACTACCAAGAACACACAGAAATCCAGGGACATGGGCCAATTACAAGGGAAAGGCAAGAACCAATCACTGAAAACAAGATGGCAAGAGGAAAGCAAAAGAACGTACCCCAGGGAAAGCAAGACAACCTGGCAACACCAGAACCCAGCTCTCCCATCACAACAAACAGTGGAATGCCAAACACTCCAGAAAAAGAAGACTCAGTCTTGAAATCATACCTCATGAGGATGATAGAGATTCTTAAACAAGGACAGGATAAAAAGGATACAGAATTAGAAGCTTTTAAAGAAGAAACAAGAAAAACACGCAAAGAACTAGAGGAAAACAAAACCAAAGAGATGAAGGAATGGAAGAAGAAATTTAAAACTGAAATGGACACAATGAAGAAAACACTAAAAGAGACAACCCTAGAGGTTGAAAACCTAAAAAAGAAATTGGGAGTCAAAGATGGAAGCTTTTCCAACAGACAAAACGAGATGGAAGAGAGAATTTCGGGAGCCGAACACAACACTGAAAACATAGACAAAACAGCCAGAGAAGATGCAAAACTCAAAAAGCTCCTAACCCAAAATGTCCATAAGATCAAGGACACAATAAGAAGACCAGCCCTAAGGATAATAAAAATAGAAGAGGGTGAAGAATATCAACTAAGAGGCAAAGTAAATATCTTCAACAAAATTGTAGATGAAAACACCCCTACCCATAAGAATGAGATGTCCACAAGCATAAAAGAAGCCTACAGAACTCCAAATAGGTTGGACCAGAAAAGAAATACCTCCCGACACATAATATTCAAAACACCAAGTGCCCAAAGCAAAGAAAGAATACTAAAAGCAGAAAGGGATATAAGGTCATGTAACATATAAAGGTAGACAAATCAGGATCACACCCAATTTCTCAACAGAGACTATGAAAGCTAGAAGAACCTGGACAGACATCATGCAGACCCTACGAGAGCACAAGCTGCTATACCCAGCAAAACTTTCTATCACCATAGATGGGGAGACTAAGATATTCCAAGACAAAACTAAATTTACACAATATCTGACCACAAACTCAGAATTAAAAGGAATTATAGGTGTAAAACCCAATACAAAAAGGGGAACTATACCCTAGTAAAAACAAGAAAACTCCTAAGCAAGAAAACCAAAAGGAGAAAGACATACAGGCACAATTCTACCTCCAAAAACAAAAATAGCAGGAAACAGCAACCACTATTCCTTGATATCTGTTAACATAAATGGATTCAACTCCCCAATAAAAAGATATAGCCTATCAGAATGGATACATAAACAAAACCCAGCATTTTGCTGCATGCAGGAAACTCATCTCAGAGACAAAGACAGAAACTATCTCAGAGAAAAAGGTTGGAAAAAAACTTCCAAATAAATGGCCCCAAGAAGCAAGCTAGAGTGGCCATTCTAATATCAAATACAGTAGATTTTCAACCAAAAGTTATCAAAAAAGATAAGGAAGGACACTTTTTACTCATTACAGGGGAAATCTGTCACAAGGAAGTCTCAATCCTTAACATATATGGTCAAAATACAAAAGAAACCGTATTCATAAAAGAAACCTTACTAAAGCTCAAAAAATACATTGTGCCCAACATAACAACAATGGGAGACCTCAATACCCCACTCTCACCAATGGGCAGATCATGGAAACAAAAAATGAACAAGGACACTGTAGAACTAGCAGAGGTTATGAATCAAGTGAAATTAATAGATATCTATAGAACATATCATCCTAAAACAAAAGAATAAAACTTCTTCTCAGCACCTCACTGCACCTTCTCAAAAATTGACCACATAATTGGACACAGAATGAGCCTCAATGGATATAAGAATATTAAATTACTCCCATGAACCCTTTCAGAACACCATGGTCTAAGGCTGGTCTTTAATAACAACAAAGACAACAAAAAGCCCATGTACACATGGAAACAACACAATGCTCTATTAAACAATAGCAGGGTCAAATAAGAAATAAAGAAATTAAATATTTTCTACAATTCAATGAAAATGAAAACAAAACATACCCAAACCTATGGGATGCAATGAAAGCAGCACTGAGAGGAAAACTCATAGCTCTGAGTGCTTCAAAAAGAAACTGGAGAGAGCATACACTAGCATCTTGACAGCACAGTTGAAAGCTCTAGAACAAAAGGAGGCAGATACACCCAAGAGAAGTGGACTGCAAGAAATAATCAACCTTAGGGGAGAAATAGACCGAATAAAAACAAAAAGAATCATTCAAAGAATCAACAAAACCAAGAGCTGGTTCTTTGAGAAAATTAACAAGATTGATAAACCCTTAGCCAGACTAACTAGAGGGCCAAGAGAGAATATCCAAATTAATAAAATAAGAGACTTAATAACTAAAAATTAGGATATTCAAGAAATCATCAGATCCTTCTATAAAACCCTATACTCAACAAAGCTAGAAAAATCTCGAAGAAACTGATGAATTCCTAGAGAGATACCAGATACTAAAGGTAAACCAGGACCAGGTAAACCATCTAAATAATCCTATAACATCTAAAGAAATAGAAGCAGTCATCAAAATTCTCACATCCAAAAAGAGCCCAGGTCCAGATGGGTTCAGTGCAGAATTTTATCAGACATTTATTGATGTCCTAATACCAATACTCTCCAAACAATTCCACAAAATAGAATCAGATTGAACACTACCTAACTCATTTTTGAGGCTACAATAACTCTCATTCCTAAACCACACAAAGATCCTACAAGGAAAGAGAACTTCACACCAATCTCACTTATGAACATTGATGCAAAAATACTCAACAAAATTCTTGCAAAGCGAATTTAAAAACACATCAAAACGATCATTTACCATGATCAAGTAGGCTTCATCCCTGGGATGCAGGAATGATTTAATATATGGAAATCCATAAACATAATTCACCATATAAACAAACTCAAAGAAAAAAAACTACATGGTCATCTCACTAGATGCTGAGAAATCATTTTAGAACATTCAACACTCCTTCATGTTAAAAGTCTTGGAAAGAACAGAAATCCAAGGCCTATACCTAAACACAGTAAAAGCAATATACAACAAACCAACAGCCAACATTGAAATTAATGGTGGGAAACTGGTATCAATCCCACTAAAATCAGGGACTTGACAAGGCTTCCCACTCACCCCCTTCCTATTCAACAAAGTACTGGAAGTCCTGGCTGGAGTAATTAGACAGCAAAATTGTTTAGTCTACTTGTCAACCAATTGGCCAATTCAACTCAAATGATGGAATTTACTTAAAATTTTAAAACATTAGTATATACAGGGTTCCATGATATATGAAACCCTAAGTAATGTAAAGACTATAGTTTACAAATCAATGGACTGAAAATAGTAAACACTTTATTTCGCTTTTCATTTTTCTTAGCAGTTTTTTAGTTGTCTGATAACTGTTGAGTAAAAAGACAAAGCTATAATTTTAGTTTTAACCCTCTTTCCTATTTGTTTTCTCATATTTAGAATGTCCACAGAAAAGGCACTCTTCAGAATTGCTAAAGAAATACCAAACATAACTCTGATTTCCAAGTAGGTTCACTCAAGCAGAGGCTATGCTTTTCATAAATAAGATAATACCAGGCTTTATATTAGACAGCAAAGGTGGGACTTCATGCAGTAGCTCAGAATAAGATGAGTAAGGTTGTTCATCAAAAGGGGAGTAGCTCAAGAACAGTTCAGAAACAGCTCTATAAATATTCAGAAATTATTTGCATATTCTCGATGAAAAACACAGCTCATGCTCGAGAATGAGTAATAGTTTATTCTACTCTAAAAATAAGCAATTGTGGCCTGGAAACCAGCAGTCAAATTACACCTAATCCTACATGTCTGTAGATTAATTGCACCACCTTGTAGTCATGCAACACTAAAAACAGTAATAAATCAATGTATTTCATCAAATACATCAGTGAGGACATCTAGTAGCACAGAAAAAAAAAAATCTCCTCTATAAGTTGTAGGTATTTCCTTCTAACATTATTAGTTTTAGAACTGGCTAAAGACCATGTTCTGCTATGGAAAAGGCAAACATTTATCAACAGTCATAATGATGTTAAATGAAATGCAAAAGGTTGAAGCAAGTATTTATTAGGGGACTAAAGTAAGGCAAGAGTAATTGTCTCACTAGCTATAACAATCAGTATCTTTACAAGCACAGAGTTATAATTAGGCAGCCAGTTTGGAAATTCCTTAATGAGAATGTAAAGTCTTAAGAAAACTCCAATGCATTATAGCTTAGCTGATTTGGAAAATCAATACCCCTTCCCTTGCATTTTTTTTTTCTCTATATTCTCCTGATTGAAGTTGATACATTCTTTGTGATAGAGATGTGTCACTTTAAGATTCTCTTTTAATCATTAGACATATTCATGTGTATTTCATATATTCATATGTTACACTTAATGAAAAATAGGTATGAATTTGAAAGTGAGCAATAAGGGATATGTGGGAGGGTTTGAAAAAAATAAAACAATTGGAAATGATGTGATTATATTAGAATCTCAAAAAATAAAAGAAGTAAAAAATAAATAAATTCATATAGAGATCTAGGTTTCCTGCTTGAAATTGAAACAGATGATTCTTCTAAGAACTTGTTCTATAGCCTTCTTTTACACCAGTCTTTCTCCTGTGTAATAAATGAGTATTTTTAAATACATATATAGAACGTGTTCAGTCTACATAATTTTACTTGCATGTGTGTTTTCAGGGCTGTTTTTAAATGAGCGTTTGATGCAAAGTAATTTATAAACACTTGTGACCTAAAAAAAAAAAAAAAAAAAAAAAAAAAAAAAAAAAAACATTCAATCTATGTTTTTTCTTCATAGAGTATATATTTTCCATTTATTTATCAGTTATTTTTTTATTTTCAGTCATATGATTTATCATACATAGTTAAGAAATAACAAAATTTTGATGAATGAATGAGGAATAAATAGAATGGAAAATGTGACAGGGTTGATTTAGATTTATGTATAAAATAGCACAGTACTTGAAATCTTTCATCAAGGTATATCCATTAATAATTTGAACTGTTACCACTCAACAGTCATTCACTATGTATGAGGATGTATATTCAAATGCTTAGTTTTCACATATCTAAATATTACATAAGAAAATGAATTTTAACAATTTGTAGTATGTATAAACTTTCAACACAGTATTTACTTTATCAATTTTGAGGATATTGATTTGTTATTTGTCTTGTTTGCTGAACTTATTTTTCTGTTTAAAAGCTCAGATTACCCAAGAAGAAATTCACAGACCACCTGAAGCTCAAAAAGATGAAAGATCAAAGTGCAGATGCCTCAGTTCTTCTCAGATGGGGTAACAAAAATATCCACAGGAGAAAATACAGAGACAAAATTTGAAACAGAGACTGAAGGAAAGGCCATCCAGAGATTGTTTCACCTAGAGATCCAGCCCACATACAGCCACCAAACCCAGACAATATTTCTGATGTCAAAAATTATGTGCTGACAGGAGGCTGATATCACTGTCTCCTAAGAGGCTCTGCCAGAAAATGACAAATAGAGGTGGATGCACAGAGCCAACCTTTGGTCTGAGAATGTGGTCCCCAATGGAGGAGTTAGTGAAAATATTGAAGGATCTGAAGGGGTTTGCAACCCTATAAGAACAACAATTCCTACCAACCAACCACAGCTCCGAGGGACTAAACAACTATCCAGAGTGCACATGGGTGGACTCATGGCTCCAGGTGCATACGTAGCAGAGGATGATCTTGTTTGGCATCAGTGTGAAGAGCAGTCCTTGTTCCTACCAAGGCTTGATGCTCCAGTGTAGATGAATGTCAGGGTGGGGAGGGAGGAGGAGGAAAGTGGTCCCCTCATAGAAGTGGGGAGGGGTGGTTGGGATGGGGGTTAATAGATGGAAAACCAGGAAAGGGAATAACATTTGAAAAATAAATAAAATATATCTAATTAAAATATACTGACAATGGTTTGCAAAGCTAATCCACTATTATAGGTTTACAGAGGAGAAGCTCTAGTTTCAAATAATACTGTGACATACTTGTCAGTAGGAAAGGCTTATTGCCACAGGGGACAGTTACTAAGCAAATAAATTCCATGACATAAATCAAATATAATTCAAGTTGAATAAGGTATTTCTGGTTTTTATTTAAATTATTTTGCTCTATAGTAAGAAATATTTAAATCACAGTTAGTAATAGAGTAAGAAATATAAAACCACATTTCAGTAGATTATTATTATCTTATACTCATGCATGCCATATACCCACATAGTTTTTTATTTTTCACTGATATTTTACCAGTGATTCATAGGCTTGGTCTATTATTTCACAAATAGGATACAAGACTGAGGGCAAGCAAAGATAGTTTTTAAATGTTTGTTCCTTGCTGCTAATGTTCTTGATATCCTTAAAATAATGCTCTCTGTAAATGATATTGAGAGGGCCTGCAGGGATAAATTATTGAGTTGAATTCATCTCAGACTAATCTACTGAAGTTGATTGTAGATGTCTGCAGGAGCCCAAGCAATGCCAGACCTGTTCAGTTATTTCTTCCCATATAATTAACCAATAATTGGATAGGCTTCCATTTTATCTTAGCATAGCTGGCACTTTTGAGTCATCATGAGACTGTGAGTCATCACAAGACTGTCAGAGAAAAATTAATCATGCTGATGGTCTTGTAAACACAAAGTTTAATGGTGAGAAGTTAACTGTGAATGCAGATGCAAAGCAATGAAGCAGTAAAGCAGATGATTGGATGTGCTTAGAATATGAATGATTATACATAGGTAAGGTATTTTAAGACCTTACAAATTAGTTAAATTCTAAAAAAGTAAACTTGTCTTCTGATATATTATCTGGTTCTCTAGTGAATATCACTTACAAGGAATTGTTCATATCATAGATTTTGTTTCATGTGCTCCCTTATGTGAAAAGTTAATATGCAAAATAATATCACTTATTATTTAACTCATAATATTTTCTATTCTCAATTTTTGAAAGCATGCTATATTTTAAATGCCTAACATTCTTGAATATTTTAGGCTATACATACAATTTATGGTAATAATAGCTGAACTAATAAGTAATAAAAAATAAAATTTTCTTAGCTGAGATAATCAATGAATATGTATGAAATCCATGATAGCATAAAATGTCTTATAGGTTATAAAACTATATATAAATTAGTTTATCTAGTAACCTTATACAGCATTTTATAAGTCCCTTCTGCATTAAAGGAAACCTGTTTAATATTCCAGACCCTTCACTTAATTCTTCACTGGATGTGTTAAATATTTCTTGGTTTGCAAAATGCATTTATCTACAATTGAGTTCTAGTTTAAACACTATAACTTCAGTTTATGAATGCACAGCTTCACAAACAAGGACATTCTTCTACATAAAACCCCACTTGCAGCTTCACCAGGCTAGGCTGCTGCTCTTTGGCCACAGAGCAATAAAAGGTAAAACAAAACAAATACAAAGCTTTTGCAACAGATGTAGTTATTTTTGTGTTCTGACTCACAAATATTTCTTGTAAAAATGTCAAAATTATCCAAAACTTATAGCACGATCATAATATTGTCTAAATAGTACTGGTATACAAAGAAGACATATCCCATCAGATCATTAAGCTAATGAAAATATTTCTCTAGAACAGGTGATTTTATTTATTTTTGTGTCAATATTTTTTTGTTTCTTTGTGTATGTGTGTGTGTGTGTGTGTGTGTGTGTGTGTGTGTTCATGTTCCCTTTAAAGCTCAGCACCTTTCCAAGTGGTTCAGATGTAAAATGTGTATGCTAGTAATGAGGATTAATGGGCCAAAGCCTTATAATCACCCTAAATTCAGTTATTTTAATGCTCTCATGTGTACTATGCTTGACAGATACCATGTACTATGTTTACATTTCATGTACATAGCTTCATTTAATCTTTAATCTTGTAAATTAAATATTTCTATTTTATTGATGAAGAAGTTGTGGCATTCATCACTTAAGGTCACCAGATATAAATGGCTGAAGCAGAGAAGAAAAAGCATGATGACGTTGTAGATCTATTGTCTAAATTTGGACAGGCCAACAGGGCAGATTAAATTGTGTGGTATGTTAAATTTCTTTCTTGGGACAGGTTAGTTTTATTGGTAATGTTAGCCTCATAAGCACCACCTTACCAAGGGTCCAGTCTTTTAAATGACCATATCTTAGCATATCCCTAAGTGAGTCACACATAGAATGGTGAACTCTTTATATAACATATCCCTCTAGAAGACTTCAATCACCTTAAACATTCTATATACTAGGCAAAAATTGTTGTCAACAGGAAGGATAGATGAGAATAGGAAAGATTATTGTGGTTATAATAAAAATAGAAATATATGATACAATCTCTGTCTTATACAAATCAAAGGTATAAGACATATATAAAAGGTTCCCTAGCCTGGCATAAAAACTACATATTTTCATCTAAGTAGTCAATACAAAACTCACTCACCAAGTTTATCCATATTAAAGACAAAGATAATCCAGTAATTAATAAAAATAGCAAAATGAAATTAGGAGTTCAACAGAAAGACTCAACACAGCACTATCTCAGTAAACACGTCTTGTTCATTTCATAACAAGGGCCAAACTATAAAGCACTGCCATACAGGACATATCTGTCATTCAAGAGGAATTTGTCACTGTGTGAAAGAAGACAGTACACACATCATCAGTTTCCACTATTTCAAGAGGATGATCTATCGAAACTATGACAAGAACATTTTTATTAGAGAATGATGAAAATAAATTATAATGGGGAAAATAAGGTGTAAAAAAATCCCATAAGAACCCAGAAGGGTTTATTTCAGGAGGTAAAATATTAATTGAACTTTTCACTATTGTCCTTAGCACTGTCAAAATCACTCTCAATTCTTGATACATTCAAATTTGGCTTGTTCTCTTAGAGTACCCATGCAAAAGTAAAAAAGATACAATGATGAGAAAAATATCTGAATAGCTCAAGGCAAAAAGCATATTTCTGAATGAAAGATAAAACTTGGAGAAATTTCACAGATTCCTAAAGACACATTCAGCATTACTGCCTCTTTACAGGGCAGCTAGAACTTCATGCTTAAAGAAACCAAAATATGCTATCAAATGAGACTGACCCACTTAACTAGCAGCTTGCAGATGATCAGTGTCCTGATGAGAGTTATGTTTGGGGTAAGCTGGGACAATATTACAAAACTTTTGTAATATTACAATATTACAAAAATATTACAAAATTCATTTGTCCTGTTTTGATATAAAAGAAACTTGAACTTAGGAAAGAACTTCAATAAACAAACATATACTAAATATCTTCCAAGGACTAGCCAAATTTAGTTAAATAGACTTATATTTATGGACCTTTTAGCTGAGCGTTGTAGATTTATGTAAAGGTGACACATGATTGGAAGGAGAGATTTGTGGGGAAGATCAAGGAGCAGAAGTGGGAGCAGGAGAGAAAGGAGATTGGAGGTGGAACTAAGATGGTGCTGGAGAAGGAGGATCTAGATCCAGGTAGACTTAATTGATGATAGGTAGATATAAATACTTTAAGGGTTTCTCTATGTTGTTGTTGCTTTTTGTTTTTGTTTTATTTTTAATCTCGTATAAAGGGCAGTTTGTATCTTTGTCAATTAGATGTAATCTTATTGTGTAGAAGGTTTGTGGATTGAGAATTTATTGTGCAAACTTGCTTGAAAATCTATCAGGCTATGGAGTCATGTTTGTGCTGAGGAAGTTGAATAAATGGGCAGTTATATCCATCTAGGACTGTGAAGTAACAGGTTAGACAGGATGAACTACCTGGAAAAAGACCACATGGAGAGTGTGGCTTGTGGACTGTGTGACAAAGTTTATGCATTTGGCTACACACTAGTGTGGCATCTGTGGAGTGAGACCAAGAAAAAACCTTTATGCAACTTAAATATAAAATATGATTAAGGCTATCTCTACAATTTGAACTCTAAGTGTATATTAGCACAGTCCACAGCTTTAGAGAATGACACTAGCCTTTCAAGCTAATAAATGGAGCCCTCCACTGATGAGCAGGGAAGGCACACAGTTCTCATTAAGAAGAGATGATAAAACCTAAAGCAAAATGCTATACCCCCCTTTTCTCTGCCCTCTTTTCATCAGAACCATTCTAACTTAACATGTGATATATATCAAGGAATGGATTCTGGTCACAGAAAAGTGGCTCTATTTCAAGCTGATATTCTGAATTTAATTAATATTTATTACCATGTGGGTTCAACTAATCCTAGGAATTTAGAATATTGAATTCATCCTCCTGTGCCCTAGCTAAGCTGAGATTATTACCGTTGATTACTTCACTGTAAGATGCCTTCTTGGAAACTACTTTGAGTGACCATATAAAAGCCATTTAAAAAACTTTTTATATATAAATTCTGCACAGCAGACAATATACCAAAAACAAACCAGACTTTCAGTATAGTTAATTATAATTCATGTAATGTCTTACTTAATATGAATTATTTTCCTCTTATGAGATATATACACATATGCCAGTTCAGAGACCTCTGACAACTCATCAATATCTCAATAGAGACTTTCAAAGGGCACTTAAAAATAATTTTGAGGATCACTAATGTATGTAAAATAATTCTAATATTTCCCAGGTATAAACACATTTTGTGACTTTATTTTGACTCCTCTTGCTTTTTTCACATTTTCAACTTTAAATTATCGTCTGAGAAAGGCAGTGGTTATCACAGTGTCTCTAAAAATTTTTCATCATTTCTTTCTGGGACAGATGTGAACTTGAAATGTGATATTTGTGTTGAAAAAGAAGTGATAGAGGTGGACATTCTTATTTTTATATGCCTGTGCTTTCCAGAAAAGAATGTCCCCAATCTAGTAGATTAAGTAATATCACCCCATGACATAGTACTCAAAGTGTGACAACACCATTCAATTCCAATGTGGTCTGATTTAATGAAACACAAAAATGTGATTTAAACTGTTTTCTAAAGGAGAACAAGGGATTAAAATTACCAAAGTGTTTTCTTTTTTTTAAAGGCAAATCATTTACACATCATTTACAAATATTGCAGAGAAATTGCACCCTGCTTCCTGCCTCCAAGATAAACATTATGACATTTTGGCACAAGCTGCTAGTGTATAATTACTGCCTTAGAGCTCTCAGTCTGCATCCTCAGACCTAATTTTCCCTTCAGCAATTTACATTTTTAAGAGTTCTGTTAGGTATTATGAGATCTTAAGTATTTACTCCTCAAAATCCCCAAACTCCCCATCTTATTCAAGATGGAATAGAAAACTGTTCTTATGATATACAACTTCTAAGAGCACAGTTCCCTGTTGTCTTTTTACTCACTCACAAATTCTATTCATTCGTACTAGATTTTCTACAGCAATATTGTTTTTGGTGCCTGGGCATCACTTAATTAGAGGATAGAATAAACTATTATTTTAATTGCTGGACTCTTCTTCCAGAGTCTTAGGCCAAGTTGTAACTTCTGCCACCAGCCATCAGACAAGTAACAATGTGACTCATTGATCTATGACTTTTCTAGTAATTAATAGATAATATGTAAGGAGCTGCCCTGACTCCATTTTCCTTCATTTCTTGGAATTCATTATGGTTTTCTTAAAATTCACTATGTGTTTTAGAACTTGGTAGTTTTTTTGACTACCCTGATAGTTATGATTGCTTCTTTCACAAATTTCTTAGCTAATATGTGGTGCTGATGAAAACTCATTGACCTCTCTCAAGCTGGCCTCTCTCAAGCTGGCCTCTCTCAAGCTATTTTGGAAACAAAAATTCTTTGTAAATCATGAGGTAAATCAGGATTGGTCTCTCTTGAGACAATTTGATAATTTCACTTTAGGCAGTGGCTAGAGTCACACTATCCTACAGGACTTCCTTTACTTGGTCCACTAGCAATGATTGCCCTTCTTCCAACCAACAACCACATACTTCCTTTCACATGCTATCTCCTGGCTCTCTAATGGTCCATGCCCATCCTTTTCTGTCTGCTCCCTTGTCATTCTTTATTTAACTCCCCAATTGCTTTTCACAGCACTGTTCATAGTTTAGATGGCACTATATGCATTTTGAATTTTCTCTTCTCATCCACAACACAGTAAACAGTACAATGAGAGTAATTTTACCTTTATTCACAATATATTTACTTAGGTAAAATAAACAAACACCCTGATAAATAGTTTATTGAAATAATAAATATAGGCATTCATTCACTACTGTGAAAGAAAATGACTAAAATGACTGCTAACTTAATCAAGTAAATTAGGCATTTTATACTACCCAAGCTACCTATTTTCGGGTAGAAAATCATATAATAAGCACTAGCCCTAAGGCATGTTTACTTTTATAATTACAAAACCAAGAACTGAGGATTGAATAAGGGTCGGGATGCAGGCAAATAAAATAAATGTAAATAAGAAGCATTCTGAGATGTGAAGAACCAAATGCTGATGAAGTCCCTCCCCTCCACACCCCTATTTCAGTTAAG
This sequence comes from Micromys minutus, assembly GCF_963924665.1. Classification (NCBI taxonomy): domain Eukaryota; kingdom Metazoa; phylum Chordata; class Mammalia; order Rodentia; family Muridae; genus Micromys; species Micromys minutus. The sequence continues at coordinate 26,191,221 of NC_137958.1, forward strand.
AAGCAGAATTAGACCTATATGTTTCTCTGGGAATGAAAATTTGTCTCATTTACATAGTTCATTGAGACAAATAATAAATATACCTAAATCATACTCTATCAGAAATAGTATCCTAACATATCATATTGAGTTTGCAAAGATGGCTGTAATCAAACTTATTACTCAACTAGTTTCCAGCATTATGGACATATAATTCCCCCTTTAAAAGATGAAGTGTAATTTTTTGAACCTCTTTTAGCTCTCCTGACTGGGAAAAGATGGTGCTGGCACAGTTGCAGTATATTTCATAAGAGGTCAAATACACTAATTCTAAACAGACTCATCTGACCTAATTATCTGCAGGTCTTCTAGACCAGCTTGGTTATTTGGAAACTAGTTCTTTTGAGAGCTCATAGGCCAGACTGTGAGAAACCCAGGCCAGAGTGTGGAGACATTGTGTACACTCATCCTGTTGTACAATTGTGCCTGAGCCTTGTATTGAGCCACTACAGGTAGGTTGCCAGGCAGTGAGCACGAGAAGCCTCCTGCTGATTATAATTTTCCAGAAGTTCAGTATTCTCCCAAAAGCCAATAAATATCATTCTTTTTCTGAATCTATGAACAAAAATCTGGTTTTGACTTTAATCCACTCAGTATGAAGTTCTTTTAAATGTAGCAATATATACTCAGATATGAGGAAGATCCATTAATAATTCAAAGCTAAATTACTACAAAAGTCCTAGGCAGGTATGTATTTTAAGGCGGCATCACAAATAATAAAGAACAATGCAATATTAAGATCAAATTAACCAGAAACCATTTATAAATATATTTATAAAATGACAACTATGTATCTACTAAAATTATTTAAATTGCACATAGCCATGGATAAAAACAAGTCTAAAAATTCACTTAGGAAACATACAGAACCTGAGAGCCAAAGGAATTCTGAGAAAAAGTTAACACCAAAGAGTCACTAGATCTGATTTAAAGTTATACATCAGAGCCATAGGAATAAAAACAGCACATCAATACAACAAAACAGACCTGTGTATCAGTGGAGTATAACAGAGGAAAGACAAAGAGAGAACTGCACCTAACAGGTAGGTGTATCTCTATGAATTAAAGGCCAGCCTGTTCTAACAAACTGAGTTCTAGGACAGCCAAATATACATAGAAAAATCCTTTTACAAAGCAAATCAACAAAGAACAATAGCAAACCAAAAACGAAACAAACAAAATATTCAAACTTCAAATGATCAAGTACTTTCAAATAAAATGTAAAATTCTAAAAAATGCTAGATAAAAATATTTCCAAATAGGAGGAAAAGCAAGAATAAGTAAGGCTAGAGCTACTCTGACAATAAAAAAACAAAAAGAGTTTTTTTTTTTTAGCAAAGTTTTAAAAAGATCTTAGGTTTTAATTCAAGGAACCAAAAAGAATCTGCACATCAAAGGAAATACTACTTGTACAAAGCTCAAGTGTAAGTGGATCAAAGATCTCCACATTAAACCAGATACACTGAAACTTTTAGATGAGAAAGTAGGGAAAAACTTAGAACACATAGGCATAGAAGAAAATTTCCTGAACAAAACACCAATGGCTCAAGCTCCAAAGTCAAAGATTAACAAATGGGACTTAATGAGATTGCAAAGTTTTTGTAAGGCTAAGGACATTGTCAAGAAAACAAAACGGCAGCCAACAGAATGGGAAAAGATCTTTACCAACTCCACATCAGATAGACGCCTAATATCCAAGGTATACAAAGAACTCAAAAAGCTAGACACCAGAGAATCAAACAACCCTATTAAAAATGGGGTACAGAGCTAAACAAAATGTTCTCAATTGAGGAATATCGAATGGCTGAGAAACATCTGAGGAAGTGCTCGACATCCTTAGCCATCAGAGAAATGCAAACCAAAACAACCCTGAGATTCCACCACACACCAGTCAGATTGGCCAAGATCCAAAACTCAGATGACAGCAGATGCTGGCGAGGTTGTGGAGAAAGAAGAACACTTCTCCACTGTTGGTGGGGTTGTAAACTGATACAACCACTCTGGAAATCAGTCTGGCGATTCCTCAGAAAATTAGGCATAGTACTACCTGAAGACCCAGCTATTCCACTTCTGGGCATATACCCCAGAGACACTTTAATATACAACAAAGATACATGCACCACAATGTTCATAGCAACTCTATTTATAATAGCCAGAAGCTGCAAAGAACCCAGATGTCCTTCAGTAGATGAGTGGAAACAAAAATTGTGGTACATTTACACAATGGAGTACTACTCAGCCATCATAAACAATGACTTTACCAAATTCTTAAGAAAATGGCTGAATCTAGAGAATATCATCCTGCGTGAGATAACCCTGTCACAAAAGAACAGACATAATATGCAGTCACTGATAGTGGGATGCTAACCCCAGAGGCTTGGATTGCCCCAGAAACAACTCACAGACTGTGTGAAGTTCGAGAAAAAAAAAAAAAAAGAAAACAAAACAAAACAAAACACAAAAAATGTCATGCTCAATCCTTACACACCAAGAACACATTGACTAATTCCAGGTTACACCATGTTTTACATGAACATTTTACTCATTGTAAATAGTAAGACCTTAATGCAGAATATCAAACCTTAAAAAAAAGAAAAAAAAAATTCAAGCACTGACACAATTGTATTTGTATACATTTATGCAAAAATGTTTAAATTTTTTTTCTTTTATCTTTGTTTTTTAAAATAAAGTTTAAAAAAAATAAAGTCAGATGGCTGAAAAAAAAGGAAATACTAAATGGAGTCAGGAGAGTATTTAGAATGGAGGAAAATATTTTCCAGACAACAATCTGATGGGGTAATATCTAGAATATAGAACAACCTTGGCAAAGTAACAATAAGAAAACAATACATTTTTCTTTAAAAAAAAAAAAGAACTGAACATTCAGTTTTACAAAGATGAATACAAAAGGCAAAAAATATGTTAAAATTGTTTAACATCATTAATTATGTAAGAAATTCAAATTAGAACTACAATATTGCATCTTGTGCAATTAAAAATGCTAGCATGTATGCGTGCCCACATGCACACACACACACACACACACACACACACACACACACACACAAATATTTACATATATATATATATATATATATGTATTAAAAAGTACTTTACTTAATTTACAGAAAGAAAAACCTTTATTTACTTCTTGTTGGAGATTAAAGCCTTGTAACCACTAAGGACATCATGGTGTAAGTTTCTCAAAAAAATAGAATAACTTTTGACTCCTGGGCATATTTCCAAAAAAAACTGTTCATCCAAACACACTGATGCTTTCCCATTCTGTGCCTATAATAAGGCATTGACAGAAGCAACTTGATTAAAATTTACAGTTTATCATTACAAGAAGCTAAAGCAAGAAATTAAAGCCAGAACCTAAAGGCAGATCTGAACGAGAGATCAAGAAAGTATAGTGCTTGAAGTGTGCTTTTTCCACAGCTTGTTCATTTTGCTTTTTCCTACAACTAGGTATCGTCTATCCCAGAGTGTCAGTACCAAAAGTGGGTCTAGGCTCTCCCATACAAACATAAGCAATAAAATGTCCACAAACCAATGGAAGCAATATCTCAATTGAGTTTGGTTCTTCCCAGGTGACTCAAATATGTGTCATGCAGGCAACCTATCCTGGACAATGTCCATATTTGTTATTTCTCTAGTCACAGCTGCAATGAAATGGAATCAACCAATGTGTCCATCACTCAGTGTGTTTGTGTGTGCATGTTTGTGTGTGTACATGCTTTACATGTACACAATAGAGTTTTATTCAGCCATAAAAATGAAACCATAACAATTTCAGGAAAAGTAGATAGAACTTGAAAACATTTTTGAAGTAACTAAGGCTCAGAGAGGCAAACATGTTTTCTCTTACACATATATCTTAACTTCTATAAGTTTGTATCACTGTAGGAATAAATATATATATGAGACCAGGTAACTAGAAAGAGACCAAAGGAGAGGATGTAAAAAGGGATTTGCTTTTGCTTGTTTTTGTTTTGTTATTTTTTGGGTTTTTTGTTTGTTTGTTTCTTGATTTTTGGTTTGGTATGGTTTTAGATTTTTATTCTTCTCTCTCACAGTACATCCATAGTACAGCATCCCCTTCCTTTTCTGTTCATAGTTCTTCCCCCACCACTACTCTCCTTCATATCCATTGATTCTGTGTTTCCCTTTAGAAAAGGATGGGCCTCACTGGATATCAGACAAATATGTCATATCAATTTACAATGAGACTAGGTATACAATATATTATATGAAATCTTGGGGTTAGACAATCCAGTAGGAGAAAAAAATGTCTCAAGAGTAGACAATAGTGTCAGAGAAACATCCACTCCCACTGTTAGGAAACACATAAAAACACCAAGGTAGCATCCATAAGATATATAGTTTAGCATAAGCTCATACAGGTGCCCTGATTGCCATTTCAGTTTCTGTGAGTCCCTTAGGAGCCCGGCTTAGTTGATTCTGTGAGACATGCTTTTCTAGTTTTCCCAAAATCTCTGACTCCTACCATTTTTCCTCCCCAACTTTTTCAGGGTTCCCTGAGCTATGAGCGGAGGGACCCAACGGAGATCTGTAATTTCAACTCAATCTCTGGTAGAACTGGGTCTTTATGTAGAGTTGATTCCCAATTTTCTGAGAAACCCTTATATTGAGTCCCATAGTGGTTGTAAAAGTTTGTACTCCCAAAGCAATAGAAGAGTGTTCCCTTTGTTCCATATTTTCACTAGCAAGAACTTGTGTTTTTTGATCTTAGACATTCTGACAGATACAAGATAGAATCTCAATGTAGTTTTGATTTGCATTACCCTGACAGGTAAAGATGAACATTTAAAACTTTGGTTCAGACACACATTTGAGTCACCTGGGAAGAAACAAACTCAATTGTGACATTGCTTTCATTGGTTTGTGGACATTTTATTGCATATGTTTGTATAAGAAAGCCTAGACCTACTCTTGATGCTGACACTCTGGGATAGATGGTCCCTAGTTGTAGGAAAAAGCAAAATGAACTCTTTCAAACTTTTCTCTAACTCCTCCATTGGGTTTCCCATGCTTAGTCAGACAGCTGCAAGCATCTTAATCTGTATTAGTAATGCTCCAGAAGAGCCTCTCAGGAGAAATCCACATGAGGCTCCTGTCAGCAAGCACTTCTTGGAATCATTAATAGTGAGTGGGTTTGTTGACTCCATATGGGATTGATCCTCAGAAGACGCAGATTTTGATGGCCTTTTTTTCAGTCTCTGCTCCACTCTTTGTCCCTGTTCTTTTCTCCTGTGAGTATTTTGTTCCTTTTTAAGAAAGACAGGGTTCTGTTATTCCTTCTTGAGCTTCATAAGTTCTGTGAATTATATCTTTGGTATTCTCAGATTTCCACTTATCCACTAATATCCACTTATCAGTGAGTGCATACCATCTGTGATTTTTTGTGACTGGTTACTTCACTCAAACTGATATATTCTAGTTCCATCCTTCGCCTAAGAATTTCAAGAAGTCATTGGTTTTAATAGCTGAGTAGTATTCCATTCTGTAAATTTACATTTTCTATGAACAGCCTTGTCTAGTCCCTGATTTCAATGGAATTGGTTCAAGTTTCTCTCCATTTAGTTTGATGATAATGACTTGATTACTGTATATTGCTTTTATTATATAAAGGTATGGGCTATGGTTTCCTGATCTTTCTAAGACTTTTTAAAAAAAAGGGGTGTAGAATTTTGTCAAATGCTTTCTCAGCATCTAATGAGATGATCATGTGGCCTTTTTGAATTTGTTTATATAGTGTATTATGTTGATGAATTTCTATATATTGAAAAATCCCTGCATCCCTGGGATGAAGCATACTTGATCATGGTGAATGATTGTTTTGATGTTTTAGGTTTTTTTTTTTTTGGAATTGATTTGCGAGAATTTTATTGAGTATTTTTGCATTGATATTATAAGAGAAGTGGTTATAAAGTACTCTTTCTTTGTTGTGTCTTTGTGTAGTTAAGGTATAATGGTAATTTTGACTTCAAAATACAAATTGAGTAGTATTCCTTCTGTTTCTATTTTGGGGAAGAGTTTAAAGAGTTTTGGTATTAGGTCCTCTTTGAACCCAGAAGAATTCTGCACTAAACCCATCTGGTCCTGGGCTTTTTTTGGTTGGGAGATGTTTAATGGCTGCTTTAAGTTCTTTTGGTGTTAGGAAACAGTTTAGATGGTTTATCTGATCCATTTTAAATTTTGCACCTTTTATCTGTCTTGAAAATTGTCCATATTGATTAGATTTTCCAGTAATTGTTTAAGAGATTTTTGTGTTTTTCTCTTTGAGGACTTCTACTTGCTTATCTGTGTTCTCCTGTATTTCTTTAAAAGAATTATTTATTTTCTTTTTAAAGTCCTCCATCACCATTATAAGATGTGGTTTCACATCCAAATCTTGCTTTTCTGATGTGTTGGGTTATCCAGGATGTACTGTGGTGGGAGAACTGGGTTGTGATAATGCCAAATAGACTTGGTTTCTTTTGCTTAAGTTCCTGAGCATGCCTCTTGACATCTGATTATCTCTGGTATTAGTTGGTCTTTTTGTCTCTGACTGGAGCATATTCCTCCTCTGGACCTATGATCCTGTGCGCTTATAAGTGGGAGCACTCCTGACAGACCAGCTTTCTCAGGGCAATACTTGGGTACTGAGGGCTGCAGTATAGCCTCAGTTCCAGGGCACAGATGGAGACAGGATGAATCCTGTACCAGGCTGCTCTGTGGTTCCTGTACCCTGAGTGTTCGTGGCAGGTCCCTTTTTGGACAGTTCTTGGAGCTGTCTCAGTTGTGGGCAGAAGAGTGAAAGCACTCCTGGGAGACCAACTTTTTCAGGGCAGGATTTAGGTAAGGAGGAATGCAGGACAGCCTCAGCTGCTGGGCCCACATAGAGACAGGGAGGGTACAATTTTTATTACTTACATTTTAGTAATATATTGTATTAATTTTGTGATATATTTTATGTAAATATAGAATTGTATAATTTTAATAATTATATTTTTATTTTTACATTTTCTGATATGTTTATAATTATTCTAACTATATGAGAATTTAATATACTTAAAAATCATGAATTTGTCAAGGTGTCAGGTGACACAGGAAGAGGTAGAGAGTCAAGAGTGAAAATGCTCTAATACAGTACTTGTGTATAAAATTCTAACAAGAAAGAAAGAAAAAGGAAATGATAAAATACATTATGTATTTTTATATGCTCTAATTAAAAATGTGAGAGATAACTTAAACTGACTTTCAACATCCAGAGTGTAAGGAATATAGTAGTTAGTAATATTTCAAAAATCTGTTTGCTCTCAAAATATATGTAGTACCCAGGAAGTTCCATATTTCATAAGAGTCAAATATGTAAATCTTCAATTTAATGGGGAGGCAGAAGCATAAAGGAAAACATGGTCTTTGTGTTCTGATGGGCATTATATCTATGTTGTGCTAGATACAGCAGAGAAACAGTTCAGCATAATTTTCTGCAGCACACACAGAGACTGTTTCTATGATTGGCTTTGGGTGATTAACACATACTTGAATAAAGGTTAAACATCTATAAGTTTAGAGAAATGACTTAGTATAAAATGTCTAGCTGCTCTTCCAAGCACGTAGGTTTGGTTCCAAGGACACACATAGCAGATCATAATAATCTGTAGCTGCTGTGTCATCATCAGAGTTTAATTACTATTAGCCAGGAAGACAGAGTGGCTCACAATTTCCTGTAACTGTAGCTACAGGGAATCTGACACAATACTCCCAAACATATGTGTTCCTGCATATTTGCGCACGCGCACACACACACACACACACACACACACACACACACACAAATACACACACTACACTGCACTTACACAGATATGTAAATATATATATAAGTAATATGAATAAAACTACATATTATTTTAAAGAAAACAAACCGACTTTAAATCTTAGGTTATATAGATTATATTTTTGAGGTTTCTTTAAAGGGTTAATCAAAACTCTTACCTAGGGACTGGAGAAAAATCTCAGTTTAAGACACTGTCTGTTTTTTGCAGAAGACACAGGTCAATGTCAAGCACACATATGGTAGCTCAAAGCAATTTGTAACTCCAGTTCCAGAGGATAAGATACTCTCCTGTGGCTTCCAGAAATACCAGAAACACAAAACACTAATACACATAAAATAAAAGTGTATTTTATTAATTTTATTAATGAAAAATAAAATATTAAAAACAAAACCTTCACCCTTTTATTTAAGCTCTCAATAACATTTAAATGACAAATTCAATTATTTGATTTCCCTCTTGTTAGGATTAAGGCAAACGTGTTACTATCTCAGCAATGTTTACTAAAATATGATGCTTTTCAGTTCAAAATATGAATAATCAGCACCCCATACATGTAGAATTAAATCATTATCACTGATTATTGAGAAATGACAGCATTTAAATTTATTATACTCATGTACAAAATTCACTCAACGTATTGAGATAAATGTGTCTTTATTTAGAAATCATTGTATGCATGAATGTAAACTTTTGGATGGCAAATAAATTCCAAGTACAGCAATTTTGCTGATAACTTTATCTTTAAAAATATAGTCATACCATGCAAACACGAAAGTATTCATAGATTTTTATTTTAAAACCCTCCAGCGTATGTCTCAATGTATTTCTCATGATAATCAGCACATATTCTTTTGAAGAAAGTCTATGTTCTTCAGCAAACATAAATCTATAATTGTATGATTTAATGGGCTTGTCCTTTCTAGCAGTGTTTATAAGACCAAAGTTGTTGGTTTTTTATCCTGATGTGGGTACCAGCCTTTCATGCTCAGTACTTCTTTACAAGGTCTCCTTGCATCTGTCAGTTGAGATGTCTGATAATCTCTTGCAGAGCTTATACTGAGAAAAATTTAAATACCACAGTTTACAGCTCCTTTCTTACAGACTAGAAACTTCTGGTGCCAAGAGAGCTTTGCTAGTAAATAATAGTCTGATTCAAACACAGATTATCAGAAAATAGGTTTGGACAGATTTCTCTTTTTCAATACCATGAATCAGAAAAAAAGCTAAAAATAGTCTACCTTTAAAACACAAAGGATAATATATTTTCTGAACTCAACCCACCCACCCCACCATTTCTTCTAAATGGTGCAACAACTAAAATGCCTCCTAACTTCTTAATTTAATCTTACATAAAGAAGTCAAAATAGAAGAAAGTGAAGTTCTTACAAAGAAATGTGCTGTCAATATTTGAAATGTAAATATAGAGAATATCCATTAAAATGATTTAAAAAATCACAATAATCTCTGGCTTCTGTTTTAATTAAAATGACTAATACAAGAATTGTGTCAATGTGAACTAATAAAAATTAATAAAATCTGTCAGAATTAATAAAAAGAATGCTTTTATGTAAAGCATTCTACTTATTCATCATATCTTTTGAAAACTAGGTTTTTCCAGGTTTCTTTGTTATATAACATTTTCTAAATTAATAAGTCATGAAGTCCAGAAAAAATAATCTTTCAAGTTAGATGGTTAAGAATATGGTGAGCTAAAGAAATAAACACTATATTATGAAATTTCATACTGTGTGCTAAACATAATGGTATCATGTTTTCCCTGACTTCACAGTGAAAAAAGCTTCGTAAAAATAAAGGTTTAAACTCTACACATACCATAATTCTTTTTTTTTTTTCATAGACCATCTTTTATTGGTAAAAGGGCACATAGAAACAATAAAAACCACAATGGGGTTTCCTAGAAGAAACAATAGTACACAAAACATCTAAAGGAGAAGCACAGTTTTTCTAAAACACAGAATTTAACCAAACTCTTTCCACATGGTAAATAAGGCAGTGAAAAATTTGCAAGCAATGGTCCCCTAGTTGTCCAAGACTTCAGAAAAACATTTTAGAGAGTTTAACAGAAAGAAAAGAATGCTGTAGAAAACATCAATCAATACATTTTTTTTCTTTTTTTTTTTTTGTACAGTGAGCAAAAAGTATATGTAATAGAGGGTGTAACCCGGAATTTGTCAATGTGTTCTTGGTGTGTAAGGATTGAGCATGATTTTTTTTTTGTTTTTTTTTGTTTTGTTTTGTTTTTGTTTTTTTTTTTCTTGGACTTGACACTGTCTGTGAGTTGTTTCTGGGGCAGTGAGAGACTCTGGGGTTAGCATCCCACTAACAGTAACTGTATATTATGTCTGTTCTTTTATGACTGGGTTATCTCACTCAGTTGAATCTGTAGATTGCTTTTGGTAGGATGGCCATTTTTAAGATGTTGATTCTTCCAATCCATGAGCATGGGAGATCTTTCCATTTTCTGAGATCTTCCTCAATTTCCTTCTTTAGAGGTTTGAAGTTCATGTCATAAAGGTCCTTCACTTGGTTAGTTAGAGTCACACTAAGCTATTTCATAGATTTTGTGACTATTTTAAAGGGTACCTTTTCCCTAATTTCTTTCTCCACATGTTTGTCCTTTGAGTATAGGAAGGCTACTGATTTGTTTGAGTTGACTTTGTATCCAGCCACTTTGCTGAACTTGTTTATCAGCTGTAGGAGTTCTCGGGTGGAATTTTTGAAGTCACTTAAGTACACTATCCTGTCATCTGCAAAGAGTGATGTTTTTACCTCTTCCTTTCCGATTTGTATCCCCTTGATCTCCTTTTGCTGTCTAATTGTTCCAGCCAGGACTTCCAATACTATGTTGAATAGGTGGGAGGAGAGTGGACTGCCTTGTCGAGTCCCTGATTTTAGTGGGATTGCTTCAAGTTTCCCACCGTTAAGTTTGATGTTGGCTATTGGTTTGCTGTATATTGCTTTTATTATGTTTAGGTATGGACCTTGGATTCCTGTTCTTTCCAGGACTTTTAACATGAAGGGGTGTTGAATTTTGTCAAATGATTTCTCAGCATCTAGTGAGATGACCACATGATTTTGTTCTTTGAGTTTGTTTTTATGGTGAATTACATTGATGGATTTCCTTATATTAAACCATCTCTGCATCCTCAGGATGAAGCCTACTTGGTCATGGTGAATGATCATATTGATGTGTTCTTAGATTCGGTTTGCAAGGATTTTGTTCAGTATTTTGCATCAATGTTCATAAGTGAGATTGGTCTGAAGCTCTCTTTCCTTGTGTGGTCTTTTTGTAGTTTAGGAACAAGGGTTATTTTAGCCTCAAAAAAATGAGTTAGGTAGTATTCCATCTAATTCTATCTTGTGGAATATTTTGGAGAGAATTGGTGTTATGTCCACAATAAAAGTCTGATAAAATTCTGCACTGAACTGGTCTGGACGTGGGCTTTTTTTTTTTTTTTTTTTTTTTTTTGGTTGGGAGGCTTTTGATGAGTTCTTCTATTTCTTTAGGTGTTATGAGATTATTTAGATAGTATATTTGGTACTGATTTAATTTTAGAATCTTTTATCTTTCTAGGAATTCATCCATTTCATCCAGATTTTCCAACTTTGTGGAGTATAGGTTTTCGTAGAAGGATCTGATGATTTCTTGAATTTCCTCAGTTTCAGTTGTTATGTCTCCACTTTCTTTTCTGATTTTATTAATTTGTATACTCTCTCTTTGCCTTCTAGTAAGTATGGCTAGGGGTTTATCAATCTTGTTGATTTTCTCAAAGAACCAACTCTTGGTTTTGTTTATCCTTTTGATTGCTCTTTTTGTTTTTATTTGGTCTATTTCTACCCTAATTTTGATTATTTCTTGCCGTCTACTTCTCTTGAGTGTATCTGCTTCCTTTTGTTCTAGGGCTTTTAGCTGTGCTGTCAAGTTCCTGATGTATGCTCTCTCCAGTTTCTTTTTGGAAGAACTTAGGGCTATGAGTTTTCCTCTCAGTACTGCTTTCATTGCATCCCATAGGTTTGGGTATATTGTGTTTTCATTTTCATTGAATTCTAGAAAATCCTTAATTTCTTTCTTCATTTCTTCTTTTACCTTGCTATCGTTTAACAGAGCGTTGTCTAGTTTCCATGTGTATGTGGGCTTTTTGTTGTCTTTGTTGTTTTTAAAGACCAGCCATAGACCATGGTGATCTGAGAGGATGCATGGGAGTATTTCAATCTTCTTATATCAATTGAGGCTCATTCTGTGTCCAATTATGTGGTCAATTCTCAAGAAGGTGCAATGGGGTGCTGAGCAGAAGGTGTATTCTTTTACTTTAGAATGATATATTCGGTAGATATCTATTAATTCTAGTTGGTTCAAAGTCTCTGCTAGTTTTACAATGTTTTTGTTCAGTTTCTGTTTCCATGATCTGTCCATTGGAGAGAGTGGGGTATTAAAGTCTCCCACTATTATTGAGTGGGGTTAAATGTATTTTTGAGCTTTAGTAAGGTTTCTTTTATGAATGTTGTGCTTTTTTATTTGGAGTATATATGTTAAGGATTGAGAGTTCCTCCTGACAGATTTACCTTGTAATTAATAAAAAGTGTTCTTCCTTATCTTTTTTGATAACTTTTGGATGGAAATTTATTCGATATTAGAATAGCCACTCGAGCTTGAAACTGGAGGCTGTTTGCTTGGAAGTTTTTTTCCCACCCTTTTACTCTGAGATAGTGTCTGTCTTTGTCTCTGAGATGAGTTTTCTCTTTGCAGCAAAATGCTGGATTTTGTTTATGTAGCCAGTCTGATAGCCTGTCTCTTTACTGGGGAGTTGAGTCCATTTATGTTAATAGATATCAAGGAATAATGGTATCTGTTTCCTGCTATTATTGCTTTTGTGGGTTGAGTTGTGTCTGTGTCTTTTTCTTCTTTTGGTTTTTTTGCTTAGGAGTTTTCTTGTTTTTATGAGGATGTAGTTCCCCTCTTTGTATTGGGTTTTTAATCTATAATTTGTTGTAGTGCTGAGTTTGTGGTCAGATATTGTGTAAATTTAGATTTATCTTGAAATATCTTCATCTCTCCATCTATGGTGATTCATAGTTTTGCTGGGTTGGGCTGGCACTTGTGCTCTCTTAGGGTGTGCATGATGTTTGTCCAGGCTCTTCTAGCTTTCATAGTCTCTGTTAAGAAATCGGGTGTGAGTCTGATTGGTCTGCCTTTATATGTTACCTGACCTTTTTCCCTTACTGCTTTTAGTATTCTTTCTTTGCTTTGGGCACTTGGTGTTTTGACTATTATGTGTCTGGAGGTATTTCTTTTCTGGTCCAAATATTTGGAGTTCTGAAGGCTTCTTTTATGCTCGTGGTCTTCTCATTCTTAAGGGTAGGGAAGTTTTCTTCTACGATTTTGTTGAAAATATTTACTGTGCCTCTTAGTTGATACTCTTCTCCCTCTTCTATTCCTATTATCCTTAGGTTTGGTCTTCTCATTGTGTGCTGGATCTCCTGGACATTTTGGGTTAGGAGCTTTTTGTTTTTTGCATCTTCTTTGGCTGTTTTGTCTATGTTTACAATGTTGTCTTCTGCCCCTGAGATTCTCTCTTCCATCTCTTGTATTCTATTGGAAATGCTTGCTTTTATGACTCCTGGGTTATTTTATAGGTGTTCTACCTCTAGGGTTATCTCTTTTAGTGTTTTCTTTATTGTGTCAATTTCCATTTTAATTCCCTCTTCCATTCCTTCATCTCTTTGGTTCTGTTTTCCTCTAGTTCTTTGAGTTCTTTGAGTGTTTTTCTTGTTTCCTCTTTAAAAGCTTCTGAATCTTTTTGCTTTTCCTCCTGTTCTTGTTTAAGTATCTCTATCTGCATCTTGAGGTATGATTTCAGGTCTTTGTCTTCTTTTTCTGGAGTGTTAGGCATTCCAATGATTGTTGTTATGGGAGAGCTGGGTTCTGGTGTTGCTAGATTGTCTTGGTTCCCTTGGGATATACTCTTTCGCTTTCCTCTTGCCATCTTGTTGTCAGTAATATGTTCTTGCCTTTCCTTTTTATCTGGTCTATGTATCTGGATCTCCTCTGGTCCAGGTGGCAGGTGGGCTGAACCATGTTCTGTGCCCCAAATTCGCCGGGTAGAAACAGAGGTTCCAGTGCTGTGTTTCTGGTCCCTGGATCAGGCAGGGCTGGGGCTTGCTTTCTGTGCGCACTCGCAGAGATCTCTCTGCTCCCTGGCTGCCCAGATCTCTTAATCACCAGTCTTTAAAACTTTAGGAACTGCTGGTCCATGTGGCAGATGGGCCGAGTCTTGTTCGGAGCCTCAAAGTCGCCGGGTAGAAGGTCTACACATACCATAATTCTTATCTTCCCTTAAGAAGAACAATATAAATCAGTAAGAGTTGTGGAGTATTTAAATAGACTTAAAAGAATAGGGACTGTCAAAGAAGAAAAAAACAAAAAGACAAACAAACAAACACAAAGAACACTAAATATAATATTAATTTCACAAAGTCAAAGGAAATGCTAAAGCTCAGGGCAAGAGTTAATAGTTTTATTTCTATGAATAGATGAAAATCTATAAGAAATTATAATAAAATGCTGACTTTGGCCTATATGAGAAAATCAATAAAAACATTTAATTTCAGGAATAGGGGAAAATGTGATTTTTAGCTTTTTTATGTTCAGACTCTTATGTGAAAGTATTGTATGATGAGATGACATTTCACTATGGCAATGTTAGCAAATGTTCCCATAGGATGTTAAAAGAAATGCCATACCATTGGCAGAGTGGAGAAAGTCACAGACAAACAACATTTTCACACATAATTCTTGTTTCTAAGAGAAAGGTTGAATGGATTTACTTAAATATAACTCTTTCACCTGAGGCGTTTTTGTTCTACGTTAAGCTGGTCTATTCTGGTAGAAGTTCAAGTTTGTTCTTTATTGTATTATCATTGTTGTTTCTATGGTGCTGAGAGCCAGAATAACAGCAATTAGAGATAGAAATTGAAAACAGCAACAACTGAGAATAGAACTATTGGTAGGAACAAAAAATTACACACTATCAAATATATACAATGTAAAAATAAAAAAAAGGATTTGAAATAACTGGCATACTGGATTATTGTCAGTTTATATCTTACATATTATAATATAAAAACACTAAATCTTAGAGAACCAGGATTGGGTCAATATGAGAATTTTAATCATGTAACTTGAGTATTTTGAAACAAAATGCTGTGAACTTTAAGCACTATTTCTAACTCTGATGACATGTTTGAAACCTGTCAATTAATGAGCTTTAAGTCTCAGGTTTCTCCTTTTTATATGGACTATTGGTGTCATAGTAACACTGACATGCAAGGAAATCAAGAAGACACTATTATGTGATCAAGCAGTTCAAGTTGAAATTGTTGAATTGGGTCTGGGGATGTGAATTGATTTGGAACAGAACAAAGAGCAAAGTGCAAATTACATCAAAACTACCTGTTTTCTTGGTATCTTTTCTCTCACTCTTTTGAATGTAGGAAGCAGAATTATCTAAAATTCCACTGGTCTGCTTTCAATTCACTTAGGACCTATAACCTTTGAAGACATTTATTTTGTCTTATTTCTTACCACAATTTCTCTGAAAGATATCTGTTAGGGAAAAGATTAATAAAATATGCTTTGCTACAATACACAGCAAACCAATACCCAATATCAAACTTAACAGTGAGAAATTTGAAGCAATCCTACTAAAATCAGGGATTAGAAAAGGCTACCCACTCTCCCGCTACCTATTCAACATTGTACTGGAAGTCCTGGCCAGAGTAATTAGACAGCAAAAGGAAATCAAAGGGATACAAATTGGAAAGGAAGAAGTAAAAACATCACTATTTGCAGATTACATGATAGAGTAATTAAGCGACCCCACATATTTCACCAGAGAACTCCTATAGCTGATAAAAAAGTTCAGCAAAGTAGCTGGATATAATATTCACTCAAACGAATCAGTAGCCTTCCTCTATTCATAGGACAAACATTCAGAGAAAAAAAATAGGGAAAAAGATACCCTTCACAATAGTCACAAACAATATGAAATACCTTGGTGTGATTCTAACTAAGCAAGTGAAGGACCTGTATGACAAGAACTTCAAATCTCTAAAAAAGGAATCGATGAAGATCTCAGAAAATGGAAATATCCCCCAAGCTCAGGGATTGGAAGAATCAACATTGTAAAAATGGCCATCCTACCAAATGCAATCTACAGATTCAGTGCAATCCCTATCAAAATTTCAACCCAATTTTTCATAGAGTTGGAAAGAGCAATGTGCAATTTCATCTGGAATAACAAAAAACCTAGAATAGTGAAATCCATCCACAAATACAAAAAAACATCTGTGGGAATCACTATCCCTGACCTCAAGCTCTATTACAAGGCAATTGTGCTAAAACCTGAATGGTACTTGTATAGAGATAGGCACATGGATCAATGAAATAGAATAGAAGATACAGAATGAGCCCTCACATATATGGTAACTTGATTTTTGACAAAGCATCTGTAAACATTTAATGGAAAAAAAACACAGTGTCTTCAACAAATGGTGTTAGTCCAACTAGCATTAAGCATGCAAAAGAATGAAAATAGACTCTTTCTTATCTCCTTGTACAAAGCTTAAGTGCAAGTGGATCAAATATCTCCACATTTAACCAGGTACACTGAATTTATTAGAAGATAAAGTAGGGAAAACCTTAGAACACATAAGCACAGGAGAAAATTTCCTGAACAGAACACCAATGGCTCATGCTCTAATGTCAAAAATTGACAATGGGACTTAACGAGATTGCAAAGTTTCTGTAAGATTAAAAACATTGTCAAGAAAACAAAACGGCAGCCAACAGATTGGGAAAAGATCTTTACCAACCCCACATCTGATAGAGGCCTAGTATCCAAGGTATACAAAGAACTCAAGAATTAGACAACAGAGAATCAAACATCCCTATTTAAAAAAATGGGTACAGAGCTAAAAAAAAAAAAAAAAAAAAAAAAAAAAAACTTCTCAATTGAGGAATATGGAATGGCTGAGAAGCATCTAAGGAAGTGCTCAACATTATTAGCCATCATGGAAATGCAAATCAAAACAACCTTGAGATTCCACCTCACATCAAGCAGAATGGCTGAGATCAAAAATTTAGATGATAGCCAAAGCTGGCAAGGATACGGAGAAAGAAGAACACTTCTCCACTATTGGAGGGGTTGTAAACTTGTCCATTCACTCTGGAAATCAGTCTGGCAGTTCCTCAGAAAATTGGACCTAGTACTCCCTGAAGACCCAGTTATTCCACTTCTGGGCATATACCCCAGAGAAGCTCCAACATACACATGCACCACAATGTTCATTGCAGCCTTATTTGTAATAGAGAGAAGCTGGAAAGAACCCAAATGTCCTTCAGGAAGAATACTGAAAGCAGTAAGGTAAATGGATATGTAATATATAAAGGCAGACCAATTAGAATTACACCAGGTTTTCAACAGGGACTATGAAATCTAGCATATCCTGAACTGATATCATACAGACCAGAAGAGAACACAAATGCCAGCTCAGATTACTATATCCAGCAAAACTCTAAATCACCATATATGAAGAAACCAAGATATACCAGGAAAAGACCAAATTTACACAATTTCTGTCTATATAACCATCCCTACAAAGGATAATAGATGAAAAACACCAAAAAAAAGGAGAGAAACTATTTACCTATTGAAGCAAAAAAGATAATAATCTTATTGCAATAAAACCCAAAGTAGAAAGAAGAAAGAAAGAAAAACACAAACATAATTCTACATCTACAAACAAAAATAACAGGAAACTACATTTCTTAATATCTCTTAATATGAAAGGAAGCAATTCCCCAATAAAAAGATATAGATTATCAGACTGGATACATAAACAGGATCCAGCATTTTGATACATACAGGAAACTCATCTCCACAACAAAGGAAGGTACTATCTCAGAGTAAATGGTTGGAAAAATAATTTCTAGCAAATGGTCCCAAGAAATAAGATAGAGTATCCAACTTAATATAGAATAAAATGTATTTTCAAACAAAAGTCATCAAAAAAGATAAGGAAGGACACTTTTTACTCATCAAAGGAAAAATCTATCAAGATGAACTCTCAATCTGGAACATATATGCTGCAAATACAAAGACACCTGCATTCATAAAAGAAACTCTAATAAAGCTAAAATCATATGTTGTACCACATACAATAATATTGGGAGACTTCAACACAGCAATCTCATCAAAAGACAGATCATGGAAGCAGAAACTGAACAGAGACAGAGTAAAACTAATAGAAGTTAAGAACAAAATGGTTTTAATAGGCATACATGAAATATTTAATTCTAAAACAAAAGAATCGATTTTCTACTCAGCACCTCACAGTAACTTCTCCAAAACTGGCCATATAGTCAAAACAGGCATCAACAGATACAAGAACATTTACATGATCCCATGCATCCTATCAGATCACAATGGACTAAGGCTGGTCTTCAATAACAACAAAACAGCAAAAAGCCCACCTTCACATGAAAGCTAAACAATGCTGTACTCATGCTAGACTGGTCAAAGAAGAAATAATGAAAGAAATCAAAGACCTTTTAGAACTAAATAAAAATGAACACACTACATACCGAAACTTCAAGGACACAATCAAAGCAGTGCTAAGAGGAAACCTCATGTCTCTTAGTGCCTTGAAAAAGGAACTGGAGAGAACATACACTAACAGCTTGACAGCCTGAAATCTCTAGAACAAAATGAAGCATAGACACTCAAGAAGAGTAGACAGTAAGATATAATTAAATTCAGAGCTGAAATCAGCCAAGTAGAAACAAACAAACATACAAAAAACATACAAAGAATCAACAAAACCAGAACAATGACAATATTAATGAGCATTTTAACATGAAGTGCGGAAAGTTTGGTGGGATTTAACTCCTAGAAAAAGAATAACAGGCAACAAGTGGCTCTGGAAAAAGAAAACCCAGCCACTACCAGAGACGGGACTTCTTAGTGGTTGTCCAATTCTGAGTGGTCAGGCTTGAAAACATGAACACAATGAACAGAAACTGAATCATCATGTTTTATTTGTACACACTTGTGTATATGCAAGCATCTATTCAGGTCTGCTTGTAACAATAACCATCAAAGAAAGTGAGCTTAACAGTTTAAGAGATGATCAAGTTAGCAGAGCTTAGAAGTGTTAGAGGGATTGAGAGAGTGACCTTATTTTATTTTAAGTAAAATAAGTCAAGCAATTCCATTAGCAATCTAAATTTTTGTCTTACATTATTCATAGTCTATTTATATACCTGCTTCTGAGGGCAGAACATTATATTCCTACTTTGATATAACATATATCCCTGAAATATACTTTGCCTTCAGATAATTGAGGCATTCACAATATCTACTAAAACCTTGCTAAAATATTAACTACGGCAACATAAACCCAAATGAAAAATTCCATTAAATCCTAGCAGCTCAAAGGTCTCAAAACCTTTCATCTAAGTAAAATAAGTCAGGTGTTTGTGGGATTTTTCACAACAGCCGGTCAGAACTCAGTCCAAGATTGAGTCATGTCAGTGAAATTCTGAGTGCTTGTAAGAAAACTCCAATGAAACAAAACAAGAGTCTTGGAAATTCATTCTCTTCAAAACTATAGAATTGTTCTTGGAGTGCGCTTTTGTAGCCCTTCCATTTGTTGCAGAGAAAAATGATTTTAAAATCCTTTTGATTATTCACTACATCTGGCTATTGTTATTTATTCATATGCTTCTATGGAAAACATATATTTGTTACATGCAGCTTATTCTTGTGATTGTACAGTTTGCTTACATTGTTCTTCTTAATGCTGAAAAATACAAATGATCTAATGTTCTGGATAAAGTTGGATAGTGCAAGAGACCTTAAGCCACCTCATTTTATTAGAGCAGCAAACACTAGCCCACCTTTGGTTATAATTTCTTTTTATATATTGACCCATAAAACTCAAATTATCTATTAAAAATATAATAGTGGGACCTATATAGATTCACCAATGCACTTGTAGAATTACTACATTAGCTCTTGTTGCCTGTTGAATCTATTCATTCATTTTTATAAACGTAAACTGTTTGTAGTTTAGCAATATTATCAGCATATTTGACAGGCATAAAGATTGCATGCATCTACTCTTATAGCAATCCCAAGTAGTGTATCTCTCCAGATGTATGTAGCATAAGGATTTACTTCATTTAATAACATGTTTTCCTACAAGTCTTTCTGTGATAAATCCTTCTATTTTCTAGTTTTCTATTGATATGAACATAGAAGTCAATGAATCATTTAATAAGATGTTTTTGTGTAGCAAAACATTCTGAACTTAAGATTGGGAATAAAACCTATTAGGCAATGGTTACAGAGCTCTTCTTGTCTTTTACCTCTAGAAATATTTTCCAAATGGGAACTCTTAATTTTATCATTTTTAAAAATACTTATATCCTAAAAATTTTGAGTAGTAATTTTCTTTCATATTTATCTTAGTTATATTTCACCTTAGTAAAAGCAGGAAACATGTAATAATATTCATATTTCATGTAGAAATCTGCTTCAATGTCAAATCTAAAATTTCTTTGTGAATTTTCTTTGTCTTCTTCTGTGCCTGTACTTTTTAGAGATTTCAGGATGAGTCTTTCATTTCATCAATTGATTCAAGTGTGCTAATCATGATTTTTTCAATAATTTAAATAATGACTGATTTAAGCCTTCAGATAACTCACATCTCTGTCATCTTTTGTATAAATTTCTGTCACTTTGGAGTCTCTATTGACTAAAATTTAAAATTATATTTGATATCTTCCCTGTTCTCGATAAAATGATCAATTTTAAACATGGACATAATACTGCCTTATGAGAATTTTGATCTTTTTTAATGTCTGTTTTTATGGTTAGACTTTTCTGCCTATCCTTACTAGAAGATAGAAGCATAACACTATCACTGTCAGGTAAATAGAAATATTATTCTCATTTGAATTTTATCAAGACCCAAGGAAGTATGTTCCCATTATTTCTGGGTAGGGTAAGAGTTTTGGCTTTTTATCTGGCCTCTGCCTGCATCATGAAAATGGGCAGATTAATACCATGAGGGTACAATGAGAGTCATGTTTTTCCATTCAATTCTGGTAGACCACAATATTATGTAAATACTTAATACACATTAACTGGAGATGTATAAAGTGGGCTTTGGAGATGGCATTATTTTATTGACAATAAATAATACTTGCTCTTTTACTTAGGCTTACTATTGTTGGAAGGAAACACCATGACCAAAAAAAACTTTAAAGGAAGGTTTATCTGGCTTATATATCTGAGAATCACAGTGTATTGAGAGAATTCAATGAAGAAATTCATGTAGGGCAAAAACCTGGAGGAAGGAGCTGATGGAGAGGCCATAGAGATGTGCTGCTTACCAGATTGCTCTTCATGGCTTGATTATTCTGCTGTCTTATAGAACCCAGGACCACCAGCCTAGAGATGATACCACTCACAATGAGCTGGGCCTCCCATATGAATCACCAATTTAAAAAATGCCCTGAAGACTTGCCCATAGGCTGATCTCCGGGAGGAATTTTCTCAATGGTGTTCTTGCATTTAAGTTGACTCTAGCTTTTGTTTAGTTGACACAAATCAAACAAAAAAGGCGTGCACATGGGCAGAGAGAGGATGTAACTACGGTTAGGTTGGACCTCTGTAAAAAGTGTTCAGGAAAACAAGTCAAGGTAGTGAACAAATAATGCCCAGAGATTGAAAAGAATGTAAAAATTTAGTATATAAAACCAAGTGATGGAGTACTACTCAGTTATTATAAACAATGACTGTATGAAATTCTTAAGAAAATGGCTGCATCTAGATAATATTATCATGGGTGAGGTAACCCAGTCACAAAATAACAGATGTGACTTCTGTTCCCACCCGGAGAGGACTTCAGGACGCAGAGCAGAGCCTGGCCCAACCACCAGCCAGAAAGGCGGCTCGTACAGGCTGAGCAACTGGTGAGTGGGAGACCTAGGCTGCGGGGGAGCAGAGGGATCTCTGCGGAGTGCACACGGAAAGGGCACCCCCTGCCCTGACCTGCCCTGTCCTCCCCGATCCAGTGACCGGGAACAGATCTTAGAAACTTCTGTTCCCACCCGGAGACGACTTCAGGACACAGAGCAGGGCCTGGCCCAACAGCCAGCCAAAAAGGTGGCTCGGAGAGGCTGAGCATCTGTGACCAGGAACAGATCTTAGGAACGTCTGTTCCCACCCGGGGGCCACTTCAGGACGCAGAGCAGAGCATGTCCCAGCTGCCACCCAGAACCTGGGCTGCTGGGGAGTAGAGAGATCTCTGAGGAGTGCACACGGAAAGTGTACCGGGGACACAGACCAGATACAAGGGAAAGGCAAGAACATATCACTGACAACAAAATGGCAAGAGGAAAGAGAAAGAGTATATCCCAAGGAAACCAAGACAATCTAGCAACACCAGAACCCAGCTCTCCGATAGTAGCAAACATAGGAATTCCAAACACTCCAGAGAAAGAAGACACAGACCTGAAAACATGCCTCAAGACGCTGATAGAGTTACTTAAACAAGAAAGGAAGGAAAAGCAAAAATATTCAGAAGCTTTTAAAGAAGAAACAAGAAAAACACTCAAAGAACTCAAAGAACGAGACGAAAACAGAACCAAAGAAATAAAGGAATGGAAGAGGGAAATTAAAACAGAAATTGACACAATAAAGAAAGCGCTAAAAGAGATAACCCTAGAGTCAGAACACCAAAAAAAGAAATCAGGAGTCACAGAAGCAAGCATTTCCAACAGATTACAAGAGATCGAGGAGAGAATCTCGGGGGCAGAAGACAACATTGCAAACATAGACAAAACAGCCAGAGAAGATACAAAAAACAAAAAGCTCCTAACCCAAAATGTCCACGAAATACAAGACACAATGAGAAGACCGAACCTAAGGATAATAGGTATAGAAGAGGGAGAAGAGTATCAACTAAGAGGCACAGTAAATATCTTCAACAAAATCATAGAAGAAAACTTCCCTACCCTCAAGAATGAGATGACCACGAGCATAAAAGAAGCCTTCAGAACTCCAAATAGGTTGGACCAGAAAAGAAATACCTCCCGACACATAATAGTAAAAACATCAAGTGCCCAAAGTAAAGAAAGAATACTAAAAGCAGTAAGGGAAAAAGGTCAGGTAACATATAAAGGCAGACCAATCAGACTCACACCCGATTTCTCAACAGAGACTATGAAAGCTAGAAGAGCCTGGACAGACATCATGCACTCCTTAAGAGAGCACAAGTGCCAGCCCAAGCTGCTATACCCAGCAAAACTATCAATCACCATCGATGGAGAGACAAAGATATTTCAAGACAAATCAAAATTCACACAATATCTGACCACAAACCCAGCACTACAACAAATTATAGGTGGAAAACCCAATACAAAGACGGAAAATACAGCCTAGTAAAAACAAGAAAACTCCTAAACAAGAAAACTAAAGAAAAAAACACAGACACAACTCAACCCAAAAAAGCAAAAATGGCAGGAAACAGAAACAATTATTCCTTGATATCTATTAACATAAATGGTCTCAACTCCCCAATAAAGAGACATAGACTATCAGACTGGATACATAAACAAAATCCAGCCTTTTGCTGCATACAGGAAACTCATCTCAGAGACAGAGACAGACACTATCTCAGAGTAAAAGGGTGGGAAAAAAACTTCCAAGCAAACAGCTCCAAGAAGCAAGCTGGAGTGGCTATTCTAATATCGAATAAAGTAAATTTCCAACCAAAAGATATCAAAAAAGATAAAGAAGGACACTTTTTACTCATTACCGGGGAAATCTGTCAGGAGGAACTCTCAATCCTTAACATATATGCTCCAAATAAAAAATCACCCACATTCATAAAAGAAACTCTACTAAAGCTCAAAAAATACATCTCACCCCACACAATAATAGTGGGAGACTTTAACACCCCACTCTCACCAATGGACAGATCAGGGAAACAGAAACTGAACAAGGACACTGCAAAACTAGCAGAGACTTTGAACCAACTAGAATTAATAGATATATACAGAACATACTATCCTAAAGTAAAAGAATACACCTTCTTCTCACGACCTCATGGCACCTTCTCGAAAATTGACCACATAATTGGACACAGAACGAGCCTTCATCGATATAAGAAGATTGAAATACTCCCATGCATCCTCTCAGATCACCATGGTCTACGGCTGGTCTTTAACAACAACAAAGACAACAAAATGCCCACATACACATGGAAACTAAACAACACTCTGTTAAAGGATAGCAGGGTCAAAGAACAAATAAAGAAAGAAATTATGGATTTTCTAGAATTCAACGAAAACGAAAACACAACATACCCAAACCTATGGGATGCAATGAAAGCAGTATTGAGAGGAAAACTCATTGCCCTAAGTGCTTCCAAGAAGAAACTGGAGAGAGCTCACATCAGCAACCTGACAGCACAGCTAAAAGCACTAGAACAAAAGGAAGCAGATATACCCAAAAAGAGTAGACGGCAAGAAATAATCAAAATTAGGGCAGAAATAGACCAAATAGAAACAAAAAAAACCATTGAAAAAATCAACAAAACAAAGAGTTGGTTCTTCGAGAAAATCAACAAGATTGATAAACCCCTAGCCAGACTAACAAAGGGCAAAGAGAGAGTATCCAAATTAACAAAATCAGAAAGGAAAGTGGTGACATAACAACTGAAACTAAGGAAATTCAAGAAATCATCAGATCCTACTACAAAAACTTATACTCCACAATATTGGAAAATCTGGAGGAAATGGACGAATTCCTAGACAGATACAAGGTCCCAAAGTTGAACCACGACCAAGTAAACCATCTAAATAACCCTATAACACCTAAAGAAATAGAAGAAGTCATCAAAAGCCTCCCAACCAAAAAAAGCCCAGGTCCAGACGGGTTCAGTGCAGAATTTTATCAGACATTTATTGGGGATATAACACCAATATTCGCCAAGTTATTCCAAAAGATAGAATCAGATGGAATATTACCCAACTCATTTTTTGAGGCTACAATAACCCTCGTACCTAAGCCACACAAAGACCCTACAAGGAAAGAGAACTTCAGACCAATCTCACTTATGAACATTGATGCAAAAATACTCAACAAAATCCTTGCAAACCGAATCCAAGAACACATCAAAACCATCATTCATCATGACCAAGTAGGCTTCATCCCTGGGATGCAGGGATGGTTTAACATAAGGAAATCCATCAATGTAATCCACCATATAAACAAACTTAAAGACCAAAATCACATGGTCATCTCACTAGATGCTGAGAAAGCATTCGACAAAATCCAACACCCCTTCATGTTAAAAGTCCTGGAAAGAACAGGAATCCAAGGCCCATATTTAAACATAATAAAAGCAATATAAAGCAAACCAACAGCCAACATCAAACTTAATGGCGAGAAACTTGAAGCAATCCCACTAAAATCAGGGACTCGACAAGGCTGCCCACTCTCTCCCTACCTATTCAACATAGTACTGGAAGTCCTGGCTGGAGCAATTAGACAGCAAAAGGAGATCAAGGGGATACAAATCGGAAAGGAAGTGATAAAAACATCACTCTTTGCCGATGACATGATAGTGTACTTGAGTGACCCCAAAAATTCCACCAGAGAACTTCTACAGCTGATAAACAAGTTCAGCACAGTGGCCGGATACAAAATTAACTCAAACAAATCAGTAGCCTTCCTATACTCAAAGGACAAACATGTGGAGAAAGAATTTAGAGAAAAGGTACCCTTCACAATAGTTACAAAAACTATGAAATACCTTGGTGTGACTCTAACTAAGGAAGTGAAGGACCTGTATGACAAGAACTTCAAACCTCTAAAGAAAGAAATTGAGGAGGATCTCAGAAAATGGAAAGATCTCCCATGCTCATGGATTGGAAAGATCAACATCTTAAAAATGGCCATCCTACCAAAAGCAATCTACAGATTCAATGCAATCCCCATCAAAATTCCAACCCAGTTCTTCATGGAATTGGAAAGATCAATGTGCAATTTCATATGGAATAACAAAAGACCTAGAATAGCGAAATCCATCCTCAACAACAAAAAAACATCTGCGGGAATCACTATCCCTGACCTCAAGCTATATTACAAGGCAATTGTGCTGAAAACTGCATGGTACTGGTACAGAAATAGGCAAGTGGATCAATGGCATAGAATAGAAGATCCAGAAATGAGCCCTCATGTATATGGTCACCTGATTTTTGACAAAGGAGCAGTAAACATTCAATGGAAAAAGGACAGCCTATTCAACAAATGGTGCTGGTCCAACTGGCACTCAACATGCGAAAGAATGAAAATAGACCCGTTCTTATCTCCTTGTACAAAGCTCAAGTGTAAGTGGATTAAAGATCTCCACATTAAACCAGATACACTGGAACTATTAGATGAGAAAGTAGGAAAAACCTTAGAACACATAGGCACAGGAGAAAATTTCCTGAACAAAACACCAATGGCTCAAGCTCTAAGGTCAAAGATTAACAAATGGGACTTAATGAGATTGCAAAGTTTCTGTAAGGCTAAGGACGTCGTCAAGAAAACAAAACGGCAACCAACAGAATGGGAAAAGATCTTTACCAACACCACATCAGATAGAGGCCTAATATCCAAGGTGTACAAGGAACTCAAAAAGCTAGACACCAGAGAATCAAATAACCCTATTAAAAAATGGGGTACAGTGCTAAACAAATCATTTTCAGTTGAGGAACACCGAATGGCCGAGAAACATCTGAGGAAGTGCTCGACATCCTTAGCCATCAGGGAAATGCAAATCAAAACAACCCTAAGATTCCACCTCACACCAGTCAGATTGGCCAAGATCCAAAACTCAGATGACAGCAGATGCTGGCGAGGCTGCGGAGAAATAGGAACACTTCTTCACTGTTGGTGGGGTTGCAAGCTAATACAACCACTCTGGAAATCTGTCTGGCGATACCTCAGAAAATTGGATATAGTACTACCTGAAGACCCAGCTATTCCACTTCTGGGCATATACCCCAGAGACACTTTAATACACAACAAAGATATATGCACCACAATGTTCATAGCGGCTCTATTTATAATAGCCAGAAGCTGGAAGGAACCCAGATGTCCTTCAGAAGACGAATGGATACAAAAATTGTGGTACATATACACAATGGAATACTACTCAGCCACCAGAAACAATGACTTAACCAAATTCTTAAGAAAAAGTCTGCAGCTAGAGAAGATCATCCTGAGTGAGATAACCCAGTCACAAAAGAACAGACATAATATGCAGTCACTGATAGTGGGATGCTAACCCCAGAGGCTTGCACTCTTCCAGAAACAACTCACAGACTGTATGAAGTCCAAGAAATAAAGAAAACAAAAACTATACATATATTCACAAAACAAGAAGACTTTGACTATTTCCATGTTGCGTTTTGTTTTGCATGTACTTTATGCTTATTGCAACTAGTACGTTTTCAATGCATACTGTCAAGCCCTTGAAAAAAATCAAGTACTGACTAAAAAACATATTCACATGGTTTTATGTAAAATATAATTTAATGTCTGAAAAAACAGTACTGACAAAAATGTATAATTTTAAGCAAAAAATGTTTAAAATCTTTAAAAAAAATAATAAGCTGTTAGTCTTTTGTGTAGATGGAAATATCTCAAGAAACAGTTCTTGTTATGATTAATAATTTGAGTCTTATTTGTAACAGATAAGAGACCAATGTATTTTCCATGTATTTTCATGTTAAAAAAAATAAATCTTCTTTTGAAGACAAAAAAAAAAAATAACAGATGTAATATAGAGTCACTGATAATTGGGTACTAACCACAGAAACCTCAGAACACCCCAGAAACAACTCACAGACTGTATGAAGTTCAAGAAAAAACAAAGGCCATATAAAAAAGAAAGTGAAAAATCATAATGCTTAATCTTTACACACCAATAAAACTTTGACTATTTCCAAGTTACATCTTGTTTTATATGTACTTTATGCTCATTGTAACTAGTAAGATTTTAATGCATACTATCAAACCTTTATAAAAAATCAAGTACTGACAAAATGTATTTATATACTTTTATGCAAAAATGCTTAAAATCTGCACATTCATCTTTGTTTTTTAAAAGTAATGTTGTTCAATTAAAAAAAAAAAAATGCTTTGGCTTACAGATTGCCTTGTCTTTGCCCAAGATGCATAAGGTTCCAGGTATAGTATGAAAAAATTAGTCTTTTGAAGTTTTGTAGCATAGATTCAACAGTAGAACCAGCCTCAAATTTTGTATCATTGAGCTTAGCTTGACAAATTATCCACAAGGAGCTTCTGTAAAAACAGCAAGAGAAAAAGACTTCCTTGAAGCTATATTTTGCATTATCTCTTACCTCAGCTAGTTTCTATTGCCAGAAGCAGAGATAAGTATTGGATATTTAGTCCCAATTTCTCATGATACACCCATGTACCTAAGTCATGATATTCCTTCTCCAAGTAATGATAGGTCAAGGAAACGTGAGATAGCTGCAATAATTTCTAAGATATGGACCACAAGTATTCTCAATTATATTAATATTAGTGTTTCAGCTGACCCCACAGTTACTGCTAACGTTGGCTGGCTTATACTAGAAAGATGGTGCATTTGGAACATGCTAAAGATTTGGTTAAGTAGATCACAGTCAACTGATATTTGTTGGCATGTACATTCTTCACTTATTCCAATGGTTACATAGATCATTAACTGAAAGTCACAAAAGTATAGCTAACTAAGAGGTGTGGTCACATGTTTATTCAGTGGCTAATTAGTAGTGCTTTCACGAATTCTAACCCAATTACAAGTAACAAAACTCACTAAATTGGATGAGGTCTGATGAGAAGACGCGTTTCTTCATCTAAGAGTTTTATGAAACCCAAGGAGTCAAAAATCAAACATAAGCAGAATGGAGTCAGAGTGTATACTTTCATAACTCATCTGTACCACAAGACAAGCCTTGCCACAAGGGAAGAGAGATTTTCTTCATTGTGGTTCCACATTATAAAAACATGCTTTCATACTTCTGATGCTAGAGTTACTAAACTAGATAATAAATAATTTTCTCCTGATTTCATGTCTCTGTAAGAGAGTTCTGATTGGGTTTATCTTGACTTTAAGTGTTAAACCTCAAACTTAAGGGCCTATTACTTATATGCAACTGTTTTTGATAGATGTTTTGCCAGCATGATAGCAGAGAAACTTGGAAAAATGATTACAGTAATAGTAACAAGTATTTAGTAACCTATATTGTAGTTCTTTGCAAAAAAATGTGGATACTTTCTCCCACTTCAATAATAAACCCATCTATTGAACCACAAAGCAGATTTAGACTTCAAATAGTAAGTGAAGCTATAATTGAAATCCATCTCAATATTTTAAAGTTGTACAACCCAGTATGTTCTTTGTAAATGGTTGACTCCATTTTTAATTCAAAATCAAAGAACTTAAAATTATATTAAAACAACATACAAAGATTGAAACACTAGTATTTATTTTGCATTGAATCATTAACACACACTGGGTACTATAAAATGGATAATTTATTATAAGAAAAGTCTAATGTAGTTGTGGCTAGAATTGGACTCAATGGGTATTAGGAAAAGCATTTTAAAAAAGAAATGGTAGTTGGGATCTGAAGAAGTGGCCAGAAGTTAGAAAGATGGAAAGAAGAAAAAAATGCGAACAGAAGGTGTATTCAGTGGAAAATTCCATTAATTATGACAAGCAGTAGCCGAGGCTTTTAGAATCATTTTCAAGGTAAAAATCCTCAACAAGAACACACTGAGGTGTACAATAGATGTGGGAAATATAATATCTTACTCTATGCTATGTGGCTGTTTCATTTGTAATTATCTTAAATTACTAAAAATGTATAATTAGACACAGGTGGTAATATAACATTCCTGCTTTGTTCTCAGATTCAAAGTAGTGTGTGTGTGTGTGTGTGTGTGTGTGTGTGTGTGTGTGTGTGTGTGTGTGTGTGTGTGTTTCAGGGAATATAAATGTGTATAGATTTAACAGTCTGAAAGAAAGTGTTCTGAGGGAAAAAAAAATCCCAATTCTGATAAACAGCTGCCTGGTTCACAGATTCTAGTCCTACATGCAGACCAGCTGTGCAGTTAGTCATAACTTCTGGCAAGTGTATAAATCTTAGCTTTATGCCATCCCCAGAGATTCACTACTTGTCCAGACAAGTTCAAAACTACATGTTTTAAATTCTGAGAAGATGGCAGTAGTGACAGAGCTCTTGAATCTCTCTGAGTCCTGCAAGAAAAGACAGAGAGCAACTAGAATTGAAAAGAAAAACCTGATGACACTATCAATGAGCAGGAGGTGAGGCAGAATCTGTGACCTCAGAACTCCAAATATGATGAACAGGTACTGCAAACTATGACTTTTAAAAGACCTGTATTTACAAGCTATGACTTGTAAAGGACCTGTTTAATAGCTACAACTATGCAGGCAGAAGTAGAAGAAAGCAAAGGGGACACAGAACGACCTTCAGCAGGCTCTAGGTATTTAGAAAGTTCAGTTATGGGATGAGAATCACAGCTGAATCTCTAGCGCAAGAATTGCTGTAAAGGAAAGACAGCTAAAACCTATTCTCAGTGGTTGTCATGTGCTTGATACAGGGCCATCACACAGTCACCATGTGGCAATAATTTCTCAGTGTAGGCACATAGAAAAATCATTAAAAATATTTGCTTTAACTACACATACATTTTTAACAACTACACCAAATAAAACTAGAAAACACAAAACCTAAGAAAATAAAAACATGCCTGATGTGTCTAGGTGATTTAAAACTGACCACTTCAATATTGACTACAGATTATATTTTTACATTAAAATATTTCACCTTAAAATCAAACTCAATTTGACCAGGACTGAAAAGAAGGTATGGGAAAGAAGATTCAAAAAAAATCCAGAGAGGAAATAGAATCTCCAGTCTCAGAAAGAAACAGGACACATTGCTGAACAACTGAGAAAAAGAGCCAATGAGGAATCAAGTAATTTCTTATAGTTGTGATTCAAATATATAGCATAATTTCTAGAGAAGCTAAAATCATGTAAAACTAAAATACTTTATGGGAATGAAAAATAGCTTCCTTTCTTTCTTTTTCTCTGCTTGATGTTTTCTTGAAATGTCACACATAAGAACAATATTCACATAATTATTACGTGTCCTATCCCGCATCCAATTCTTCCCATGTGCCCTTGTTACTCCCTCTTAAAGTCACAGCATCTTCTACTCTATATATATTATTCCATCCCCAAAGATGCAAAAATGTATATCTATATATTTAATACACACACACACACACACACACACACACACACACACACACACACACACACACATGTATTAAAATGCATGTGTGTATATGTGTTCTCTCAGAAGTCATTGATCAACTGTAAAACACATGGAATGCAATGACCATCCTAAAATGATACCCCTAATGTTGCAACAGTGTTAACTTTATCTTGAAAGGTAGCCAACTGCCAACTACTTGGACTTGGATCATGCTCAATAGGATGGAAGAGATGCCTAATACTGAAATCTTGGCCAACTACCCATAGGTAGATAGGTCATAGAACTATATTGTTTCTAATTATAGTGTAGAAAGGTTATAAAAGACAGAAGACCAGGACCTCTACTGTGAGACAGTCTTATGGACATAACAATGAATTTACACCCACAATATGCTTGCACAAATCACAACAACAACAACACAGTAAGCTTGTTGCTGTGTGTAGAGCAAACTTCAAAATGCCTCAGATTAAAACATTTTTTCTCCCTTTCTAGACTCTTTTAGGACTTCTAATCTCTTTTCAAGAAAATATTTATGTGTCCCCAAACTGTAAAAACTACTATCTATGACATTTTCTTAAATAGAATTCTGAAGTTAAGTATCAAACAGACAACACTATCAAAGATTTATTATTTATTTTTGTGATATACCTGATCATATGAAGTTACTAATTTTAGTTGGATCTAATAAAAAGAACTACTTCTTACCAAAATATACATGGACACAGTCTATATCTATTAATTTGAGGACTATTCTAACCTGAGCAACACACACACACACACACACACACACACACACACACGCATGCATACAAAATTGTAGCAAATTCTTTACTGGAAAGGGCTCCTTGAGATCAGTTTAAGAGTGGTCAAACACAAAGTAATCTAGTATGCCTCGGATCCTCAGGCAAGTTTCAACAATGTCTCAAACACTTGTTTAATATGGCCAGTGTTCCAGATGCCTTTCTGATATACAATTATTTCATCCTGCAGTTACTATGTAAAGTGGTTTTGGTTGAATTGGAAGCAGATAATTTAATTCCTTAAGTTGCTCTAGTTTTATCGGACAGAGGGTAGAAGTGATTCGCTAAATGGATTTAAAAAAAAAAGCTCTTTTCTGAGCACCTTCTTCAATGTTCATGCTATTACCTTCATACGATTTTAGTCCAATGCTTGGGTTGTAATAGGTTTTGGACACCTGTGCATTGGCGTGCAAGCTGTAGAGTATTATTATTTGTGACACCCCTCAAATGCCAATTTACTGGACTGCAGATTGCTCTCTGGACCCAATAAATCTTCCAATCCATCTCGAGTGGCTTCTCTCCCCCTCTTTTCTCTCCCCTATAGAATGACTCTCAAAGCACAGTTTCTATTAATTAATACATTTTGTTAAATCTTAAAAAAAATATGAGTGGTGCAGTTTTGTATTCTAGTATTAATTTTTATTAAAATTATTTTTTGTTGTAGTTGTTGTTAATATTTAGTGAAGCAAAAATTCACAAATACAATGAGTATGGTTTCATATGTAGTTTCTCCCAAAATTTCTGTTCAGTGATTAGAGGAAATGACATTCACCTTACCTATAAGGAATAGTGGTTTCTTTATCATTATTTGCTCATACCCTAATGACAGTAAAGATTAAAAGATGATTCTGAATACACACCTTCTAATGATAAAGTCAGAGTTTTTACCATGACTAAGTTCCACTGAAAAATTATATCAGCCATATTGATGATTAGATCACCCTTTGGTCCAGGCATTTAAATTTAGTTTTCATGTAGTTTATTTTATTCTTAATGAGAAAAATCAATTAAAAGGCTATTAAAATGGACTGTGAAAAACATACAGTGACTTGAATGAAAGTGATGGAAATGGGGGTGCTTAGGTAAATGTTTTCAAAATCTCTCCCTCTGATAGGGAAGAACAGTCAGAGCCTGAGTTCAAAGTGACTGAACAAAGGCATTCATTCACCATGAGCTCCTGGAGAAGGATCTGGGGGTGGGGGGAGTCTTCTGCTTCAAGTGCAAGGTCTGATAGAGCTTATTCCATCTAAAATATCTGCTAGACATTCAAACTTTTATAAACAATAATAGGCAGGTGGGCAAATGTGAAATATGTGAGAGATATTAGGCTAAAGGTATACTTGGATATTCACAAGCATAAAGGTATAATTTTAAATTGTGATGCAAAATTCTGGTCCTGAAGACAGCAGAGTTGCTTGCCATCTATAGGAACAGGGGGGATTCCCAAAGGGGCTGGGGTAATATTGATACACTGATAAAAGATAAATAATAGACTGAAGAAAATAAAAGCTAAAATTTGAAGCTTTCAACTCAAAAGGCTTTCATAATATGTAGATGAATATTGGGTTCAAGTGGTAAATTTCAAAAAGTTGTTTGGATTTCTGCAGTGAATGACAAAATATATAATTAAGTTATTTTAGAATTTTCACAAAGATATTTTGCTACAAAAGGGAAAGAAAACAGGGTACAGCATTATCGAGAATGAAGAGTAAAAAGATATTTTATTTTTCTTTTCTAAGCCAAAATAATGACTGTGTTGCTGTATGTCAATATAAAATCCAGTGGATCAAGAAAAAAACAATACTGCCAGCAAGAAAATAAAGATTTACTACAATTCTCAAGTAAGTCAAAATTGACTGGAATACTAGATAAAGAAAAGACTTTGGTACAAGAAAACATCACAACTGTTAATCAAAATGACAGACAAGGATGCCAAGAATTCTAGTCTGATTTATAAAGGTTAGTATATGGAATATTACATGCATATGTAATTTCTTTTCTATTTCTTCCATTTTCAAAATATAACAGAAAATGAGAATGTTATTTTAGAGTAAATTCTAAAACAAGAGCATCATTTTGCTGAGGCAGTTGTTTTTGATACAGGATCTCCCTATGTTGCCCACACTGCCCTAGATCTCTGAGCTAATCAATTCCATGGTCCCCCTGCTGCAGCCTCCCTAGTAGCTGAACCTACTAGTTTGTGCCAGCAAGATCACAGCAAAACACAATCTCCATTCCAATGGTCTCACAGTGTTTTCATTATTTCACATAAAGTTCCTTTCAACATTTTAGCCACAGTTCTTGTGTATTTCTATACATTATTTTATAGATGATGTGACTTATTAGCTTTTTCAAATAATAGAATAATGACAATATATCCAAAAACAAACTTGAAAACAATGAAAAAAATACTAAAAATAGGAAAAAAAAAACCTGAAGTTAATTAATTTTCTGTCAGTTGCTACTTTTATTACACTGAGCAAATCATTTGACCTGACAAAGTTCAGGATGCACTTGTATTTAAAATGAATAAACAATGAAATTGATTCTTTTTCTAGTTCTGATGTAAATTTGTGAACAAATTACTATGCATAAAAACAAAAAGAGAAGAGAAAAGAGGACATATTTGTAGTAGATGTTGCTCTTTACTGGGCTGTTTATTTCTTTTGGTTTAAAATCTCTCAAAACTTTTACATCCCTGTTTTTTTTTTTCCACCTCATTTTTTAACATCTTTATTTTAAAAAATAGAGATAAATGTACAGATTTTAAAAGCATTTTTGCAAAAAATCTATAGAAATATATTTTTGTCAGTTCTTCATTTTTTAAAGGTTTGATAGTATTGATTGAAAACTTACTAGTTACAATGAGCATAAAGAACATATAAAACAAAAAGTAACAAGGAAATAGTCAACAGTCTCTTGGTGTATAAAGATAAAACATAATGATTTTTAAATACCAAGGATCGCCACAGACCATATGAAGCACAAAACAAGGAACCCCAAAATGTGGAAGCCTCAGTCCTTCTTAGAAAAAAAGAAGTGTATAGCACTCTCTCAGAGCTAAGAATGCAGCCTTGTGGCAATCCTCCCCATTATTTTCATTGGATATTCTCTTTATTTTCATTTCAAATCTTGACCACATTCCTGGTTTCCCCTCCAAATTCTCCCTGTCCCATCAAACCTTCCCCTGCCTCTATGAGGGTGCTCGCACACACATTTACCCAATTCCTCCCACCTCCACACCCTGGCATTCCCCTAAACTGGGGCATCAAGCCTTCACAGCTCCAAGGGCCTCTCCTCCCATTGATGTCCAAAAAATACCATCCTCTGCTACATATGCTCCTGGAGCCATGGGTCTCTCCATGTGTACTCTATGGTTATTGGTTTAATTCATGGGCATTCTGGGTGGTCTGGTTGTTCTTCTTATGGGGTTGCAAACTGCTTCAGCTCCTTCAGTTTTTTTTTTTCGATAATTCTTCATTGGAGACCACATTCTCAGACCAAAGGTTGGCTGTGAGCATCCATCTCTGTATTTGTCAGGCTCTGGCAGAGCCTCTCAGAAGACAGCTATATCAGGATCCTGTCAGTATGGACTTCTTGGGATCGGCAATATTGTCTGAGTTTGGTGGCTGTATATGGTCTGGATCCCCAGGTGGGACAGTCTCAGGGGATCTTCAGACTCTGCTCCAAACTTTGTCTCTGTAGTTTCTTCTGTGAACATTTTTGTTCACACTTCTAAGAAGGCCTGAAATACCCACATTTTGGTGTTCCTTCGTCTTGAGCTTTATATTGTCAGTGGATTGTATGTTCAGTATTCCAAGCTTTTGGGCAAATATCCACTTCTCAGTGAGTACATACCATGTGTGTTATTTTGTAATAGTATTACCTCACTCAGAATGATACTTTGTAGTTCCATTCATTTGCCTAATGATTTCATGAAGGCCAGGGGTAGTAGTTATCAGGGAAATGCAAATCAAAACAACCCTGATATTTCACATTACACCAGTCAGAATGGCTAAGATCAAAAATGTAGGTGACAGCAAATGCTGGTGAGGACTTGGAGAAAGAAGAAAACTCCTTCATTGTTGATGGAATTGCAAGACAGTACAAACACTCTGAAAATCAATCTGGCAGTTCCTTAGAAAACAGGACATAGAACTACTCAGGATCCACTATACCACTCCTGGGTACACACCTAAAAGTTACTGTAATATACAACGTGACATATGCTGCACTATGTTCATAGCAGACCTATTTCTAATAGGCAGAAGCTGGAAAGAACCCAGATGTCTTTCATTAGAGGAGTAGAAACAGAAAATATGGTTCATTTACACATGGAGTACTATTCAGCTATTTAAAACAGTGACTTCAAAATCAAATGACCATAGGTGTGTGGGTTTATTTCTGGGTATTCAATTCTATTCCACTGATCTACCTGCCTTTCTCTGTACCAATACCATGCAATTTTTATTGCTATTGCTATGTAATACAGCTTGAGGTTAGGGATGGTGAATCCTTGGGAAGTTCTTTTATTGTTGAAAATAGTTTTCACTATCCTGGGTTTTTTGATATTTCAAATAGATTTGAAGCCATCTTAAGTATTTCCATGTGGGAAAAAAAGCCACACTTGCTACTTTCCATCCAGCTAACAACCCATATCTAGAGAAGTCATGGGCTCAAGTGGGTGACTTTCATTTAATTAAAGTTACTTAGCAGCAAGTACCCTCTAAGTAGCTATTTTTATACCCACGGAACAAAGCTACCCATAGCCTTAATCAGAGATGCCTCTTTTTTTATAATGTGTATGGTGTAGCTTTGGCTCATTTTGAGCTCTGGACAGACCATGCTACAAGCATCCGCCCAGAGAATATTGAATCAGCAGAGGAAAAACACAAACACGCATGTTGCTAAGTTTCAACCTGCCTTATTGCTCAATTGCTGGACTCTTCTAAGCTTTTCACAGCTAGTGTGTCCTTCCCAATGCTCTTGGCTCAGAACCTCTCAACCTGCCCTCAGCTTCAGTTGCTTAGCTAACTGTATTCATGTCTAACACTCTAACCTCCTATCTGGAAAATGAAAGTATGGCCACTTTCCTGCAGATCTCACATGGCTGTTCACCTTTTCTCTACCGGAAGCATGGTGGAAAAACTTCCTTCCTCTTCTGTGTCTCCTCACCTTCTCCTCTGAGGACCCAAAAGTTCTGCCCCTTTCCTTTTGCCCAGTAGTAATCCAATGGCATCTTAACTGATAGATCAGGAGCCAATTGGGAAAGATAACCTTAACATCAAACCACCAAATACAATAATAAATTGTGGTAAATTCAGAGACTCCTAGCTACCCAGTATTCAATTATCTGACAGTATTAATGTCAACACTAAATAAAACATTTGATCTCTTTAATTCTCAGGGAACATTCCAGAAGATGGGCAGATATTAAGTATGAGTTGAAAATCAGAATCAAGGGCCTTGAAATGTCATTTTCTAGTGTAGACTAAAGCATTGTGATTATTAATATACAACAATTCTAAGTACCTCAACTAGAACCACACAGAAGTATTGAAATGAGAGGCTCAGATAGCTCCACCCTTTTCCTCTATCACTAGATTCTGTGAAAGGAAGAATCATTGTCCTCACTTCTGGTCTTACTGTTGAACATGCCAGCATCAACAAATTGTCCTAATCCCATATGCACAGCCCTGGTTAAATTACCTGAGTCACAAAACAAAATGAACAGACACAAGCATAAGCAAAGATTTGTCTGGATATCGAAGAGTACACAACAGAGGGTGGGAAGTGGAGGGTAAGGATGGTCAGTTTGCAGTGTATACTTGTGCAAAATAGTCTAGGAACAAATTTTATTTAAATTCACTTTGCTTCTTCTCAAACAACACTCATATCTAGGCAATAGACTCAACACAAAACTTACCTAGAAGGTTCCAAAGAACTGTTAGCTTATTAGAGCTACATTTGGAATGAGTAAGGATTTGTGTCCTGCTTAAGATAAACATTTTCTAAGTATAGCTTCTATGATAAACTTCTGGACTGAAAGCCACTTTAGAAGTCCCTTTAGAGGTATACAAAAGAAAGGAATAAAATTAAAAACATATTATGTTTTAATTGCTGCAGATGTGAAATATTTTATTTTATAGGTTTTGAGATTGGTATAATTAGTATCTAAAGAAATAAACCTATGATCAATATCTTATATTGATCTCATATTACCTAAAATGTTTAATCTTAAATAGCAGTTTGATTACAACTGGCGTCAAACAAAAGGCACATTTCTAGGCTGGTCTATGACCAAGGATAGTTTAGCTAAAAAGAGAAGGTCATGTGTCTTCCTTCAGTGACACAAAACAAAAAGGTCCCAAGAAAGTCCCACTGCTACTTTCCTGCCTGCTTTAACTTTATGTTGGTCAGTGCAATAAAGTCCGATGTTATTGACTTTCTTCACTGGTGTTTCACTTCTGGTTTTTCAGCATTCTAACAGAACTACACACTAGTTACTCTCCAGGGATTCTCTAGGCCTACTGTGCCATATTGAGACTGTAGAGATAGTCAGCTTTGTGAACAAAGCATTCACTAGAGTCTTAGCTTCTCCCATTGAGATGGTCATTGTTAGACTACCCACTCTATATTATATAAATCAGTGAGATAAATCCCCTTTTATAATATATATTAGTTTGTTGGTTTTATTCCCCCACAGAGCCTTATGAATGCACTATCCATTCATACATCAAAGTCTAGAAAATAGAACAAAGCACTATTTGTTTAATTAGCTGTATTTGATTTGACAGTCATTAACAGTTAGTCTTTGGTTACATTCTACAGAGTAAATTGTAAAAGAAATGTGAAAATGTAGGGGAGTTAAAGATAAACATTCAATTATGTGATACCTATCTTGTTTGTCTCTTCTTCCTTCATTCAAATTTGATTGTATTTACTTATTTAGATATAAGATTGTTTTAGATAACCTAAAAGGCAGAGGTTATCTATAATATATAAAAATGTGGTAAGGAAAAATAATGGTTGGTCACCAGGGTGTTCCAATAATAATAATAATTAAAGAGAAGAGAAAAAGGATGGTTGAGTGGAACTATGTCCAATATGAAATTATTCTGAGTAAATATGTAAAATAGAAAAATAATTAAAGTGCAAAATATTAAACTGTTTTAGAGAATTGTTTGAGAGTTGACAGTTTCCATGTCTTAATCACTAGCACTAAATTCTTTGATGGATATTGACTGGCTAAGCCCTAGGCTGTTGGGTAGTCAACACAGCTAGAAAGAGAGAAGTACAATAAAACACTACATGGTCCAGGTTCTAGAATAACTTGATAAAGGACTTGGTGAGAGAAGGGATGAGAAAGAAAGTGTGTTACTGTCAAACTACATCAGCAATTTGAAAGCTATTTTTGTAAATGCCAAAAAAAAAATAGTTGAACATCTGTGTCTGCTTTTGGAAACAACATAGCCAATTCCCAGGGGTAGCTTTGCAGATAGAAGTGGCCCAGAACTACTAGAGGTTTACCAAATAATCAACTTATAAGAACTTACTTTAAGAACACTTCTGTCTCCTAAGGAGGAGGAAAACAAAACAAAATCCTTTTAAGCAGGATGGTTAAAATTTTTATTCTAAGTTATTCTTGCATTTTCAGAGGAACCAGATATGCCTGTGGTAATAATCAGAATAAACAAAGAAATAATTGATCACACAAGAGAGATTGCACAACGAAGAGGCTGAAAACTCCCAAATATTTTACATATAGGGGGAAAAAACACACCTGTATGACATCTGCATAAGGTCATATAATTTCTAGAAAAACTGAATGAGCAAGCTTTTTTTTTTTTTTTATTCTCCAAATCTAAGGGTTTTCCTAAGTGGTGCAGTGCTCATCAGTAAGACAAACACATTCTGAGCCTCATTTTTCTTTGCCCTTCAGGTTTTTTGTTTTTCCATCTGACTCATTCTTTCATTAGATGTGTTAATTTCACTAATTAAAATGTCATTCAAGCGTGAACCCCTTGTGACTTAGAAACATTATGTAATGATTAAGATAACCTAGCTTTCAGACTTTGAAAAGTGCCTTGTAAACTGCATTGTATCCTGGTAGCTCTCTGACTGGGACATTAACTGAGTTCTGATAGTCTGCCCCACTTCACCTTGGCCCACACTACTTTACATCGTAGCACTCTCTAGTAATTTAGATTTATTTTATCTCAAGTACTTTCAACACTCGTGTGCACATTTCTGTGGGCTTGCAATGAAAGCACTTAAAATCATTGTTGGAACTATGCCATGACATCATAGAGAGTAGGTTAGTTGAAAGCTTGTGTCATTAGTCTAATGGTAGGTAAAAATAATTTGTATCTACATCTTCTAAATTTCCATTAATGCCAAGTCTGTCTCACTTTCCTGAGTGCACCTTCCACTCTAAAAGATAAGTTCATTTACAGAGTTTAGCCCTGAAGCCAGAAAGGACTTTAGATACTGAGTTGAAACAATTGTGTGCCAAATGTACCATGATGCAGTAAATTATTTACATTGCCTCCAAGGTGAGGATTCCCCAATTTGATGCTATGCTCTAGACTGTTTTCCAATCCTTAAATTTACAGCCAAAGCAAGTTGAAGATGTAATTTAGAGAAATTATGGATGGGGGGGTGCTTTGTTCCTTAGTGTGTGTGGAGTAAGGGTACAGATACACCACTGACCTCTGTTACCACTCAAAGAAATATTCTCCTTTACTCCTTTCTTGCCGTAGAAATCCCAATTCTTCCAGAAACCCTTTATTGATACTACTTTTTGTGAATGAATGCATTGTTTGTAATTTGCACATGGCCTCCCTGAGCAACAGAGTATTAAGGGGGTGTCCTTGTCATTTCTTTATAACAGGAAGAGTCCTGACTTTTTTCTGTACATCCTATTATATCATTGTATTAAAGAGAAGGCATATACT
Source organism: Micromys minutus (assembly GCF_963924665.1). Classification (NCBI taxonomy): domain Eukaryota; kingdom Metazoa; phylum Chordata; class Mammalia; order Rodentia; family Muridae; genus Micromys; species Micromys minutus. Next base: position 26,232,331 of record NC_137958.1, read on the forward strand.
TTGCTCTTACCAGAGAGGAATAAAGGCCAAATTTATTACTTGCCATCCTCTGATCACAGCCTCAAGAGAAATGAAAATACATCACTGGTCCAGAGAAAACTTCAAGTTCAAAGTTTAAATTAGACTAATAGTGCTCAAGGTAGGGTGAGACCAGAGCTGTTTCTGTGCTATCAAAGTGTACTATCTTATTTGATGTCTATTGTTTTTCCTTTCTTGTCAGGTAGTGTCTTTGCTGAAGCTCTAGCTTGAAAGTATGTTAGTGTTGCATTATTTTTGACTGTGGATTATAGTGCAATTCAATTGAAAATGCATATATCTCAAACTCCAAATCTGAGGTATACCATCCAACAAAAGACACAAATTGCTGATCCCAATATTGGCTTTTGAGTTGTAAATTTGACTGTGTCTTCATTTTTTTTCTGATTTCTTTTCAGTCGTCTTTTATTATTTGGTGTATGTTGACCAGGTTTTTACTTGTGTTTAATGAAAGGGGAGAAGTGCCCACAGCTTGTAGTTTTAAAAGTAGAATTTGTTTTATGTGAGATATTCAACTTTCTTGAGCAACTGGCACAATAGTAATTACATTTAACTTACAAAGCTGTTCAAATGATTAAAGATAACCTTCCTAATTACTGTATCATATTATCCATTGAATATAATGTTATTAAATATGTCTAAAATGCAAATTAAAGGAATAAGTGAGTATAGTATAACAAACATTAGTTTAGAATATAACACATACCTGTTATTGAATAGAGGAAAGAAAAGAGGGAAGTAGAAATTTAGAGAAGTAAGAGATAGAGGAAAATCATATCATCATCAATATCATTATCACCATCAGTAGCAGCAGCAGCAGCAGCAGCATCCGCATCATTGCTTAGTAAGAATGTGAGAAGATACAATTTTGGCATGAAAACAATTTTGTAAAGAGCTATTTATGCTGTTATTTGTACAACAATACTAGTCATTGGTAAAGGGTAATAATATTAAGAGCTTCTTGTAACAATAAATAAGAAATGGTAAACTATTGACTAAACTAAATGTAAAGTATCTGCTGTAGTTATATACTCTTTGCCACCAGGAGCTATCATCTTGTAGCATATTTGTAAGGCATACGATTTAGTCCTTTCTTGTGTATTACAGTCCAGGTTACACCCCCAGGGTATCTTAGTTTTGATTCAAAAATAGATGAACATCTAAAACCTAATTCAATCTTAAGACAATGTAGGAAACAAGATTAAATTTCAACTATAAAAAAAAAGAAAATTTAAAACTGTCTGATCTTTCTCTCACACATTTGTATCTTAGCTATCTCTGACATCTATTATTCACTTTCTGTCTCAGCCCACTTTACCCTGCTTTGAAAAAGAGTAGCAAGAGCAAGTATTTTATTAAGAAAATGGGTTTATTTGGCTAAAGATTCTTGTGGCTAGAGACTTTAAGATGAGGCCAGTGTTGGCTGGATCATGTGGTAGAGAGATAGACAGTAATCCAGGGCCACACAGAAGGAGCCAAGATATTGGGGCAGCCTCATTAAACAACTACCTCTTGTGAAGCCCACTCAAGTCATAAAGGAGAATTAAACAAGTCCCACAATATGCAAACTTATGAGACGGAATTTGCTGACTTAATTATCTTGTACTAAGAAGACCAGGGTACTAGAAAGTGAACATTCGGAAGACAAGCCCTGTCCCAGCCATAGCAATACTGACCCTTGTTTGTTATTTACCGTGTTTCTTTTATTTTACACAGAGAAACTTCTGGCCTAACTGCTTTCTTCTGCAATTTGTTTCATGATCCTGTAAGACAAAGAATGAGCAATAACCACCTCTCTGATAATTTAATGTTTCCCTCATGCAAACTTCATTGTTTTTGAATACTGAAGTTATAAGCACTATAAGAATGTAAATTTTATTCCCTAACAGAGAAAAACATCCCATTTTATTTGTTCACTTTTTTTTTTTTTTTTTTTTTTTTTTTTTTTTTTTTTTTTTTTTTTTTTAGGCAAGGGAAAGAGTAAATTGTTAGTACAGTGGAATTGATATGAGCATGCACTTGGATATGGCATTCTGAATTCAAGATCTGCCTTCATAACATTTTACTTTCGGTTATTTGCTTCAAGTCTCCCTGGCTCAGCAACTTCTGCTGTAAGATAGGCAGAACTGGAGATATGCCTGAAAATATAAGCAGCTGCATGCATAGCACAGAAGTGCTAAACGTGTGTATTGTACTGTCAGTTAGTTGATCCTTTAAAGTCTTGCTGACATAAACATGTTCTTTTTAAGTATTTCACTGGGCCAATCACATCAAACAAATTGAAAATCAATAGTTGTCTTTGAAAGATTGCATGTCAAACATTTCCATTGAAGTTGTTGAAGTTGAAAGCCCTAAGTAATAGAAACATGGAGGCCTGCTCAACAAAAGCGACAGCCTGGGTTTACAAAACCACCAAGAAGGCAGAGAAGATCAGTTAGTCTGTCGGTTGTGCATCTTTTAACTATTCCTGTTCACTCTGCTAATTTCATGAAGACAAGTGCAGTGAGAGGGGGGATGGGAATGAGGTGAGGCCAGAGGATAACATTTCAAATGTAAATACAGAGATTATATAATATAATTAATTAATTAATTAAAAATGGGTAAATTTGATTTAGGACAACTGAATCTTTAATCTAGAGCTGTAAAAATAAAATTATGGCCAGCAATAAAAATAATGACTATGATGTCATGTGTATATTGTTGAGAAAAAAAAGAAATGACTTAATATGACCAAAATGTATGGCTTAAAGCTCTCAAAGAATCAATAGAGAAAGATAGGATTCTTCAAAATGTATAGATATATATGCCAAATTTAATATTCTATGATTCTCTCACAAGGTTTGTACCTATTATCAATTTTAATTAGTATAATTTTGCCACAGATACACATAAGAATCTAAGATTCTATGTAACATTTTTATATGACCTTATTTCTACATTATGTCAAATGTGTTTTCCCATCTAGTACAATAGACACAGGTACAATGTGGTCATTGATGACAGCTAATCTAGAAGGCAGCCTATGACTGATGGGAGCTAGGAACCTGCTCTGCTGCTTTCTCTTCTCTACCACCTGGAAAGAGTCAACACTGTGGTCTACTATCACTCTGTTTATGAAGGTAACAAGATAAGACTTGAGAGTATTTCTATACAGTAAAGAACAAAGGTAAAATTATACTTTCTCATCATTTGATTATCTGAGATAATGATAATTTAATTCCAGGCCACTTATTTATTAGCTGTCTCTAGAGTAAGAAATAACCTCCTTTGCAAGAAGCTATTCTCAGCATCAGCAGGCAGGCAGACTCTTTCCAGTTGTTCTCAGTGGTGCCGAGATCACTCGAGTGAATTATTGGAAACAATGGCTGCTGAGAATAAAAGAAAAAAATGATTGGAGAGAATAGAAGTTGATAATATTGAAATAAAGCCTTCCAGTGGGACGGACTCATGTCGAACTGCCTGTCTCTGCATATTTCCCCAAGGACACGAGGGAATAATGGCTTTGTCTGTGAAATGCATTTTCAGATTGTAAACTAAAAGGATCATGTATCAATCAAATTAAATTGTGCAGGCTTAGGGATATATTACAACTTCACACAATTTTGCATTCGCTTCATTTCTTTCACATGTTTATTACTTTATTCTTCCTAAAATATTTTAATACAAAAGAAATAAGTAGGTAAACAATAGATGGCAGAGACAGAGACAGTAGGATATATAGAGAAATACATCAATAGATACAGAGATTCAGAGACATGGAGATAGATAGGTAGTCAGTGGCTTTTATGTTTGTTTAGGTATAGCCTCATTAGCATATAAACTCAAAACCCTGGTTAATTAAAGGGTTGATAAATCTAAAAGATAACTGTGAATAGTTTTTTTTGTTATCATAATTTCTGAAATGTTTTATAATTCAGACAGGTGGCATTATTCTGAAAATATTAGTTAATGACATCTGTTGCTGGCAACTCAGTATTTCAAAGGATCATTTATAATTGTTAAGACACAAGTGGGAAGGTCACAGTGGCAAAATTCAAGAAGAAAATATCAAGGGAGAAGAAAAGGCTCTAAGTCTAAAAAATGGTGACCTAAATGTGGAATTGCATGACTACAAATGACATTATACTTATGTTTCTGCATAAGTCAGAGCTCTCTAGAGAAATAGAACTGGTAGAATAAATACACACACACACATACACACACAGTGACATATGTGTGTGCACACACAGGCACACATACATTGTGTGCCAAAGAATCTAGTCCACAAGGCTATGTATCTGAACTTGCCTTCAATATATATTGGAGTCCCAGAGTAGTCTCTAAAACCAGTGAAGCAATGAACTTGCCAATATGCAAAAGACAAATAGGGAAATAGACAAGATGTGAAGCCAAAGATTTCCTAAATTTTTCTATAGATACACAGGATATATCAACAAATAATCTGTTACAATTTGAAAGTGGAAACAAATAAATTTCCTTTTCTAAGAAACTATATTAATAATATTAATAGAACATTAGAGTACAGTGAAATATTAGTTCCCAAATCACAGTTTTTAATAACTTTTATTCTTCAGAATGGTAAGTTCAGTGGTATAAGAAGAATTAAAATATGTAGGCAGCACTATGTATGACATTAGCCACCTAAGACACACAGAACATGAACATTTTTTGAGAGTGATAGAACAGCTATGAAATAATATAGTACTACTGGTAATTAGAACATATAAAATGAAGTTTTAGTTAAACTAAACAGTCAAAAATATTATTAAAAATCAACATAAAAGTAAAAAATATTGATTTTATCAAAATTAAGTATTGGTGTGTAGTCTGTATTAACACATATAGTTAGTTGTCATTAATTGTATGGTTTGAAACTACAAACTCACTGTGAAGGCAGAGCTCTACAGTTAAGCTGCATTACTGTTTGTATTTGAAGTATTTTAAAAGACATTTAAAAACAAACAGAAGTGAGGATAAAAGAGGAAACTTTGAAAGAAATTGTTCTGAAATTCTTTTTTTAAGATTGTAATTAAGTATTTATGGGTACATACACATACACATATTTATATATGTAAAAATAATAGAGGAAAAGAGGTTATTAATATGAGGGAATAGGAGAAAAATGGGGAGGAGACTAGGAAGAAAAGGGGGATGTGATACAGTTCTAATTTAATTAAAATATATTCTTTATTTTTCTTTTTTCTTGAACTTCACAAAGTCTGTGAGTTGTTTCTGGGGTGTTCCGAGCATTCTGGGGTTAGTATCCCAATATCAGTGACTGCATATTATGTCTGTACTTTTGTGACTGGGTTACCTCACTGAGGATAATACTCTCTAGATGCATCCATTTTCTTAAGAATTTCAGTAAGCCATTGTTTCTGATAGCTGAGTAATAATCCATTGTGTAAATGTATCACAATTTTTGTATCCAGTCATCTACTGAAGGACATCTGGGTTCTTTCCAAATTCTGGCTGTTATAAATAGAGCTTCTATGAACATTGTGGTGCATGTATCTTTGTTGTATGTTGGAGCATCTCTGGGGTAAATGCCCAGAAGTGGAATAACTGGGTCTTCAGGTAGTACTATGTCCAATTTTCTGAGGAACTGCCAGAATGATTTCCACAGTGGTTGTATCAGTTTACAACCCCAGCAGCAGTGAAGAAGTTTTCCTCTTTCTCCACATTCTCGCCAGCATCTATTGTCATCTGAGATTTGGATCTTGGCCAAACTGAATGGTGTGAGGTAGAATCTCAGGGTTGTTTTGATTTGCATTTCCTTGATGGCTAAGGATGTTGAGCACTTCCTTAGATGTTTCTCAGCCATTCGATATTCCTCGATTGAGAACTTTTTGTTTAAGTCTGTACCCCATTTTTAATAGGGTTGTTTGATTCTCTGGTATCTCACTTTTTGGATTCTTTGTATACCTTGGATATTAGGCCTCTATCTGGTGTGGCGATGGTAAATATCTTTTCCCACTCTGTTGACTGCCGTTTTGTTTTCATGATAGTGTCTTTAGCCTTACAGAAACTTTGCAATCTCTTTAAGTCCCATTAGTCAATCTTTGACCTTAGAGCTCCAGCTATTGGTGCTCTGTTTAGGAAATTTTCTCCTGTGCCTATTAGTTCTAAGGTTTTCCCTACTTTCTCATCAAATAGTTTCAGTGTACCTGGTTTAATGTGGAAATCTTTGATCCACCTGCACTTGAGCTTTGTACAAGGAAATAAGAGAGGGTCTATTTTCATTCTTCTGCATGCTGAGTGCCAGTTGGACCAACATCATTTGTTTAAGAGGCTGTCCTTTTTCCATTGAATGCTTACAGCTCCTTTGTCAAAGATTAGGTGACCGGATACGTGAGGGCTCATTTCTGGATCTTATATTCTTTTCCATTGATCCACGTTAAGAAAATGGATGAATGGAATAGAATAGAAGATCCAGAAATGAGCCCTCATGTATATGGTCACCTGATTTTTGACAAAGGAGCAGTAAACATTCAATGGAAAAAGGACAGCCTATTCAACAAATGGTGCTGGTCCAACTGGCACTCAACATGCAAAAGAATGAAAATAGACCCGTTCTTATCTCCTTGTACAAAGCTCAAGTGTAAGTGGATTAAAGATCTCCACATTAAACCAGATACACTGGAACTATTAGATGAGAAAGTAGGGAAAACCTTAGAACACATAGGCACAGGAGAAAATTTCCTGAACAAAACACCAATGGCTCAAGCTCTAAGGTCAAAGATTAACAAATGGGACTTAATGAGATTGCAAAGTTTCTGTAAGGCTAAGGACATTGTCAAGAAAACAAAACGGCAACCAACAGAATGGGAAAAGATCTTTACCAACACCACATCAGATAGAGGCCTAATATCCAAGGTGTACAAGGAACTCAAAAAGCTAGACACCAGAGAATCAAATAACCCTATTAAAAAATGGGGTACAGAGCTAAACAAATCATTTTCAGTTGAGGAACACCAAATGGCCGAAAAACATCTGAGGAAGTGCTCGACATCCTTAGTCATCAGGGAAATGCAAATCAAAACAACCCTAAGATTCCACCTCACACCAGTCAGATTGGCCAAGATCCAAAACTCAGATGACAGCAGATGCTGGCGAGGCTGCGGAGAAAGAGGAACACTTCTCCACTGTTGGTGGGGTTGCAAGCTAATACAACCACTCTGGAAATCTGTCTGGCGATACCTCAGAAAATTGGATATAGTACTACCTGAAGACCCAGCTATTCCACTTCTGGGCATATACCCCAGAGACACTTTGATACACAACAAAGATATATGCACCACAATGTTCATAGCGGCTCTATTTATAATAGCCAGAAGCTGGAAGGAACCCAGATGTCCTTCAGAAGAAGAATGGATACAAAAATTGTGGTACATATACACAATGGAATACTACTCAGCCACCAGAAACAATGACTTAACCAAATTCTTAAGAAAATGGCTGCATCTAGAGAAGATCATCCTGAGTGAGATAACCCAGTCACAAAAGAACAGACATAATATGCAGTCACTGATAGTGGGATGCTAACCCCAGAGGCTTGCACTCCCCCAGAGACAACTCACAGACTGTATGAAGTCCAAGAAACAAAGAAAACAAAAAATATACATATATTCACAAAACAAGAATACTTTGATTATTTCCATGTTGCGTTTTGTTTTGCATGTACTTTACGCTTATTGCAACTAGTACGTTTTCAATGCATACTGTCAAGCCCTTGAAAAAAATCAAGTACTGACTAAAAAACATATTCACATGGTTTTCTGTAAAATTTATTTTAATGTCTGAAAAAACAGTACTGACAAAAATGTATAATTTTAAGCAAAAAATGTTTAAAATCTTTACATTTATCTTTGTTTTGCAAAATAAATTCGTTTAAAAAAAACAAAAAAAAAAATAAGAAAGAAAATGGATGCATCTAGAGAATATCAACCTAAGTGAGACAACCCAGTCACAAAAGAACAGACATAATATGCAGTCACTGATAATTGGATACTAACCCCAAAAAGGTCTGAAAACCCCAGAAACAGCTCACAGACTATATGAGGTTCAAGAAAAAACAAAGACCACAAAAAGGAAAGAAAATGAAAAATCATTATGCTTAATCTTTACACACCAAGAAAACTTTGACTATTTCCAGGTTACATCTTATTTTACATGTACTTTATGCTCTTGTACCTAGTAAGATCTTAATGCATACTATTAAACCTTTAAAAAAATCACGTACTGACAAAAATGTATTTGTATACTTTTATGCAAAAGTGCTTAAAATCTGTACATTTATCTTTGTTTTTTAATATAAAGTTATTCAATTTTTAAAAAAGAAATAGTTCTCTGGACATTAACAAGAGGGACTTATTTCTCAAATGTACATAAAGCATCATCTGCATTATTTAAACATTTTAAATTTCAATTGCAGATAAGCCTGACTAAAGAATAATAGTAAACTACGAATTGTAGATACCAAGTAAAAACAGTGTTAATAAAATACTTTGGGAACTAGAAGTTTGGGAACTGTTTTTCATTCCATTCCATGAGACTTCATAAGTAATAACCACTTATGTACACTATCATATCTGCAAATAATGATACCTTGACTTCCTTTCCAACTTGTATTATTTTGAACTACTTTTGTGGTTTAATTGCTCTGGCTAGGAATTTGAGTAATATATTGATTAAATAGGAAGACAGTAGTCAGCCTGGTCTTGTCCCTGATTTTAGTAGAATTGCTGCAAGTTTCTCTCTATTTAATTTGATGTTGGCTCTTGATTTGTTGTATGTTGCCTTTATTATTTTTAGATATGAGTATGAAATTCTTTATCTCTCTCAGACTTTAAACATGAAGGAGTATTGCTTTTTGTCAAATATATTTTTTAACCATCTAATGAAATTATCGTTAGAAAAAAGATACCCTTCACAATAGTCAAAAATAATATGAAATATATTGGTGTGACTCTAACTAAGCAAGTGAAGGTCCTCTATGACAAGAACTTCAAATCTCTAAAAAAGGAAATTGAGGAAGATCTCAGAAAATGGAAATATCTCCCATGCTCATGGACTGGAAGGATCAACATTATAAAAATGGTCATCTTACCAAAAGCAATCTACAGATTCAATACAATCCCCATCAAAATTCCAACCCAATTCTTCACAGAGTTAGAAAGAGCAATGTGCAATTTCATCTGGAATAACAAAAAAACTAGAATTGCGAAATCCATCCTCAACAACAAAAACAAAATCTGCAGAAATCACTATCCCTGACCTCAAGCTATATTACAAGGCAATTGTGCCAAAAACTGCATGGTACTTGTACAAAGATAGGCTTGTGGATCAATGAAATAGAATAGAAGATCCAGAAATGAGCCCAAACATATATAGTCACTTAATTTTTGACAAAGGAGCTGTAAATATTCAATGGAAGAAGAACAGCCTCTTCAACAAATGGTGTTGGTCCAACTGGTACCTAGCATGCAGAATAATGAAAATAGACCCTTTCTTATCTCCTTGTAGAAAATTCAAGTGCAAGTGGATCAAAGATCTCCACATTAAACCAGGTACACTGAAATTATTAGAAGAGAAAGTAGGGAAAACCTTAGAACACATGGGCACAGGGGGAAATTTTCTGAACAGAACAATGGCTCTTGCTCTAAGGTCAAATATCGACAAATGGGACTTAATGAGCTTGGAAAGTTTCTGTAAGGCTAAGGACACTGTCAAGAAAACAAAACCGCAGCCAATAGAGTGGGAAAAGATATTTACCATCCCCACATCAGATAGAGGCCTAATATCCAAGGTATACAAAGAATTCAAGAGCTATATATATATATCCCTGAATGATTAATTTATGTGTGCTTGGATTCTGTTTGCAAGAATTTTATTGAGTATATGAATATTCATAAGAGAAATTGGTCTAAAGTTTTCTTTAGTAGTTGGTTCCTTGTGTAGCTTATGTATCAGAGTAACTGGCTTAATAAATTGAATTAAGTAGTGTTCCTTTTGTTTCAGTTTTGCAGCAGAATTTGAGGAGTACTGGTATAGAGCATCTTCTTTAAAGGTCTGATAGAATTCTGCACTAAAACTGTCTAGTTTTATTGCGTCTATTTCCTTAGGAGTTATGGGACTGTTTAGATTGAACCTGATTTAACTCTGGGACCTAGTATCTATCCAGAAAATTATCCATTTCATCAAGATTTTCCCAATTTTATTGAGTATATGCTTTTGTGAGATCTGCTGATTTTTTTAAATTCCCTCAGTTACTGTTGTTATATCTCCCTTTTCATTTCCAAATATGTTGATTTGGATACTGTCTCTGTGCCCTTTTTAAGTCTGGCTAAGGCTTTATTTATCTTATTGGCTGTTTCAAAGACATGACTTCCATTTTGTTGATTCTTTGTATAGTTCTCTTTGCTTTTAGTTAGTTGATTGCAGCCCTGAGGTTGATTATTTCTTTTCATCCATTCTTCTTGGGTGTCTGTGCCCCATTTTCTTTTCTGGAGCTTTCAGAAATGCTGTTAAGTTGCTAGTGTAGGATCTTTCTAATCTTTATGTTCCTTTTGCCTAGTACAAATGCTGACTCCTTAATAAAACTATATCTTTCCCTCAGATTAAATTTATTGTTGCTTCTGTAGTAACATGTAAGGTTCACTAGAGTTTCATAACCAAACTTCTAATACTGTACTGCTAATCTTTGCATTTATAACCTCTATTACTAACCTTGCTTCCCTAACTAATTATAAACTCTTCTTTAGGAAAAAGAATTGAAGCTGCTGCATGGTTAGGATCTATGTAGTCACCACTTGAAGACACTATTTTCTAGGTTCTAACATGAATGTCCTTCAAATACATCTCCTAAATGACCTTCAATTCAGTTTTCATTTACTTAGTATTTGTAGGCAGCTTTGCCCTCAGCCAGTTTTCACATTCTCTTATATATTTGCTTCTGGTTTTTCACTATGTTTTATTCCCGACATCTAACTAAATTGCAAAATGAGCTCATTATTTTCTAAATTTCCACAGAACTTAATTTTTTATCTCAAATATGTAGTACAGTTATATGTTTCAGCTGTTTCCAGAAGACAGTTATCTTGTCTTCTTTGTATGTCTCTAATAACCAGGGATTCTCAAAATGATATTCTGACCACAATCTTTAAAATCAGACTGTGTGCTACAAAGACTTATTACCTATGTGAGTTGTGATCAAATTTTAAATATTTTTATGTTTAAATATCTCACTTAAGAGAATGTTGTAAATTCTAAAGGACTTTGGGAAAATGCTAATAGAAAACATGTGGTATACAATAGTTCCCAGCATATTTTAATTCTGAGGCTACTAAACCTCTTGTTAAACTAGCAGCCGTTAACAAATCTCTTTGAAATGAGTATAGATGTATTTAAATAAATTGATTTGTGATAATTAAAATTTGACTTTCATGTAATTTTCTTATACCATGGCTTACTCTTTTAATATTCCCCCATTTTTTTAAAATGCACAACATTCTCAACTCTCAGCCATGTGGGAAAATTTAGTTTTCTTGGGAGACTTTTTTTTTCAACTGTCTGCCTTTAAAGGTTTCAGACATTTTAATGCACTACCATTGACTAACTGAACTTAGAATTCAAGAAGTACTTACTGAGTATTTAATAGGATAATGCAATACAATCTTTAAGGTTTCTGTTTAATATCCTACTTAAGAAGAAATTAGGTAAAGTAAAATTTCTTTTCATTCCTTGGTTCTTTATCCTTTGAAACCACTTAATCTATTTGAGCCTTTAATTGACTAATCCCTTCTTTTCATATTTATCCTCCTTTTTACTCCATCTGCCCTTTCCTAGTGTATTCAAACAAGGATCACAAATCAAGATAAGTGTGGATCATGATAATTTCTGTAACCTAGCTTGCTTCTCCTGGTGGCTGCTCCTTTTTAATAGTTCACACTTCCTTTGAAAAAGAGAAACTATTGAAGTCTCTGTCTGCGGGGCCTAATGAGACTCAAGGCATATCAGTTTCTGAAATGATAATGATCACTTGCTCCATGCTTTTAGAGATACATCTATCGTGTTCCAGGCAGAGTTAGGATGGACAAGTACCACTTACAGGTAAAAACTGTTGACAGAAAGAGAAGTGTGAGAAGTGGCTTGGTTGTGAAAAGAAGCTGACACAAAATTGTCTTTATTTAGAGAAAAGACCTTAATATTGGATGAGCCATGATGGGGCACTGAGGAAAAAAAAATCAAGAGAGAGTACATCATATCAGAGACAAGATAAATGGAGCTTTGAAAGGAATGAAAGGTTTCTCTTCAAAGTTAGAGACAAGTTTTATTAAAAGAGACAGTGTATGAAGGACAATGGACAGGCCAAATAAGATCTGTAAAAAAATCCCCAAATGTACTGTTAGGGGTAGCAGGAAGTTCTATCCTGTATGGTTTAGTCTGGGAGAATCTATATGACTAGAAACAAGGAGAACCTTGGTAATGTATAGGATCATGAATAAGAAGCTGTAAAGACTGCTTAGTCTAAAAAAGATGAGTAGTCCAAAGATGGATGCTCAGTCCATGGGTTGGTTACGGCAGCATTTCCCATGTGATGTTGAAGAATTGTAAGAGTCCTGAAGAGCTGTGTTATTGCAACCACCTTGAGAGGCTGAAGGAACTGGGCTCTGAAAGCAACAAAGTATAGCAATATCAGTACTATAGGACAGACTCACTCAGCAGTAAGAAAGTTGGCTAGCATATGAGCAGCATGCTTTTACCTTAGAACTATTAATGTCTCACCCACCCAAAAAAAGTGTTGTTTATACTAGTGGTCAAACATGGTCACATTGACAACAAATATTAGCTATCACAGCCACCCTTAATAGGTTTCAAATAAGCTTTTAGATAATTCTAATATATAAATATTTGAATGTGATTAAGACTCTTTAATGTAAAAGACTATGGTTGATTCTGTAAAGGACAATGAAATGATGGCATTATAAAAAACAGAGAAATAGGACACATAAAACTAACACAGAATTATGTGGAACTTTTGAGCTAAATCTCAGCAGTCATTTTTTTGGGGGGAAAAGTATTGGCAGTCCTGTAGACTTCTGAGAGGCTCTCTGCCTCTCTAGATAAATCATTGCTGGGCCATTCTGACCAATTAGTTGATCGTTTGATTAAAATTCTGTCCTTGAAAATTCCTAGTGCAGCTATCTGAAGTCCAAAAACCTAGGTGACATTACGTTCCTGAAAGATGTGGACTTTGTAAGTACAGAATATTTAAACATAACTTCTGCCTCTGTCATCAGGCATAAACTTAAACTTTGCAGATTTCAAATGATAATCATGATGAATTGTAAACCTGTGGCACAGAATTATCATAAATATACAGATGTCTTCTTCATGTTTCCATCCAATATAAATAGAGTACCAAGAACATTATATATTATATTATATTATATTATATTATAGAAATAATTTTTTTAAATCTTCAATCTGTGATTTAATGATCATTACACCCAAGACTTAACCTCAAATTATGATCTCATCACCAGTTGGAGCATCAATTTCCTTAAAATTGAAGTTTTTAAATTCAAAAATAGTGATGCATCCATGCATTTTAGAGTTATCACTGATTGTACTGTGATGCTCTCATTAAACACCTATCCTTAATGTGTAGAGTAGTGATGTTGCATTCATAGCTTCTAGTCAGTTACTGATTACAGAGAAGCCTATGTGAACCCACAGAGACTTTCTGACATATTTAGGGAAAGATATTGGGCAAAAATACGGAAATAGTCTCCATATTTAGCTAGTAAACTTAAAAATATATCAGAAATGGCTTCTTTGTCAAAAATCAAGTGTCACAGGGATGTAGACTTATTTCTTGGTGTTTTATTTTATTCTATTGATCAACCTGTCTGTTTCTATACCAAAACCATGCAGGTTTTATTACTATTTCTCTGTAGTACAGCTTGAGGTCAGGGATGGCTACATCTTCAGAAATTCTTTTATTGTACATGATTGTTTTAGCTATCCTGGGTTTTATTTTTAAAATAAGAAGTTAAGAATTGTACTTTCAAGGTCTATAAAGAATGTGTTGGAATTTTGGTGGAAATTGCACGGAATATATAGATTGCTTTTGATAAGATGGCCATTTTATTAAAGTTATTAATCTCTATGGGCATGAGAGATATTACCACATTTTGGTATCTTCTTCAGCTTTTTTCTTCAGATAATTTAAGTTCTTGTCATATAGGTCTTTCACTTGGTTGGTTAACTGTACCAAGATATTTTATGGTATGTATGGTTATTTTGAAGGGTGTTCTTTCCCTTATTTCTTCATCTGCTTGTTTGTAAAAAGGAGAGCTACTGATTATTATGACTTATTTTGTATCCAGTGACTTTGCTGAAGCTGTTTGTCAGCTGTAGGAGGTAACTGGTAGAATTTTTGGGAACACTTATGTATCCAATCATATTATTTGCAAATAAAAATATATTGGCTTCTTCTTTTCCCATTTGCATCCTCTGGATCTCCTCCAGTTGTTTCCTTGCTCGATCTAGATCTTCAAGTACTATATTGCAAATATATATATATATATATATATATATATATATATATATATATATATATATATATAGAGAGAGAGAGAGAGAGAGAGAGAGAGAGAGAGAGAGAAAGTTGATGGCCTTGCCTTGTCCCTGATTTTATGGGAATTGCTCTAAGTTTTCCTTGATTTGATAATGGCTATTAGCTTTCTGTATATTGCTTTTATTGTGTTTAGGTAAGTACAGAGTATCCCCAATCTCTCCAAAACTCAACATGAAGGAATATCCAAGTGGATCAAAGACCTGAACATAAACCCAGATACACTAAATCTAAAGGAACAAAAGCTGGAGAATAGCCTTAAACTTATTCATACAGAGAACATCTTCCTGAACAATACACCAATGACTTAGTTACTACGATCAACAATTAACACATGGGATTTCATGAAATTGTAAAGCTTCTATAAGGCAAGAAACACATATTTCCCATCAATAGGACAACACATCAGCATATGAAAAAGATCTTTACAAATCCTATATTTGACAAAGGACTAATATCCATATATTATAATAAAAACAAAACTGAAGAAGTTAGACACCAACAACCCAAATTCTAGCCAGAAACTGCAAGCAACACAGATGTCTCTCAACTGAAAAATCAAAAACTCAAGCAACAGAAAATGCTGTCAAGGATGTAAAACAAAGGGAACACTCCTCAATTGCCAATAAAAATACAAACTTATATGACCACTCCGCAAATCAATTTGGTGGTTTGTCAGAAAATTGGAAATGAATCTACCCTAAGACTCAGCTATACCACATATAGCCAAATATGAGTATATTCTGAGCATATACCTAAAATATGCTCCATCATACCACAAGGATACTTGTTCTATTCTGTTCATAGCAGCTTTATTCATAATGCCCAGAAACTGGAAACAATATAGATATTCCACAACTGAAGAGTAGATAAAAAAAATCTAGGTCATTTACACAATGGAATACTACTAAGCCATTAAAAGCAATACAAAATGAAATCTGCAGTTGAATGGATCTAGAAAATATATTTATGAGGCAAACCAGATCCAAGAATATGTACATGGTACATACTCACTTATCAATGAATATTAACCATTAGGTACAAGATACCCATGCTATAATCCACAGACCCAAAGAAGCTCAATATTAAGAAAGGCCCAAGAGAAGAGTTTTGAATCTCACTCAGAAGAGGAAATAATATAATCATTGTATGAGGGGATGGAACTGGTTGGAATAGGGTATGGGAAGAGAAAGAAAAGAAGAGGTATAGATTAGGTATAGATTAGTCAGGAAGATGAATGGAAATTGTCCAGTGGAGGGTGACAGGGTAGGGGTATCTATAGAACATGCCAGATACTTGTGATGGGAATGCTCCAGAGAAACTCTGAGGGTGACTCTAGATCCCCAGAAGTGAGGGATCTGGAGCCTGAAATGGCTACCTCCTGTATCAAGCCAGGACTACCAGTGGAGGGATAAGGACACCAACCCAACCATAAATCTTTTTACCCAAAATTTGTGCTGCCTGGACAAAAATGAAACAAAGAATAAAGGAATGGCTAACCAATGACTGGCCCAAATTGAGAGCCATCTCATAGGCAAGAACCAACCTCTGATACTATTAATAAAACTTACTTGCAGAGAAAAACCTAACATACCTCTCCTGTGAGCGACTCCACCCAGCTACAGACTAAAGCAGATGTAGATACCCACAGCCAAACATTAGAAGGAGCTTGGGGAGTTTTGTGGAAGAGTTGGGGTAAAGGTTGAGGGACTTGAAGAGGATAGGGACTACACATGAAGACCAATAGAATCAAGGGACATGGACCCTTAGGAAACCCCACAGACTGAACCACCAAGAGAGCAAATATGGGCTGGTCTTGGAACCCACAAACATATGTAAAAGATGTATATTTTGTTATTTATATGAGTCCTACAACAACTGGACCAGAGGCTGTCCCTCACTCTTTCGCTCGCCTGTAGATCCTGTTCCCATAACTGGGCTTCTTCATCTGGCCTCAGTGAGAAAGGTTGTTTCTAGTTTTGCAGTGACTTGAAGTGTTAGAGTGGGGTGAAACAGGGGAGTTCCCACCTTCTCAGAGGATAAGGGAATGGAAATATAAGGAGAAGGAAAGGGATAGATGGGGAGAAGGGTTGTGTGAGTGGAAATTGGGACTGGGAGGAGAGTAGGGTGCTGTGATCCAGGTGTAAAGTGAATTAATAAACAAATAAACAAATAAATAAATAAATGGAAAAAAAACAGGTTGAGCAGGCTTGTAGTGGCTCATGCAAAAATAAGTCAGTTGGACCTCTGTTAGTTAAAGGTCACCCTGGTCTGCAGAGAGAGTTTTAGGAAAGACAGAAATTCAAAACATAAAAAAAAAAAAAAAATTTAAAAGAGCACTGAAAAGTACATAAAAACAGGCTGAAAAATGCCATGGTGACAATCCAGGAAACTTCACTCTATAGACTTCTGCTATTGTTTCTATCCTGACTTTCCTCCTCTTCCTTCTCCTCCTCCTCTTCCTCCTCTCCTTCCTCCTCCTCTTCCTCTTCTTCTTTCTCCTTGTTATCCCCCCCTCCTTCTTCTCCTTCTATCCCTTCCCCTTGTCCTCCTTTTTCTTACTGTTTCATATGAAAAAATATATCATAAATGAATACTCTCTTTTCTAGTCATGCCTAATGTTGTCTGGATTGCCCTTGATGAAAGGACACTATAAAAGACCAAACCAATTTTCCAAATGCTGTGGTCCTCTTATAAGGATTTCCCTGAATTTTTTTTTTTTATTCTGCTAAAAAGTGTTTCATCCACACATGTCCTCTGTTCTTAACTCACTTGACGAATTCCTGCCACCAGTGGCTCAGTATCAAGAACATTTAACTACAATATTGAATTCTGAATCAACCATACTCTTAGTCCTTAAAGATAAGAGTTATGTCTCATTTGTCTATCTAAAATGCATGGGTAGCATATAATGTTCATTCACACTGTCTTAAAATCTATTAGGTAATCCATATAGATCAGTAAAGATTGACTGATATTTTTAAACTTGATTGAACTACTGACCTTGGATTAGTTTCCCCAATTAAGACAGAGAAGATTTATGGATCTTATATATGGATCTTAGATAAAGATTTAGAAGATTCCAGTACATCCCTTGAACACATATGCCATGCCTAACATTGGGCTTTTCCCCTTCAAATTCATATTCCTTGTCACTCGTAAGTTCACAATACTTTCAAAAATTATTAAATTTCTTACAGTCATAATAAGTATGCCTATTCCAATACCTGCTAAAGGTTACCTAATTTCTATTTAATTTTTTCAAGTTTATCAAATATAACATAAGCTTTATTTCATGTGTCCTGGCTTTCTTGTTATAGACAAAGTATTTCAATGTTATGGATAGAATGAAATTTGCCACAAAGACAAATAGACGGCATTAGAATGCAGAAACTCTGGACTACAGTACAGCAATTCTTATTACTTGAAAGCAAATTAGATGTCTTTTACCAATTTTTCTACAATCAGAGATATCTGAAATGAAAGAGCTAATTTTGTCATCTTTTTCTTTATATTAATCCTGCTAGGATGATGGATTATATCACCCATTGAGACTTTAGTTCTTTCTAAAGTTCAAAATCACTCAGGCCATCTTAATGTTTATATATTTGAAATTATTTTTCTTACTTTCCTTTGATATACTAAAAAGTATAAACTGAACATCCAATTTTGATTCACTATCTCTATAAGAAAATTGTCTTCTATCAACAGATTACATTACCTTCCCTATGGAAATGAAATTTACAATAAGTAGTTAATTCTAACATGTTGCCTCCATATAGAGTTTGTGTTACGATTTAAACACAAATATCTGTTCCCCATATAAAAGTATATGTTAGCCATCATGTCAGAATTACATACATTTAAATAACCCATTTACAATGCACAAGTTGTACAGTTAACACACAAAAGAAAGTGATTCTCTAGTATAATGCAATTTGAAATAAAAATAATATTTAATTCCAAGAGGTTCTTTTGCTTGAGAAAAGTAATATTTGCTGAATTGTATGTTATTGTTTTATCAGAAACTATACCCCAATTTATATTAACAAATCTCCTTAAAAACATTATGGTCTCTGACAAATAGTTTATTATTACCTGGGAAAAGACCCATGTTCCATCTTATGATAACACTTATTTTATTTTAATAATTATTTATTAGGAAAAGAAATGGCACCCTTAAACCTCAAACACATAAAAGACCTTTAAAGTAATCAATAAAAACATATTGTTCCAGAAGAAAATGATTAACAACTTCCTCCCACCAACAATAAACAACTCATCCTTGTCTGAATGATGGTTGAGCACTGATCTAAGGATCAGCATTGAGGTACTTACTTGAATTAAAAAGTTCACTATAAAATACATCCCTGATAGTAATTAGCCCTGACAAAAAGGAGATTACACAACTATACTCTTCTCCATGTTGTCTGCATTTGTACACAACACTACAAAGGGGAAAAGCTAGGATATGTGAGTATTCTTACACTCACTGCTAAGACACAAAAGCCATGGCAGCATCAGGATGCAGATCCCAATTTCCCAAATGATTTGCACTGAAGAAGAGGAAAGAGCTATTTTAATTGTCCTACTTCTTCCTCAAAGAAATAATCTTAGTTCCACTATGAACACACATTTCATGGTCATTATAACAATATAACAATGTCTAATAATAACAATGTCTCAACAGAAAATGATAATGTTTGGGGTACTTAGCAATGTAGAACACACCATTGACTGTTGTCTCAGAAATATTAAAGCCAAAGAAACTACCTTCAGGTAGAACAGTCTCTAACTTCAGGTAGCACAGTTTCTAAAGTGGTCTTGGTCTTTGTAGCTTCTCATCACTGGAAAAGGGCCTTCTGCTTTCTTTTTGTGGGATTAGTACTAGTTATAAAGTTTTACATGAAAACCAGAGTATAAAGGTGCCATTTTTTACCTTGTACAGGAGCAAATTCAGTGGGAACTCGGTAGATTACAATGTTACAGGATATTGTAACTCCTCAAATACCTATTAGGGTATTCACGCCTATGGCCTATCTGGAGGAAGTTTTGTCTCCTTCATATGTTCACTTAACTGACTTAAGCCTTGGATTCAGTACCTTTATCTCCATGAAAATGTCTTCTGATTTCTCTTATCATATCTCTGTGGCATGGATAAAGCAGTTAATGCTGTTAGAATTTCTGTGCAAGGCCGCAGGTAAACACAAATGCAAAACAAGTATATTTCACAGTACTCTAGATTTGATATTCATGCAGAACCCACAACAGAACAACTAACAGAAACTGGGAGTTGTGTGATAATGTTCGTGTTTTAAAATGTAAAAGCTATCTTTCAAAGAAAAGAATCAGAGAGTAAGATTAAATGATCTGTAATTGTAGAGTTCTATATTAGGATAACTCATTGGTTCACAACTTTCCTATTCATGCTACCCTTTAATAGAACACTTCATATTATGGTGACCCTAAACTATAAATTACCCTTGTTTTAATTTATAACTTACAATTTTCTGTTGTGAATTATAAGAGAAATATCTGATATGCAGGATAACTGCTTTGTGACTCCTGTGAAATTGTCATTCAGTATTCCTAAATGGGTCATGAACCACAGGTTCAGAACCATTGGGATAACTAGTCCTAAAAGCCACATTATCTAAGGCCCATGTCAGTGCTGGAATATAATACTTTGTCTTAGCATTATATATTAGAATACTTGATTTCCAGAAAACTTTTTATTAGAGCAAACTACTGTTATAGTTATTCTCATATTTGATTGAAGTAATCAACGACAAAAACAAAATTTTATAATAGCACACATAAACAAACATTGAACTGACAAATATTGAAGTTTAAGAAGGAACTAGTGTGTATTGAGAAGAACAATGAAAGGGGGCAGTAAAATTCCTTTATTAAACACAATTGTGTCATTTCTGAGACGAAATCCAAATCTGAGACCATTTCCACAAATGGCTTTTTATAACTTACATCCACTAGATTACTTGTAGAATTTACTTCCTTATGTCATGATAGGCATATTCATTCAGATTATATTAGAGGAGACATACACAAAGAATGTGAAGAAGGCCACAGTCATATCCTCTATCCTGAATGCCCATTGAAGCTGTTCCAGGATTACAATAGAAGGGGTGTGAAAAGATGTTTAGTTCAGCGACTCTGAGTCTCCTTCTGTCTCTTCTTCAGCAAAGAAAATATTAGATGCTGCTTTGTCCCATTATCAACACAGGGATATGAAAATTGCTTGTAAGAATCCAGTCATATACATGGGAGACAGTTTTTCTTTGATTGTGTGAAATCAATCACTTTAAGATTGCACTTTTCGCCTCCCTCTTCTCTATTAGTCTGTGCACCCTGCGAGTGTATGAATGCATGCCTTACAATGTAAGATGTCTACCCTGGGACTCTTCAGTTTGTATTTGTTTGCTACAACAATGCTAATAATACTCATAGCAGAGCTGCTTAAGCAATTCCGTGCTGCCAGAATAACTGTAGAAGATAATAGAGTATCTAAATTGATTTATCCAGAAAGTGAATGCAAGATATTCAGAAAATTCCACTGGGAGTTCTTCAGCCAGGCTTTCAGTCATCAAAAATCATAAAATGAACAGTTTCTACACTATCTACAAAAATCTAATATAAACTTCAGGGAAAATAAACACTACAGATTCAAATTTTTCCAAACAATAGGACTAAAGACTATTTTTGTAGCCCTTCAAATGTGTCTTTGGGATGTTATATAACATGACTAAAAGTAAGGTAAACAAAGAAGAGAAAAAGGTGCACAGATTCTTAAAAGGTAACTTAATTACGGCTTAATAAGCAATGAATTTTTGTATCACCAACCAAGTCTCGGATACTATTTCATTTCTAAGCTCTTTCTGGGTACCATTGTGGTCTTGCTAGTTAAGAACATGTTCACTTCGGAAACAATACCGTCATCTAGCAGATAGGTGCAGACTGTCAGAAGAAATTCAGATCATACCTGCAGCATCTGTTAACTGTGTTTCTGAGACTTTGTGTTTGAAATCACAGTGGGTTTTCCTTTTACATCTGTAGCAAAGATAAGCTACGGACTCTGAAGTCCTATTGGCATAATTGGCACATGGTACTGACCCCATTACCATCCATAGCTTAAAACACATGTGCTTGGGTCATCAGCTGCAAATGTTAATCCTTTTCAGCATTTCACATTACAGTGTCACAAGGTGATACCTCCTCTTCCTGACAGGAGTTAGAGGGCTGATATGTCTGTCTTCCTAAATAATGCTCTGACCAAATTCAGCAGAGCTTGCCAAATCAAAATACACAGGAGTAAAAAGTGGTAAGAAAAAAGTTATTAAAATAAATAAAAGAACAAAAATACACACAAAAAATATATTTCTAAAAAAAAACAATTCAAAGGCAAAAAAGGTTGGTTATATTATACAAGTTTTCTAACATTATACAAAATTGGTAAAATTGTAATAAAATATGTACTTAAATGCAGCACATATTATTGGTTCATATCTTCAAAGAATGTGTATCATATGACACTTAATTTTCTGCATCAAGTTTTCTGGATCACAGAACATTTAAATTTATAATTAAACATTAGCCTTGGGTAGATCCTGGTAATTTGGGGGAAATGAAAATTGGAATTGCTCCCTATGTAAAGAGCATTTCCCCCTCCATGTGGATGTTTAGTCCACTGAGGTCTGAGTAAGATAAGGCTCAGGGAAAAGGGAGGATTATCTGGTTCTCCACCATACTACAGGGTGTGAGACCTTGCTCTTCTGCTGACCTCAGAGCTCAGCATTCACATTCAGACTTTAAATAGGCTCCACAGGACCTCTGAATTCCAGACTAATGTAATGGCTGCTCTGGGTCTAACAGCTTCCAGACGGAAGATTAAAACAATTCTCACCTTCATAGGCATGTAAACCAATAACCTAATTTCTCTCTGTTGTCTCCTCTGTATGGAGGTGTCTGTTAGTCTGTCTATGGCTCACTGTCTCTATCACTATAAGATATTTTTCTATTGCTCTGATAAAACACCATGACCAGAGAAATGTATAGAACAGATTACTTAGATTTGAGGAACCAGAGTGTTCCAGTCCATGAAGATGGATTATATATATCAGGTGGCAGGAACAGATACTGAAGAAGGTGATGAGTCACATCTTAAACTGAAAGTGCACAAGAGAGAACACTAAGTTTGATACCATGTTTTGAGCCTAAAGGCCCACCTGCAATGCCATGCTTTCTCTAACAAGGTCACAACTCCTAACACTTTCTAAACAGTCCCACCAACTGGGACAAAGCATTCAAATATTTGAGCACATGAAAGGCATTCTCATTCAAACAACCATGCTATATCTTTCCCTATTTGAATTAAAGATCAAATACAGTCCTTGAGGACATATAGCATATGCTGAAAATGAACTTCACATCTGACCTATATACCTCAGCCCTAGGTTTTATAAATGAGTGGTGGAGTGGTATAGGAATCCATGAAGACAGAGAACTTATATTTTTATTGGCTAAAGTAAAACAATAAATAATCTGAATTGTGTTCTATAACACAAATTGCTGCAAAAAATGATCTTGTGAAGGACAGTGTGAGAGAAAGTTGTGGGAAAGAGGAATTGGTATAGATTAAAGTGGTCTAAGTGGATGATATTTAAGTGTTGAATAATATGAGTGAATCCTATTTCTATGGTGATCTGTAGAATAACCCATACACAAAAAGTTCATGGGAAGATACAGCAATAAATTTCAAAAGAACATAAAGGTTCACAGACATTTAATGCAGCTATAGAATTCTTTATAACATAGAAAAATGCACTAAACCGGCATGAGTAGCTGTATAGGTATGTGGAGGTACATTGTACATATGTATATGAGTATGCCTTTTTTTATTCTATGTCTTAATATGAAACTATATTGTTTCATGCCTCCCTCGTGGGAAAGGTAGATACAGCAATGAATACAAAACACAAGTCTTATATGTTATCAACACTGTTCATGTTAGAGTAATGCATTAGAGTTAGAGGTGAATAACATGCTTGCTATAGTTATATTAATTCTGCTTATTTCAAATATATAAAGGAACTAATATATGGTGCCCACAGCTGTCCAAGTAATTACACCTAATCTTTTACTATTGTTATCTGATTCCCATATCTTCCTGCCCACCCAAACTTCTCTTACATCATTACTCTCCAGACCATTAATAAGAAATATACCAAACTTTTCTTCTTTTACTCTTTAACTTTTCATCAACAACACATTATGGAAAGCAGGCATTTTTGAAAAAGCCATAGCTCATTTTCAGAATGATCTCTTCTGCTCACATATCTAATTGCTCTTCCTTTCCTGCCTGGTACACCAAAAATTTTGGATATAAAAGTGTAAGACCCCAATGAACATTTATAAGTATACATGGCATGTCTGTCAGAATATCTTCACTTGTAGGTTACAGCCTGTCTAACGTCTGTTCAAAAAATGCAATTAGTTTTCAGAGGTCTAAAGTCAAACACATTGTCTTAGGAAGTAGTTTTAAAGCAAGCCATACAGCTCTCCACTTGGCAATTTAAATGACTGACCGCTCAATTTATGAGCATTCCCAGCGATAAAATTCAGCCTAAACTTAATAATAGCACATTTTATGTGACAACGATGACAATTACAATCTATAGTTACTGCAGTCGCCCTTTGGTCTAGGGAAAAATGACAGTATTAATTATACACACTTGCCATTTATCAGACTTAACTTGGCAGGCGATTGAGCTGAGAACTATCTCCAACTTGACTCCTACATTTACCATTTTCTAATCTGCTGAAACGAAGATAATTAGAATGGGGAGGAAAAGTGAGTGGCTTCTTCTCCCAGCCCTTTTTCTTAATTTCCTGTACAGTATTGTTTTAGGATCACATTAAACTCATACCACTTGCATTAGAACCCTGCTGTTATTTACTTCCGGAACTGGTAAAAAGGAAATAATTTTTCCTACAGAGGCTTAGTGAAACTTTGGCAACATGCAACGTTCATATTTTCATTCCATATCCTATGTTTATACTGAAACTACTTGAGGATTTAAGGTCACTATTTTTTTTATTTGCCTTGCTAGCTCGCTATGCTACAATGAGAACTAAAGTTTCTAAAAGCATAAAGTACTATATTATCTAAATGGCTTCCAATCGATACAGGACAAGGGATTCCTAAACAGACTTAGTTTCTTTTCTTTTTTTTTTTTTTTTTTTTTACAACTTTATTTGAAAAAGCAAATATAAATGTACAGATTTTAGGCATTTTTGCATAAAAGTAAACAAAACATTTTTGTCAGTACTTGGTTATATTTTTTAAAGGTTTGATAGTGTGATTAAGATATTACTAGTTACAATGAGCATAAAGAACATGTAAAACAAGATGTAACCTGGAAATAGTCGAAGTTTTCTTGGTGTATGAAGATTTTTTTTTTATTTTTAAAAGCAAACAGTACATGTAATACAGGGTATAACCCGGATTTGTCAATGTGTTCTAGTGTGTAAGGATTGAGCAAAACTTTTTTATTTTTTTTTTTTGTTTTCTTATTTCTTGGACTTCACACAGTCTGTGAGTTGTTTCTGGGGCAGTGCAACCTGTGGGGTTAGCATCCCACTATCAGTGACTGCATATTATGCCTGTTCTTTTGTGACTGGGTTATCTCACTCAGGATGATCTTCTCTAGATGCAGCCATTTTCTTAAGAATTTGGTTAAGTCATTGTTTCTGGTGGTTGAGTAGTATTCCATTGTGTATATGTACCACAATTTTTGTATCCATTCATCTTCTGAAGGACATCTGGGTTCTTTCCAGCTTCTGGCTATTATAAATAGAGCTTCTATGAACATTGTGGTGCATGTATCTTTGTTGTCTCTCGGGTATATGTCCAGAAGTGGAGTAGCTGGATCGTCAGGTAGTATTATGTCCAATTTTCTGAGGTATCGCCAGACTGATTTGCAGAGTGGTTGTATCAGTTTACAACCCCACCAACAGTGGAGAAGGGTTCCTCTTTCTCCACAACCTCGCCAACATCTGTTGTCTTCTGTGTTTGGATCTTGACCAATCTGACTGGTGTGAGGTGGAATCTCAGGATTGTTTTGATTTGCATTTCCCTGATGGATAAGGATATCGAGCACTTCCTCAGATGTTTCTCAGCCATTCGATATTCCTCAATTGAGAACGTATTGTTTAGCTCTGTACCCCATTTTTAAATAGGGTTATTTGATTCTCTGGTGTCTAGCTTTTTGAGTTCTTTGTATACCTTGGATATTAGGCCTCTATCTGATGAGGAGTTGGTAAATATCTTTTCCCATTCTGTTGGCTGCCATTTTGTTTTCTTGATAATGTCCTTAGCCTTACAGAAACTTTGCAAACTCATTAAGTCCCATTTGTTAATCATTGACCTTAGAGCCTGAGCCATTGGTGTATTCTTCAGAAAATTTTCTCCTATGCCTATGTGTTCTAAGAATTTCCCTACCTTCTCCTCTAATAGTTTCAGTGTATCTGGTTTAATGTGGAGATCTTTGATCGACTTAAACTTGAGCTTTGTACAAGGAGCTAAGACAGGGTCTATTTTCATTCTTCTGCATGCTGAGTGCCAGGGTCTTTGTGTGGTTTAGGTACAAGAATTATTGTATCCTCAAAAAATGAGTTAGGTAGTATTCCATCTGATTCTATCTTGTGAAATAATTTGGAGAGTATTGGTGTTATGTCCACAATAAATATCTGATAAAATTCTGCACTGAACCTGTCTGGACCTGGGCTTTTTTTGGTTGGGAGGCTTTTGATGACCTCCTCTATTTCTTTAGGTGTTATGGGATTATTTAGATGGTTTACTTTTTCCTGGTTTAACTTTATGACCTTGTATTTGTCTAGGAATTCATCTATTTCCTCCAGATTTTCCAACTTTGTGGAGTATAGGTTTTTGTAGTAGGATCTGATGATTTCTTGAATTTCCTCAGTTTCAGTTGTTATGTCTCCACTTTCCTTTCTGATTTTGTTAATTTGGATATTCTCTCTTTGCCCTCTAGTTAGTCTGGCTAGTGGTTTATCAATCTTGTTGATTTTCTCAAAGAACCAGTTCTTGGTTTTGTTGATTTTTTTCAATGGTTCTTTTTGTTTCTATTTGGTCTATTTCTGCCCTAATTTTGAATATTTCTTACCATCTACTCTTCTTTGGTATATCTTCTTCCTTTTGTTCTAGGGCTTTTAGCTGTGCTGTCAAGTTGCTGATGTATGCTCTCTCCAGTTTTTTTTTTTTTTTTGGAAGCACTTAGAGCTATGAGTTTTCCTCTTAGTACTGCTTTCATGGCATCCCATATGTTTGAGTATGTTGTGTTTTCGTTTTCATTGACTTCTATACAATCCTTAATTTCTTTCTTTATTTCTTCTTTGACCCTTCTATCGCTTCACAGAGTCTTGTTTAGTTTCCATGTGTATGTGGGCTTTTTGTTGTCTTTGTTGTTGTTAATGACCAGCCATAGACCATGGTGACCTGAGAGGATGCATGGGAGTATTTCAATCTTCTAATATCGATTGAGGCTCGATCTGTGTCCAATTACGTGGTCAATTTTCAAGAAGGTGTCATGGGGTGGTGAGAAGAAGGTGTACTCTTTTACCTTAGGATGATATGTTCTGTAGATATCTATTAATTCCAGTTGGTTCGTAGACTCTGCTAGTTTTATAGTATCCTTGTTGAATTTCTGTTTCCATGATCTGACCATTGGAGGGAGTGGGGTATTAAAGTCTCCCAGTATTATTGTGTGGGGTAAAATGTAGTTTTTGAGCTTTAGTAGGGTTTCTTTTATGAATGTGACTGCTCTTCAATTTGGAGCATATATGTTAAGGATTGAGAGTTCCTCCTGAGAGATTTTCCCGGTAATGAGTAAAAAGTGTCCTTCCTTATCTTTTTTGATAACTCTTGGTTGGAAATTTACTTTATTCGTTATTAGAAAAGCAACTCCAGCTTGCTTCTTGGAGCTGTTTGCTTGGAAGTTTTTTTCCCACCCTTTTACTCTGAGATAGTGTCTGTCTTTGTCTCTGAGATGAG
Source organism: Micromys minutus (assembly GCF_963924665.1). Classification (NCBI taxonomy): domain Eukaryota; kingdom Metazoa; phylum Chordata; class Mammalia; order Rodentia; family Muridae; genus Micromys; species Micromys minutus. The sequence continues at coordinate 26,260,098 of NC_137958.1, forward strand.
TTTCCTGTATGCAGCAAAAGGCTGGATTTTGTTTATGTATCCAGTCTGATAGCCTATGTCTCTTTATTGGGGAGTTGAGTCCATTTATGTTAATAGATATCAAGGAATAGTTGTTTCTGTTTCCTACTATTATTGCTTTTGTGGGTTGAGTTGTGTCTGTGTCTTTTTCTCCTTTTGGTTTTCTTGCTTAGGAGTTTTCTTGTTTTTATTATGTTGTATTGCCTCTCATTGTATTGGGTTTTCCACCTATAATTCGTTGTAGTGCTGGATTTGTGGTCAGATATTGTGTAAATTTAGATTTGTCTTGAAATATCTTCTTCTCTCCATCTCTGGTGATTGATAGTTTTCCAGAGTATAGCAGCTTGGGCTGGCACTTGTGCTTTCTTAGGGTGTGCCTGATGTCTATCCAGGCTCTTCAATTTTCATAGTCTCTGTTGAGAAATCGGGTGTGAGTCTGATTGGTCTGCCGTTATATGTTACCTCACCGTTTTCCCTTACTGCTTTTAGTATTCTTTCTTTGTTTTGGGCACTTGGTGTTTTGACTATTATGTGTCAGGAGGTATTTCTTTTCTGGTCCAACCTATTTGGAGTTCTGAAGGCTTCTTTTATGCTCGTAGTCATCTCATTCTTAAGGGTAGGGAAGTTTTCTTCCACAATTTTTTGAAGATATTTACTGTGCCTCTTAGTTGAGACTCTTCTCCCTCTTCTATTCCTATTTTCCTTAGGTTTGGTTTTCTCATTGTGTCCTGGATCTCCTGGACATTTTGGGTTAGGAGCTTTTTGTTTTTTGCATCCTCTCTGGCTGTTTTGTCTATATTTACAATGTTGTCTTCTGCCCCCGAGATTCTCTCTTCCATCTCTTGTAGTCTATTGGAAATGCTTTCTTCTGTGTCACCTGATTTCTTTTTTAGGTGTTCTACCTCTAGGGTTATCTCTTTTAGTGTTTTCTTTATTGTGTCAATTTCCGTTTTAAATTCCCTCTTCTATTTCTTCATCTCTTTGGTTCTGTTTTCCTCTAGTTCTTTGAGTTCTTTGAGTGATTTTCTTGTTTCCTCTTTAAAAGCTTCTGATTCTTTTCGCTTTTCCTCCCATTCTTGTTTCAGTATCTCTATCAGCATATTGAGGTATGATTTCAGGTCTGCATCTTCTTTTTCTGTAGTGTTTGGCATTCCAATGTTTGCTGTTATGGGAGAGCTGGGTTCTGGTGTTGCCAGGTTGTCTTGGTTTCTTTGGGATATACTCTTTCGCTTTCCTCTTGCCATCTTGTTGTCAGTGATATGTTCTTGCCTTTCCCTTTTATCTGGTCTGTGTCCCTGGATCTCCACAGTTCCAGGTGGCAGATGGGCAGAGCCCTGTTCTGTGCCCCATCATCTCCGTGTGGAAAACATATGTTCCAATGCTGTGTCCCTGAACCCTGGATCAGGCAGGTCGGGGGGCACGCTTTCCGTGTGCACTCTGCAGAGATATCTCTGCTCCCTGGATGCCCAGATCTCCTACTCACCAGTCTTTAAAACTTTAGGAACTGCTGGTCCATGTGGCAGATGGGCCGAGCCCTGTTATGTGCCCCCCGACTTATTTTCTTTCAATCATTTTTGTCTATTTTATTAAACCATGAACTCACTTTATTCAGAATTTTTGTCCTCCATGTGTTAGGAGAGATCTGATATGTCATTTAACATTCAACACAATTATGACATCATGTTTATTGTTTCTGTGTTCAGGATACTACAGTGATTCTCTAATACCTTAGGGAAATCCTATTTATTGGTCAATTACCACAGCTTTAATGTACAGTCTTTCATAAATCTTTGCAAGTCTTTAAATATCTCCTTCTAAAGTAGAACAATTAAGAAAGCTTAAACCATTATGTTTAATCTATACACACCTAGAAAACTCTTACTGTTTCCATATTATGTTCTGTTATATATGTACTTCATGCTTATGGTAACTAGTAGATTTCAATGCATACTATCAAACTTCTAAAAGAATAAGTACTGACAAAAATATATTCGTATAGTGTTATGCCAAAATGCCTTTAAAAATCTGTACATGTATTTCTATTTTTTAAAAAAAGTTGAAAGAGAAGATAAAAAATGAAAAGAAAAGAAAATGATAATAGTAATCAAACAATGACAACAATTTAATAAAATGTAAAGAAAAGAAAACTTAGACCACAGATGGAGTTCCTGAAGTTTACACCACGTGGGAGAAAAATGTGATGTGAATCAGCCCTAGTTCATGGAAAATTAAAAAGATAAAAATATACTTAGATAAACAGAATTCACAAAAGATTGATCATCTCTACAGGCAGAATGCTAACTGAACTGGGGCTAGAAACAGGAGAAATGGGTACATGTTCATCAAATATGCTTTTTGTCTTATTTGTTAACATTTAATTTTTTGTTTTGTATTCTGTTTTTTAGCTGAAAATAGGCTGTTTCATACAATATACTTTAATTACAGTTTCCCATCTATCAACTCCTCCCAGATTTCCTCTAACATCCTTTCCACCTATACCTACATCCCCTCTTTTCCTGGTTTTTATTAGAAAAAAGAAAAAGACGATCATCTAAAAATAAAAATAAAGTAAAAACTGGAACAGGAGTAAACAAACATAAGAAAAAGGTAAGGCACTAGAAATGTATAGAGGTGTATAGACACATTTTCACACAAAAGGTCCCATATAAACACAAATGTGAAAAACATAATATACATATGCAAAAGACTCTAAGGTTCAAAAATATCCTGACATAGCATTATAAGATAAAGAATCTCCAAATGTATCAAGTTTGGCTTTTGTTGACCATTAGTGCTCATCCTGAGCATGCGTGGGAGAGCAGTTTGTATACCCAGTGAGACTCTGTTGAAGAATTTCTTCTGAGTGCCCCATCTCAGATTAAACTACAGAGGTATAGCAATAAAAATTGCCATGAAATTAGCCCAGAAGCAGATATTGCCAGAGTTTTAACTCAGTTATTAGGTGAAATTATAGAACATTGTGTAATAATTCTTACTATAATTAATAATATTTCATTGCCTGTTTGATGAGTTTTTTTATCATTTCCTCCAGTAAATGCAGGAGGTAACAAATGTGTTAACCAACACCAGATTATAAATATATATTATATATCAAATCTTATACTAAACTCATTTTAAATATCACAATTTTCTTTTCATTTATACTTTAAAGTTTCAGAGAATTTTTTAAAGAAAATTCTAGGACTAGAGATGACCAGACAGCTGCTGCTCACAGGATCCTTAAAAGTTTTGTCTTATTTTAATTTTTTCCTCTGATTCACTTGAGTGGGACATCTTACAGATTCACTTTATTTCTAGAATAGTCTGGCGGCTATGAATTCCTGGATTACAGTTTGCAGAAATCGGTAAAATCTAGAAAAGATATATGGGATAGCATCTATTCCAAGGAAAATTTCTGCCAGCAGAGGTTTTTCCAGTGCAAAAAGACTTGTTGCTAAAATATTAATGCTGGGAAAACTCCCATTTTATATGAAAGCCCTGCATAATCTCCACTTCTAGAGCTTGGTTAACACATTTGGGAGATCAATCCTATGTTTTTCTCAGGTAGAATCAATTGGTCAGTTTTTTGTCTATACTTACTTAAGAAAGTCCTTATGGATGAGTTTAGAGAAATTAGTGGAGTGGAGTAGACATCTGCAGATGGCTCAGATGAAGAAATAAACTATGTCTGTTAAATAATGTAAGCTTAAAATCAGGGGTACGGTGCTTGCCATGAATTACCCCAAATAATGGATTGGGACAAAACATAGTTTTTGTGAACATATTACCATTGGAACACTTGTGAAAACAGAAAGAGGGACTTTAAGGTGTCCTTTAATCTACACTTCAAAACAAAGGAAAGATAAAATAAACCAAGGGAAAATACTATGTTATAAGCTTTAGTGTGAAGAGTGAAAACCTTTGAAAGCTCTTGTTGATTTGCTTGAAGGGCAGAGTGCAATATCATCAATATTCTTATGGCAGGCAGAAAAAAATGCTTTTTCCAAAGAGTCTATTTTTAATTTATATGTGTGCATGTGAGTGTGCGTGTGCATGTGCATGTGTGTTACCTACAAAGGACTTTGGGAATAAAATTAAATTAGTAACATTGAGTTAGGAACACACTTAATTTTGAGATTTTATATATATATATATATATATATATATATATATATATATATATATATATATCTCATTATTCTAGAATCTCCATAGGCAATTGAAAGCATTATGTTCTATTCAGGGTGAATGTTATTCACTCACATTAGAAAACATCCTATGGAATGATGGCCATATCTCTTAAAGTGAGTATTTTTCCATTTAAAGTAAAATATTAGTGCAACAGAGTATAATAAAGTCATAAACATAGAAAGAAAGATATTAGTAGGTCACTGTGACAATAATGTATGGTGTCACTTCTTTTTTGTTCCTGATCCAGGCTCTAACCCAGGGCAAAACTTGGACCATATTTTGGATGTTAGTGTAAGGTGATGCACAGCCTTCCAGAAGCCTTGCATAAACTGTCATCAGGTGTCACTGAGTTCTCAATAGGCCATTTTGCTTGCATGTCCAACCAACTGCTTCAGTGTGCTGAGGATAAGCATCATGAGTAACATACGGCCACTCCATATAATATGGCAATCAAGTTAGTGTCTGGTCTGGAACCATGCTACGGCATGAAATCCTACATTACCAGATACAGCATGCAGAAAATAAACAGATAATCATTTTGACAAAAGCATTCTAAGCCACAGAGGCAAATTCATTGAACTCATAATCAGGTAGTTTATTTGATAAACACAATGCTGCTCCTTTCAAGAGGGAAGGAGTCCAAAATAATCCTCAGATGTACTTGTTTGATCACTTTAAGGAACATGGTGACTCATAGTTCATCTGTGCTGCTGGCCAATTCAAAGCAGCAATGACTACAGCCAGTCATGCCGTCTGGCTGAGCACATTACTAATCTATTTCTGTCAAAGACACACTTTGACCATGAGCCTATTGGGAAATGAAAGGGGCAACTTGGTAAAGAGCCAGGTCAATTGTCTGACAGGAATCATTAGATATTCCAGAAATAAATGATGAGATATTTTTCACATAAATGGAAAAGTGGAAGCTATTTCCTTATGCTCAGAAAAAATAATGAACCTGAACTTTTATTGCAGTCCTTTAGAAGACTAATAAAAGACTCTGGGTAAACTTCATTTATACGTCTCCTATAGTTAGTAGTTTGTTGTTTGTTTGCTTGGGAACTCTGAGAAATTCATGCAAGGTTGTTTCCCCTCTTTTTGTACCCTTAGCCTGAGTACCAGTTTTCTAGAGGGTTTGTTAGGGTTTGGATTGCTCACCATCTCTATACCTTCTCACATGTCCACTCCCAAGTGTGTGATGTAGTAATTCAGAGGAAGAGCCATAAAAATGGCATTTCTCATAGTTCTGTCATACCTATGCTGTTGTGAAATTAAATCACACTTTTGAGATGAGATTAGCATTCACCATAGGTAGATTCAGGTTTTCTGAGGCCTGCCATTTATAAAAAAACCTAAAGCTGTTTATTATATGTCCACTATTAGTCACAGGAATGGAAATAGAACTATACAAATTAGGATACCATAAAGCTCTAAGTCTGACAGTGAGTTCTCTAATTTACATAAACTGTGAAGTTGAGCTTCGTTTGTAAGGAGGAAAGAGCACACATAAAATAACCATTTATTTACTTAGAGGGTTTTTTGTAATGATTAAAATTAGATTTATTCTGCTCTTTAATACATAAACAATAGATGTTTACCTTTGATATTGGAACTTAGATGATTGTACAAGACCTAATAATACTACTATACCAATGGATGAAAAAGTGTCATACTGGAATAAAAAAAATCCAGTGGTTCAAATAAGGGCAGCAGCATGTTGCAGGATTGCATTATCTTAGACATTGACTCTTATGAAGCTGTATTTCTTGTCACTGTACTCATCTTCAAATCCTATTTGGGAAAAAGCAACATTAGTCAAACCACTTTGAGCTTTCAATTTACCACTGTGAACTTCTAGAATGTCCCTAGTTTCTGACACTGAAAGATAAAGAAAAACTGTATATCAATATTTTAACTACCAATAATCTCAATTCAGAAGTTAACTATAACTTATAGAAAAGATATTTACACATATACTAGCCTTTATGCAATTTTAAAGCACACTTGACACATGAACCTCTAAATAAACCCTAAGCACTCTATAGATTCTGCCACTGTGTCTTTCTTTGCAAGTATTAAACTATCACTGAAAAATCTGCTTCTTTCATGTGTAGGATTAAAGAAAATTGTCTTTCAAACAAGCAGCTAACCTCACTTCTTTAGATTTTTTTCTGCCAACATCATTGATTTCACTGAGGGCCCCTGGGCTTATAGGGTGAAAAGCAGCCCAGATGGTTTTGAAAAGCAGAATTGGGATTTGACTTTTAAGTGTCTAAATTAGATGAACCAGATGCATCCTTCCCTCTGTACTGCACATAGAAGAAATCAACAAATCATTGCATAAGGCTTTAGACATCTGATACTTTCACTTAGGATTCTGGTCTTCCCACACCACAATGGAAGCAGCTTGGATTCAGTTATAGCAAAGTTATAGAATGTGAAATAGAAGGGACAGAAAAATCAATTTATTGAACATTCTGACCCAGCTTTGATGTGTAGTGCAGTACAAGCATCTCAGTACAAACCTATAATAAATGTCTCTGATCAGCCAACAGTGTGCCTGGTTAAAATATACAGAAAAAGAGGAAGGGATCAGGAATTAGAGGTTATCTCACCGGTTTGATCTGCACAGATGTCCAATATTTTAACCCAAATCAGAGATAATCTGTTTGGTTTAGGTTTTTGGTTTTTTTCTTGTTTATTTGCTTGTTTTTGTTTGTTTGTTTGTTTTTTGGTTTTGTTTTCTGATTTGGGCTGTTTTTTATATTTTAATCTATATAATTGTTTTGAAAGAAATTAAGATACATTCATTCTTGTGATTTTTTTTTAAACCATGCTCACTAAGATTATGTAGGTTTTTTTAAAGCCGTTTCACATCAGTAGTTGAGTTGACGTCCCTGTAATCCTAATTCCTCACAGGGCTCTTTTTTTTTTTTTTTTTTTTTTTTTTTTTTGAAAGTGGAATTATTTTTTATGCAGTTCAAGAGTTAAATACTATTTGATTGAATAACAATTGGCAATCCCTTGACAAAAAAAGAAGACAAAGAAATCAGAAACACCAGTTAAGGTTAGAAATTTTCAAAAGCCTTATGGAAGAAGAGTTTTCTTAATTATGTTTTAAATAAATGAGAATTACAAAATTATTTGGGGCCCAGGGTGTATAATACAGACAAGTACAAATTTCAGCCTTTATAGCTGAATCTTTTCCACAAAGTCATGATAACCTTTTTTTCTAAAAATAACATGAGTCTGGTTCTTCAACACCAGCTTACTAGCACAAATTATCCCAGAAAATCAAATGTTTCACTTTGGTGATTCTTGATATTCGGTCAATTCTTTAGCAGTAGCTAACCAGAACCACAATAATCTTTTTATTGTTTCCATTTTATTAAAATTAATTTTTTCTCATACAATATATACTATTACAGTTTCCCCTCCCTCTACTCCTCCCAGATCCTCCCCAGCTTCCCTTTCATCAAGATTCACCCTCTGTCTGGCTGTCATTAGAAAAGAATAGACTTCTAAGATATAAGAAACAAACATCAAAATAAAACATAATAAGATGAAACAGAATTTATCACAGGGAAGTAGAACCAAGCAAACTGAAAAAAATAAAAAAGAAAAAGAGCCAAAAGAGAAGATATAATAATCAGAGACTCACTCCTTTCTACATGGAGGAGTCCATATTAAATTAAAAGCTACAATGTAAACACATTTGATGGGGAGGGTCCACATAAAGCTGTGTGTTTAAAGGTCTCAGTATGTAATGTCTGGCCAATGCTGTTTATTCACATTTGCTGGGTGAAGAATCCTCTCTGACACTGATTGGTTAAGGCACTGAACTATGAGTATAGCAGAACATCACCAGGAGTCAGTTTATTGTTTATTTTATTTGATGGTTTTAATAGTTTGAGCTAGGTCTAGGTCTCTAGGACTCTTAGTATATGGTTCTTGGTCACCAAAGCAGTATTATGAATTGACTTCATCTCATAAAGTGGGACTTAAGTTGAATTGGACATTGATCAGTTACTCCTACAAGCTTTATGCCACCATTGCACTAGCATATTTTGCAGAAAGAACAAATGATAGATCAAACGTTTTATGGCTAGGTTGGTCTTACATTCATCTTTAGTAGCCTGCTGAGTACATTTTTGCACCAAAGACAGTAGAATGCAGGGGTAAATGTTCTATGTAAGCACTAGTTCTATATTTCCATGTTCAATGAGTTGTATACATGTTGTCTTCAGCAATGAAACCTCACTGGCAGTTTGAAGAGAGCAACTTATTATCTTAGCGTATGTTATTTGGGTATTTCCATAGAACCACTTTGGTCAATAGCTTAATGTGACATAACCCACTTGGTACTGGAAGTTTCATTTAGTGACTAGAGATGGCCAGGTAGAAATCTGTCTCCCTCATTATTTGGAGACTTCATTAGAATCACAATAAAATATTTTAGGAAGTTTTCTACTACACCAGGTTTCCATACTACCTCTCACATTTTCCTCAAGTCTAACTGTCTCTCCCTACATTCCTCCCTCACAACTATCTCCTCTCCCTCCTCTTCTCTACCAAATTCTCCATTTCTGATTAACACCCACTCCCCCCATAAAATCTATTCTATTTACCCTTCACAGTGTCCTAGTCAGTTTCTAACATCTCTGTGGCTTGGTTATCATTTATCTAACAGCTAATAATCCAGATAGAAGCAAATAACATTATTTTTTGAGTGTGAGTTACCTCACTAAGGATAATATTTTTCTAGTTCTATATACTTGTCAGCAAATTTTATGATATTATTTTTTAACTGCTGAGAACTACTTTATTATGTAAGAATGTGGAGTCTTCGTTTCCCTCTGAAACTTCATAGACCAGGCCTCATTGTCTGCACCACTCTCAACATTCTTATCTTCCAAGTTCCTATAAAATATCTCACCACACTCTTAACTCTCTATGGCTTTTCTAACCCAAGGTTTCAAAGTCCTCCAAGAATCTTTTCCAAAATCACATGCTCAGGGCTATTAGAGGAGTACCCTACTCTTCTACCACCTTACCTTAGTTATGGTCACTATTGCTTTAATAAAACACTTATGAGAAAAATAAAGTTGAAGAGGAAAAAATTCATTTGGCTTACACTGTAGTCCATCACTAAAGAAAGCTAGGACAGTTACTCAAACATGGCAGAAATCTGGAGGCAGGAACTGTTGTAGAGGCTATGGATAAGTACTAGTTACTAGATTGTTCCTTATGATCTTCTCAGCCTGTTTTCTTGTAGAACCCAAGACCAGAAGCCCAATGGTACCACCTACATTGTCTGGGCCAACCACTAAATAAGAAAGTGGCATACAGACTTGCTTATCACAAGATCTTATGGAATCATTTACTTAATAGAGGTTCCTGCCTCTCAGATGGCCTTAGCTTCTGTCAAGTTGACATAAAGCCATTCAGCACATAGGCAATGTTTCTTAATGTACCATGTTGTTATTTGCCTAAGAATATCAAGTTGAGGCACACAGAGAAAGGAGCTGATATAAATACAGTTATCCTAGCCTTACAGGGGTAAAAGTAGGAAGCATCTGTTTAGAATCCAAGGAGAGCTGAACCATGGATAAGGAGCTCCATGTCAGAGGGAGAGAAGGTTAGAAGAACAGTAAAGAGAAGAGTGCCCCAAAGTGAAAGAGTGCAGATTTGTCTTCATTGTCCTTTGGTCTTCTTATCTATAATTGCTTCTCTTACCTGAACAAGACACAAGACAAATATGGAGGTTTGGAAGAGGTAAATATGCATGGGTATATCAGCAGAGAAGGAAGCAAACACAATTGTCAATCCAGTACACGTAAAGTTCTGCTTAAGTATGCATAAAGAAGCTGTGAAAAGCCTGGTACTAAAATACCATCAGCTTGTCCCTTCAGTATCAGAGAAATTAATCGGAACTCTGATATTTACCCCAGAATGCAAACCTGTTAGCCCTCACAGGCCACAGAGGTCTTCCTCTTAGAGGTCTGTATGTTTCCCAAACTGGACTACCCAACAGTTGAACTTGAATGAAGTTAATTTGCTGCAGTCAAAGAACTGGAAAACCTGTTCATTTATCTCAATCGGTGTATGAATTTAGAGCATTAGGATAAAGAGTAATTTATGAATTAAAATATAAAGACATTTTCCTGCAAGAATGAATTAAAGAAAATTACTCTCTCTCAATATGTTAAACTTGTCCCACACAAGAAGTTTCACCTAATGCCCTGATTACATAATGGTAAGCAATTAAACTTCCACACCAGATGAGATGCTCATATGATAGAATGAATGAACAGCAGGAGAAGTTACTCATGGCAAAGAACTCATCCTCTGCATGCCTTCCAAAGTTGTTAAAAAATGGAAATCTATTTCACAGTGCTCCATGTAAATGTGTGACACTGAGAACTTTGCTAGGCTACTCTTGAGCAATTATAATTTCCTGCAGAGGGTGAATCAGTCTAGCACTTCAAGTTCTGTGTTGATCAATTAGCTTCATCCAGTGACTTGAAAAGTATGTAAGTTGCATCTGAGGAATTTAAAAGTGTTTCCTCTGTTAAAAATACACTCAGAGATGAGGTACAATTTAACTGTAATTGGTATATGGGACCAAAGGACTGAATTGCAAATCAGAAGAGAGTATAGGAGGAACCATATGTAGTTTCCCATGGGTTAATACCAGCAGCAGCATTAACAACCCAGAAAGCTAAAAAATCACTGACTTTAACAGTACAAGTTTTTTTTTATTTCCAAACATATACCCGAGAGCTAAAAATAGTAATCAGTTCTTTGAATATAAAAAAAATTATTCTATGAAAATAGTATTTTATTGCTTCCAATCCTCTTCTTCCTTTACTAAAATGCTTTTGCTGTCATATACATGCTAAATATGTTTACCCATGACTTATAAATGATGAACATGCACAGCTATCATGTGCTAATCCCAAAAGGTAGCAACATCAATTTAGGCTGCCAGTCATAATTCGGTTCTGCTAGTGATTTTGAATTTACATATAAAATTATATGCCATGTCAATCTTATTTGGGGGTGGAAGAGCAAACAAGTCAAGTTTTATAAAATTATAATGTATTCACATCTTACTAAGAAGTTAAGTAAAAGTTCGTACTACAATTGAGTATGTGATTTGACTTTTACCAGTTTGTCACTTGCTGTCTCTTACAGTGTAATTATCATTCAATCCTTCATTTTCTTAGGAAGAATTTTTTTTCAGCCACTGGGCTATATCAGGAAAGGTTAATTTACTTAAACTGATACAAAAGTGATTACATGAGTTGACTTAATAAGACATGAATAAACTTCATGGAGTAGTCTGTAAAGTCTCAAGAAACATAAATTAGAAATATTACACTGTTCCTTCTGGGATTTGTCTGACTTAGGGCCTCTGGTCAAATTTTCATCAACCAGTTAATACATAATTTTGTCCTAAATATGGTTCAGTTTAAAGAAATCTATTGGAAGTGTTACTTAGTTGCAGTGGGTGTGGCCTTGTTGGAGAAAGTTTGTCACTCAGGTTTCAGCTTTACATTTCAAAAGCTTAAGCAAGAACAAGTGGTTTACAGTTTCTTCCTGCTGCCTGCTGATCTAGATGTGGAATTCTCAGCTCCTTCTCCAGCACTGTGTCTGCCTGCATGCTGACATGCTTCCCACTATGATGATAATGGACTAAACTTCTGAACTTAATTATATGTTTTCTTTTATAAGAGATGCCATGGTTCTGGGGTCTCTTCACAGCAATAGAAACCCTAACTAGGATACCACATAAAATAAAGAATAAGAATATGTTAGAAAAAAAGAAATCTATATGAATACATATTGTGGATTAATCAACAGTTAACTCATAAGAGAAACAGTTAGCTCTACAGCACTCTATTTCACATAAAGGAATATCTAACGTGCATATTCAAAGCCTCTTTCATTTAAGAATGGATAGTATATCATCTTTTCTTTGAGGATAGAGGAATTGAAAAATAACACAATGGCCAAATCCAGCTTATCTGTAAAATCTGCAAAAATTTCACTCACAAATAAATAATAAGTGGGTGTTGGAATTTGAGAGGAACTGACTGGGAGTAGGGCATGTTGCTCAACTGGTATGAGTTTCAGTCAGTAAAATAGTAAATGTTGGCAATCCCTTGCTGGGCATGGTTACTATAATATGAAAGGCATTCACAGCAATAATGTACTGTTTATCTGCTAAGAGAAAAAATGTTTAAATATGTTTAACTCCATAAACCAGTATATAAGGTTATAAATGTTGATTATCTTAACTTATTCATCACAGAATAATTATATATGTAATAATTTTATCTTCATCTTATTAACATATAGAGTCATTATCTTTCAGTTTAAAATAAAATGCAGGGACTAGAAAAATGGCTCAGTGGTTAAGAACACTTGAAATTCCAAAAGACTAAGATTCAATTCCTAGCATCCATATGGCAGCTCACAACTGTACAGTTCCTGAAACTCACTTTCACTTCCTCAAACACAAATGCAAGAACACCAATGTACATAAAATAAACTAATAAATAATTAAAATTTTTAAAAACTAAGAAATACATTGATTGAACATTAAAGGGCATAGAGAGAGAGTAAATGAAGAATCCTTTGATGATTTCTTGGACACATAGGCTTCTGTAGATCTCTAGAAATACCTGAAAACTATCTTTTAACTGTATGTGTCTAGGGGCACTCCTACTTTGGTGAAACCAATGACAGAATCAATCCATAAGCTTACATATTCTATTCTATCTCCTAAGTAATCGTTGATGGTCCCTCATCTGAAAACACCTTTAATAGTCATGGTTAGGATAAATTGTAGATCCTCCCTATTAGAACACAGAGAAAACATATGGAAAAATCTGCCTCAGCCTCTTAACATTATTGCCATAACAAATGGAGTCAGGATACTGAAAAAAGAATGGGATGCATTAGCTGTTTAGCATATCATGATTGTCAGTCTCCATATTCCTACTTCACAGGAAGAAGAGAACAGGATTGCTGCTACTAGGCTTCAGAACTGACTGCTTTCATACTGTGACAATGACAGTGGTGATGGGAGAACAGGGATCCTTTCTTACAAAACAGGCTCCATTTCCTGATGTGATATTTGATTTGTAAGATAAAACAAAACCCACCAAAAAAGCTACCTTGATGGTGGTCACCTTCCCAAAACAGAATACAGCACTTGCCATGAAAACAAAACTATCCCTGGGAGCTCTGTGGTGTCTAGATGGTTGATATCATTGCTCTTCCTATGGGCTTGCAAACTCCTTCAGCTCCTTTCCACATAGAGATCCCAGGGACTACACCAACAAGCAAAGAGTACACATGGAGGGACACATAGCTCCAGCTGCTTATGTAGCAGACAATAGCCTTATCTGGCATCAATAGACAAGAAGGCCTTTGGTCTTGTGGAGGTTTGATACCCTAGCTCAGGGGAACACTAAAGCAGTGAGGCAGGAGTGGGTAGGTGGGTGGATAGGGGAGCACCCTCATAGAAGCAGTGTGGGGGGGAATGGAATGGGGGTTTGTGGAAGGGAAACCAGGAAGGGAGGTAACATTTGAAATGTAGATAAATAAAATCACCAATTAATAAAAATAAAAGAAAACTTACAGTTGCAGAGAGATGGCTCAGCAGTTAACAGCACCGGTTGCTCATATACAAGATTGGAGATTGGTTTATAGCACCCATATCTAGTAACTCAAATCAACTTGTAACTCCAGAAGAAATCTCCCTCCCTCTTTTGGTCTCTTCAGGTTTCTGTACTTCAGGTTTCTTGGATTCTGCTAATGCAAGCACACACACACACACACACACACACACACACACACACACAATTTTGAGATAAAACAATATCTTTAGAATGAAAAACATAATGTTTAAAAGGCTTGAGCATTTTATAATAAACATAGCACAAAACACTTCTTAAAAGTATAGAAAGAGTTAAAAGAAGAAGGCAAATCATTGTGTCATTTAACCATGTCTGGCAGTGTGTGCCACTAGCAATTAAATTATTTACTACACTGCAGATGTATGCACATACCTGGAAGCATTGATAGTGTGGGGTTTGGGTTACAGTTTTCCTATAGAGAAGATGCTGGGACAGAATATCCTCAGAGACAATATAATTTTACTTCACTTTTAAACCTCTGTATTTCTCTGTGTCCTCTAAGTGTTTCAGCATACCACACTGAAAAAAAAAAAATAAAGATACTTTACAAACCATGTTTTCCTTTCTATAGCCTTTATGCAACATGGTTACCAGCATTTTATACTTGATGTCTATTGTGTTACTGGGAAAATATAAAGAAATTCAGTAGGATTGAGCGATATGAAGAGAAATTGACTGAAGATGTAATGAACATTCATATAAGTTCATTTTTAAATGAATAGGAAGGTTGGTTCCCAATGTTTCAAGGAGGAGGAATTCTGAAAGTAATCAGAATGACATGTTCTAGAATTCATGCTACAAGGTGATATACTGGTCCCAAAAAATGATGCCCTGGAGCATTTTTTACAGGGAAGTGTCTATAACATACAAATCCAGCAGATACAAATACCAAAGTAATGGAGGAGGAGCTGGTTTTGCCTGTTTTGTTTATTCTTGATGAAAAGTGGGTATATTTATGTACTTCCACAACACTTCCAAGGACAAAAAACTTGGAAGTATCTGAAATTTAAACTTTGGAATGGGCATTAGTTTTTCAGCCAGACACAAGTCCAGGAAAACTTATATAGGCTTCACTTAGATTAGTAGGACAAAAAGAAACGGGTGGGGGGGGGGGGCAGTAAGCAAATGATAAATGTTAGTTTCATGATTCATTCCCTCAGATAAACCTCTGGGGATAACCCATAGCAAATTAGGAAGAATTTGAAGCTGATAACATCTGACAACCAATGCAGTGGATTTCATGCTACCATAATTTGGTTCTTAATACAATTCAGTATGTATGTGAGAAACAGAGGAAGTTGCCTGTTGTGTGTGATCCAACATATTCAGGATATAAACAAGTCTTTCAAAGAGAGCCATTTTTGTTAAACAATGAGAAAAACCCTTTGATGGGTCTTGAACAATACTTTTACTGATACAATTAGGCTTGCACATATTATTTTAAGAAAAAGACAGCTTTGGGCTCACCAGGATACACACTAAAAAGAAATGTTATAAATAAAAGATCTGAAGTTTTACCAATGCTTTTGTGTATTCAACTGCAAGGTATTGACGGAGAAGAGTTTTTAAATCTGAAAACAAAGAAAATGATTGTTTGTGTGGCAAATAACATAAAATCAGTATCGGAACAAAGATGGAGCAAGTCATCGGGAATGATGGAGAAGAAAAAAAAAAGGACTCAGAGTCAGAAAAGTAGGGTAGCTCTACAGGGTGAGGCCAGTGGCTGCAAGGGACAAAACAATTGGTCTTTGTGGGAGCAAGAGGTGAGTGGATGGAAGTGATGAGAGGGAGGGACAGGTAGGGTTCACAAAGGCTATACAAACTGTGTTGACTCAGGTGAATAATATTCATTGTGCAGGGAGCTCCCGAGGGGTCTTAAAAGAAGAAGTAGCCAACAGATGGAGACTTTAAAAGGTTCCTATAAACAACTCTGTCTCTTCAGGTTTCACTTAACAACCTTTGTTGAATGTGGTCAACATGTGAAAGCACTATTGTCAAGAGGATAGTCTGCTCCAGCTTGTTTTGCTCAGGACTTCCTCTCCAAGGCACTCTAGGAGAACTAAGGAACAAAGCCAAGAAAACATCAAGGATTAACAAAAGAGTCACAATTAAATTCCCAAGGTGACAGAACACTGCAGAGGGGTCAAATGTGCATAAATTTTCTTGATAGATTACTACAATAAAACTATTTTGCTCTTCATTCTCACAGCTGCATGATGCCAAGTTTTGCAAATTTCCATTACATGACCTGACCGCAAAGTTATGTCCTTGAGACTTAAGTGATACAGAATATGCAAACTTTTACAATATATCAGCCTTAAAGAAATCTTCTAAGAGAATAATATAGGGGGCTATAATTATGGAAATGGAGGGACATAAATACAGAAAAATAATGCAAGAGTGTAAAACATCAATAAGGGTATCTGAACAAGTTATAAGGATTCATACTATTAATTATTCACCTACAAATACCTATAATACATATTAAGTCAATCTATAAATGTACATAAATATTTTAAATTGCATTTTTCTGATCTGGGCTGACAATGCTCTGTCCAAGAGCCAAAGACTATTTAACAAAAATCACAACACCAGTCAGGAGAAGGCATCTTTTGAGTTGTTCATAAGAGTTGTCCAGGAGACTCCCAAAACACTGTAGGCTACTGCTATTACGCTTTTTTACTGGCTGGTTTTGTATCAACTTGACACAAGCTGGAGTTATCACAGAGAAAGGAGCCTCAGTTGAGGAAATGCCTCCATGAGATCCAGCTGTAAGGCATTTTCTCAATTAGTGATCAAGGGGGGAGGGCCCAGCCCATTGTGGGTGGTGTCATCCCTAGGCTGGTAGACCTGGGTTCTATAAGAAAGTAAGCTGAGCAAGCCATGGGAAGCAAGCCAGTAAGTGACATCCCTCCATGTCCTCTGTATCAGTTCCTGCTTCCTGACCTGTGTGGGTTCCAGTCCTGATTTCCTGTGGTGATGAACAGCTATATGGAAGTGTAAGCTGAAAAAACCCTTTCCTCTCCAACTTGCTTCTTGGTCATGATATTTTGTGCAGGAATAAAAACACTGACACCTTTGTTCTGACCCCACCAGAGGTGGAGGCTAAATTTCTGTTATTGAAAAAGACTATGTACTTCAAAAATAGATCTCAGTGGATCCTAAGTTGACATTGATCTGAACGTCACATGCCAGCGCACTAGCTTTCATAGCACCAGACGGCATCATGCAGAATTACAATGGAGGAAAGCAACCACCAACCCTACCTAGGTGTGATACCTATGAGCCATAACAATTACTATCATCCAATGATAGACCTAAGGGTACAAGTAATGCCACACATAACTTTGCTGTAACCAAAAGTTCTCTAATTGAACTTTAGGCCAGTTCAACAAGAAAGAAATCATTCCTTGGACTAGAAACTAGTCAATTACTCACAGCTAATGAAGTTAAGCATCTTGAAAGGGAATCTACACCCTCTACTTTACTAAACAAGCATAACTCCTAACTACATTCTAAATATTTATCCTCATATTAAAACATGCTTAGTTTTGATCCCCCAGCAAGGAAACTTCTTTTTGCATCCAACAGAGACCACTGTAAAAAACCATGATCAACCAAAATGCAGAGTTACAGATCCTAGTCTCAGTTGGAATATTTGCACCTAGTTCTTGAGGATCTTTGAAGATGGGGAAATTAAAAGGTTGTAGGAACCAGAGGATCAAGGAGTTTGCTGTGAGATTCTGACTCCTAGAAAATTCAGGAGCTACATCTAGAAAGCCTCTAGTACATGAGAGTTAAACATGAAGGGAGTTGAACAAGGGCAATAACAGTAGGAATGCTCGCATGCAGGGGAGAAAGTCCACAATGCTTAACCCCACATAAAGAACTATATGCAACTAAGAAATGCTAAGAATACGAGTCAGTCTTCTCCAGGGAAGGTCACTCCAATTGATTACCCAATACCAAATGGTCAACCGTGAAAATTTACATAAACTGATCTTATACAGCATGGGCAGGTTATATTTATATATTTTATTTATGAATATGACAAACCACATAGATGTAACAACAATTAATGTTTTATAATACTTAGAATCTGAAAATGTTTGTGGGCAAGCTCACATATATTTGTATACATACTGGAATCTGTCTTAACTTCAAACTTATCTATCCCTGAAATCTTGCAGAAAACTGAGAGGAAGATAATGTTACTTAAGAAATTATTATTGGCCAATATAAATTGAATATACCTTATCTGTATTTATACTTCAGTTTCATCCTTGTACCCCATTTTTCTCATCTCTTCTTTACTTGGCACAGTCACCATGATTTCTATATGAAAAACCAAAACCAAAACAAAACAAAACCAAAAACCAAACAATGAAACAATACAATCAAAAGTTTGGAATACATGAGCCTCCATCATGTCCTCAGCTGACCAAGGTCCAGTTAAGTTTTTTTATTCTTGCATCCTGAGATTTGAGAACATACATGTGCATGTAACTAACACTTATCCCTAATTCCTCAGCCCTCATCAGAGAAGTTTCTTTTTTCACTAAATGGTGATTAATACAGAGTCCCAACTATTAAATGTGTGGAAAATAAGAGGAGCAGAGAAAATGTAAGGAGGATTTGATGATACATATTATAAGTATGTATAGATTTATGAAACATGTACACACTAAAAAAAAAAAAAAACCAGAAGACTTTGCAATTTCATAAGGCCGTGCTCTTTGTGTGGAACCCCATGGGGGTTTTGAGTGTGTCTAATATTTTATAGATATAGATTGTTTCCTGTTTTATTATATTAACATTTAAATAGGATGTTGGAAAATTTCTTATTGTGAATATATTTTTATTTTTATTTTAGCACAGAAAACGTTTTTAGGGAGTTGTGGCAGAGCCTCTGCCATACCTGAGGTTTTTTTCTTTCAATTTTATTTAAAGAAGAGAGATACATGTACAGCTTCTTTTTCTAAAAGTTTCTTTTTTTCTTACAACTTTATTTAAAGAGGAGAGATACATGTACAGATTTTTAAAAGCATTTTGGCAATTTTTTAGAGGTTTGATAGCATGCATTGAAATCCCACTAGTTACCATAAGCATAAAGTACATGTAGAACAGAAAGTAACATGGAAACAGTCAGAGTTTTCTTGGTGTGTATAGATTAAACATAAGGAACTTTAGATAGCAAAAATTGCCACAAGGCTATATTCCTAGCTCTTGGATTATTAATGATTTAAGGTCTAGGTGTATCACACTCTGAGTGGGTGCTATACTCAACAAAATTCTTGCAAACTGAATCCAAGACCACATCAAAATGATCATTCACCATGATCAAGTAGACTTTATCCCTGGGATGCAGGGATAGTTTAATATATGTAAATCCATCAATATAATCCACCATATAAACAAACTCAAAGAAAGAAAACCACATGGTCATCTCACTAGATGATGAGAAAGTATTTGAAAAAATTCTACACCCCTTCATGTTAAAAGTCTAGAAAAGAACAGGAATCCAAGGCCCATATCTAAACATAATAAAAGCAATATACAGCAAACCAATAGCCAACATCAAACTTAATGGTGAGAAATTTGAAGCAATCTAACTAAAATCAGGGACTAGACAAGGGTATGACAAGAACTTCAAATAGCTGAAGAAGGAAATTGAAAAAGATCTCAGAAGATGGAAAGATCTCCCATGCACGTGGCCATCTTACTAAAAGCAATCTACAGATTTAATGCAATCCCAATCAAAATTCCAAGTCAATTCTTCATAGAGCTTGAAAGAGCAATTTGTAAATTCATCTGGAATTACAAAAAACCTAGAATATTGAAATCCACCCTCAACAACAAGAAAACTTTTTGTTATATCTATTATATAACAAAAGAGTATCCAAATTGCACTTGAACTGTAATAACTACTCCATTTCTATTAATAGATATAGGTAATATCTTTAAAATGCCCCCTTTGTCTTTAAGAAATAGGCAAAGGCTTCTATCTAAACAATAAAATGTAAATAAGTTACATAGAGACACTTTACATACTGGTTTATGTTTTAATTGAAGAAAACAGTTGACAAGCTAAATTGTTCCCAAAAACATTAATGAAACTAGTGATTTTAAATTAAACCCTCTTCAGGGTGTGTGTGTGTGTGTGTGTGTGTGTGTGTGTGTGTGTGTGTTTATGTGATCATCTTTGCTGTATTTACAGTGCTTAGATTCCCCTATTGATATATTTCTCCTCTTTGTCTATAAGATATGAGGGAAGGCTCAAATATATATCAAATTGGAGTAACAACACTGGTTCAATGTTAATCAGTAAGGACTTAATCACCAATTGTTTTTTACCTCCCGCAGTATCATCTGGCATCCACACTTTATGACATACATACCATCAGGGATACCCTTACTTAAATGGCTGAAAGGAAGAAGCTACATATTAAGTAACTTCCTATCCCAAATTCTCAGAAGCATTATTAGACTCATGATCTCATCAAATAGCACTACAGCTATTGTCCCAAATCCCTGTTTTATTACTTTAAAGTCATCTATTTGAAAAGTTAATAATGATTTGATTCATTTTCTAATTTATTTTTTGTTTCTTTTCTAGTCAAACTATAATCATAACTGCAGATTCCCATGCTCAGTTTTTGGGTGGTATCTGTAAGGTTCTCAGTTATGTCTGATGAATACAGACATAACTTTTTCACAGACTTCCAATCATGCTAATGAGAACACAGAGGCCCAAGAGCATTATAGAAATTGATTTCTGATAGTTTACACATACCATAACTGGATCAAAATACTTTGTTTCTCCAATTCCTAGAAACAGACTCCAAGGTCTCATTTACCATCCAGGAGAAAGCTGGTCTTGAAGAAACACTCTAAAGGTAGACTTTTAACTTTTCTACCTTGCTGATCAAAATTGTTTCCCATGTTAAGATTTAATCACCATATCATTGTGAACCCTGATCTATATTTAGTCATAGCAATCAAATAGTGCTTACACGCCTGTCTACACAGTTTTGGGCTGGGGCAATTCAGGACCCTTGCTGATTCTTTGGCATTCTATTTCTCAGAAAGGGAGAAGCAGGGATGGAACATACTAGAACCTTGGTGAATCAAACCTAAGGGAAAGGAAACAGATAAAGAACACACACACACACACACACACACAGACACACACACAATTATGCTTTATATATCTGGATTTCAGCAATATGTTTTTGCTATTTACCAATTTTAAAACAGTGTTTACTGAAAGAAGGTGCTCTTTTTCTGAACCTCATTCTCATTTTTCCTTCCCTAATATTTAAAGCCTGGCTCATGACCATCATCAAAAGCAAATATAACTTGATAAGTTCAATGTGACAGGGCTAAGGATTCAGACTGGCTCCCTAATAATCCTTAATTCTATGGATTAAGGATGTAATGAACAGCATTTGACAAATATGTATTGAGTTACTTTCACATTTATCTATGTCAAAGGAAAACAAGATTTGGTGTTAGCTAAAGATATTACTCGGGAAATATTCCAGTATGAGGATATAGACTGCTATATAGTACCATTCTTTATTCCAAATATAGCACAGATAGGTGAAGATGTACAGTTAGGTAACAAAGTAGAGGTAAAAATAAAGTAGAGGTATACAGAAAATTACTAAGAGAAAGTATCATAGACTTGCGGTTGAGATTAATCCAGTCTGGCAAGATTCTTGCTGAAAGCAAGTATGTTAAAATCAAAAATCACATATTTTATGAATTAGTAGCTATTATGATTATGTTTGAAAATTAACTCTTATACTACCAAGTACCAATAAATATATGTTCCAAAAACAAAAGTATTGCTACTCTCCACCCCTGGGTTCTTTTCTGGGACACTTAATGCAACTAGAACCCCCCATCATAAGTTCTAGGAAAGTTGATATCCTTATTTTCAGGAAGGCACCAGAGCTACATTGTTTTGTTCCTCTTTCCAAGAGCTTAGCATACATTTGAAGTAGAAAATCTGATTGAATGTTGAAATATTAGACATCCACCTCTTTCATCCCCTTAGTACAAGTATATATATATATATATATGTATATATATATATATATATATATATATATATATATATATATATATAGAGAGAGAGAGAGAGAGAGAGAGAGAGAGAGAGAGAGAGAGAGATGACACAGCATATTCTATATTCAGTAAGAAAACCCCAAAAGCATTTCAATAAATTTAAGAAAGCCAGACATAGGACCTAGTATGTTTCATTTATATGAAACTCCATGACTGCCAAACACACAGAAGAAATTATAATTAATATTTTTCTAGGGGTGGGGCTGAATATTTGAAAAAATTGGGAACAGAATCTCTTTTCAGACTGATTTAAATGTCCTCTAATCACATAGTGATCTTGATACACAATTTTGTGACTATAATACAGGTCACTGAATTGCTTACATCAAAAATTAAATGATAAGCAATACATTAAAATATATGTATAGCTACACAATTATGCTTTAATGTGAACAACAATGTATTACCAACTGATCTTGGGAATTAGAATGGAGGACACATGCACTTTTATGTCTCACAGAAACTCTGGGTGGGGGAATGTTTTCCCTAATATTGACAAGGATAGTAGTCTATGCACAAGATACATCTTTGCATCTTGTGGTCTATTGCCACAAGAAGATAAAGGAAAGGTTCTTCCTACTTCATGAGCTGAACCACAGTGGAGCACTCTCCCATACACAAACTTTACAATATTATTTTTGCTTCCAATTTCGTCATCCAAAAAAACATTTTTTTTTTTTGCCTTAAGGGAAAAAAATGTTCTTAAACTTTAAAATAATACAAGAAATATAAGTTCTTTGGGTGTAAATTTTCAATTCTTTTTCTTTCTTTCTTGATTTAGTTAATTGGTTTATTAATTAATTTTACAACTCTGATTATTGAGTCTAAGCGCTAACCAGAATTTAAAAGAAAAATTAATGATATGCTAATAGTATGTAATAATATTTCACTTATTTTAAATTTTATCTCTAAAAATTGATTATGTCTTTTTAAGAAAAACTATGTGGATTTATAAATTTATGAAATGAGTTGCCACACATTTTATTTTCCTAATTAATTTTTGTGTACACACCTAAATGTATAGAATTTCTCTATATTTGATACCAAAGAGAAGTGGAAAAAACTGTTTTTGTCAAGTAAATTACAATGCTCAATACAAATGACTATTTTCAGATACTTGCTTAGGAACAAAATAATTTCCTAAGGCTTTAAGAGTATTAAATATTTATTTTGGGTGTACCCATGAGGCACTGATTGCTAGTTTTCCTTCTGATACAAAAAAGCCAGAAGATGTCATGTTGTATTAACACAACCTTATGTATCTGTATCCTGTAATCAACTTTCAATTATTTGTTATAAGAAATGCAATTGTTAGGATGTAGTTATTATATTGTATTAGGAACTAATATGAATGGATCTGTACACATTTAAGAAAGATTCTAATTTTGTTTTCAAATAATTTTAACCATTGGGAGGTAAAGCTGTGGACACAGAACCTGTGGATATGAAGAACAGAGTCTATAAAATCTTGTTGAAGACTATTTGAAAAGAGGGCTTGACTGAAGAAAAGAGACAGTCTGAAGAGCTTATTATTTACTATCAATATATACAATTTTCCCAGTAAAGGGGGCCATTAAGAAACTGTTAACATTTCCTAGGATAGCCAAGTGGATTGTGATGCTGGCAAAAGAGCCCAGGCCTGTAATTTAGTAAACAGTGCATCTTTTGGCTAGGTAACTCAGTGGACTGAGATGGGCTATTCATCTCCATCTTCAGGACTCTTTAAAGTTTTATCAGATTTCAAACCATTTTCTTTGCTCGGTTTAGAAATCAAAAAGTATTTGAAAGTCTAGTTGGGTAACTATAGAGAAGTTAGATGTTTCTGAACCTTAATCATACTTTGTGCTGGACTAAACTTTGAGATTAAATAGAAGATTTAAACATTTTAGTGTCAACATTTCTTAAAATTCACCCACAGTGCTTGCTGAAATATCAAGACTTAGTTTTGCTGAAAAAAAGAAATAGAAATGATTATCTTAAACTCATAAGAACTTCCTGTTTAAAAGCATCCTTATTGTTTCTATTTTTTTCTTCTTCTTCTATTTATTTGGTGTTCCAGATTGCCTCAAAATGGCTATGTAGATCAGGTTGTCTGGAACCTAAAACAAAAGAAAACAAATATCCACCTGTTTCTGCCTCGTGGGTGGTGGTTTTTAAGGCATGAGGCCTGTGTGCATACACATACAGACTGACAGACATATTTGTATTTAATGATGATAATTACAGAAAAATAGGCTACTAGTTTGGAGGATGAGGACTTGCGGGTTGTTACAAGAAGCTACTAGAGAGAGGAAAGGGGGAAAGGTGATATAATTCTATTTCAGATAAACTTAAAAAAAATCCTTGTTATCATAGTTTAAACAGTTTATGGTAATTATACCACTCAGTTACTTTGGTTGTTATAGATGGTCCTGCAGCCATTTGTATTTTGATATTAATTTTGCTTCCCCACGTAGGGCTGCCTAGTCATATACACTTAAAGTTGACTTCATCTGAACCTTCTTATTTTCATTAGTAAATCAAGGTGAGAGCCGGTAGTTGTGCAGGGGAAGTGAGGTAGAGGGAGAGGGTCAGAGGTGAGGGGAGGGGAGAGAGGAGGACCAAGAGAGAAGGACCAAGATGGAGATTGAGAAGTGTGATTTGGGTCTACAAGGACTTAACTGGAATTAGGTAACTATGAACATTTTAAGGATTTTGTAGGTCATATATCTTATATAGGAAGGCAGTTTGTATCTTTGTCTATTTGATGTAATCTTATTGTGTAGAGGGCTTGTGGATTGAGAGTTTGATATATAAACCTGTATGGAAAGCTATCAGGCCTTTTAGAGTCATGTTTGTGCTGGACAGAGCGGTAATATTACCAGGGTTGGAGGTAGTTTTACAGACTGAGACTGGTGCTGACTTGGACCGAGTGACAGAGTCCATGTGCTGGCTCCATACTAAAGGCAGTGCCTGCGGAGTGAGACCTCAGGGGCCAATAAAAAGCCTTTCCAATTTTATTATTTACTGCAACAGGATGTTGTTAATTTTGTTTTGTTTGTTTGTTTGTTTTTAAATAGTTGTATACACATTTTTTTCTTAAATGTTGTCATATGACTAGAAAGAATATACAGAAAGAAAATCTCATTTTAAGTGAGACTAGTCTAATTTCTAACTATACAATGGCATATGGAAATTTCTTCGATAGATGTTCTATCATGTAGATGTTAATAAATGATGTCCATCTCCCTGTAAGAAGAGAAGTGTCTTCTCGTAGTCCATTAAATTGACATAGAGATGCTCAGCTACATAATATGCAGACTGAGAGAGATCTTGAAGCACTCAGCTTTAAATAGGATGTAGATATCACATTTCTTCCATCAAGGTTCAGAGATCAATGCCGAAGTGTTGGTAGTAAGTGTAGGGGAATACCAAGGTGCTGGGGTGGAGCGGGAGTTTGGGATAGTGGGGCACCTTCATGGAGGCAATTGGACAGGGATGTGGGATAGGATGGGAGAAGAGTGATAACATTTAAAATACAGAGTATCCAATTAAAAAGGAAAGTTTGTAAGAACCAGAGGTGTTATGTGATGCCAGAGAAACTTCATCTAGACACAGCAGGGCTGATGCACAGATGAACACATAGAGATCATGGCACCATGAACAAGACCTCAAAATTCTAATCAGAGAAAATCGCAGCATGGAGAGATAGAAGCAGGAACAAAGCTCCAGTTCAGTAGGAACAAGAAGCTATACAACTGATTCCAGTAGAAATGGGAGATGTTTTCACCAATGGACTAACACTGGGTATATTGGCCACTGTCACTACCATCTCCGACCAGCAGAAAAGGAGGGATGACACAGCGTTCTTCTCAAAGCGATTTATTCAGGAACCTTACAGCATGCCAGTGAAAATCTTTCTGTTTGTCTTTCTGTTTCTCTTTCTCCCACTTCGCCCCCAAGCAAAGTCCCTTTTGTCCTCTCTCAACTCCACCTCCTCAGTCCGTGTTACGTGGCTGTAGTTTAAAGGTCCGTGTCATCTGGCCTGATCTTGCGTCATGGGTGTGCCTGAGCAGCTTACATGGTGGGAGTGGCTAATCTCGGGGGCAGGAGGACTTCAGGTGCTAGTGACAAGACTAGGCTGGAGTCCCAAGTGCCATCTTTGGACTGCCACCACACCCGCTCTCCACAGGCCACAGTCTAAATCAGGTGTCAAGCTCAGAAGTAGCTGATCAATACAAAATAAACTCCCCATTGGTCATCTTTTTGGTATTTGTTTTTTGTTTTGTTTTCTTACAGATATTTTCCAACAGAGAAGAAGATACAGAAAACATGAAGTTGTGTGGGTATGAATGTGTGGAAGATCTGGGAAGAACTGAGAAAACCTCATATGCATCATTTGAAAATATAGATGCAAATGAACGTGTGTGTGTGTGATTGTTTTGATACTACACTGTCATTTTCCCTTCTACATTTAATGAAAATATATATGCTCTAAAAGTTATTTTCAATTAAGTACAAACAGTGTTAATATCCCAGAGATAGTCATCCAGTCCCTTTGAAAACTCAATCTGAAATACTGTCTAAACACACAATAAATAGAAAAAATAATAATTGTATAAGGTGGTAATATTGTAAAAAATCAGATTGTTTCTTATCTTGAATGTAATGAAAGAAATTCAATACAATAATTAATTCTATGTAATTATTTTATTAGTTTAATATAAGAAGGCTGTCACTGTTCAACACCTCTATATTTCAAGCCTTTTCTGAAGCTACAGGTCAACGCGAATATTATGTTAAAAGACTATATAACTATAAACCCAGTAAGAATATGCTTAGAATTAGTTTATAATTTGTATTCTAGAAGTGCACCATGACTCAATATTAGATGTGTGTGTGTGTGTGTGTGTGTGTGTGTGTGTGTGTGTGTGTGTGTGCGCGTGCGCGTGCGCGCGCGCGTGCGTGCCTGGGGGACTTGGATTATGGCAAATAGGGACTTTGGAATTTTGTTTGTCACCACTCTTTCTGGAATCAAGTTGTAATATGGACAGAAGTTCCATCATGTAAATAGTACTTCCTAAAGTGACAAAAAAGTTTCTTCACTGATATTTCTGCATGTTTGCTAAAGAACAGCTATGTGAAAATACCTGATCTCAAAATGTTTATTCACTACCCAATCACCAACCTCTCCTGCCAAAGATGAATTCACCACAATGGTTTCTAGACATCCTGCAGCATCCACAGAAAGGAAAGAAACAAACAAAAAAACAGAAAGGAAAAAAAACCATTACTTTGAGAAACTTCTAACATCATTACTAAGACCTGTCAATTAATCAAAATTTTGTGGTTTTATTGATTTTTTTGACATGGATAATTCTGTTTTACACTCATGCTTAGATTAAGTATGGTATGTCGCTCACTGAAAATCCAGCAGTAATTTTATTTCCAGAGGCATTTCCATGAGCCATGTCTCAGATAGCAAGATTGCCTTTCCTTGGGAGTAAGGGCCTTATAGAGGATTCTTGAAAGTTCAGCCACCCATCCAACCTAAATCCTGGCAGCAAGTCTCCCAAGCCATCAGCTAACATTGTAAAATAAAGGGGGAAGCCACTGTCAAATGGTTTTCTTTTCTTTTTTTTTATTAGTTATTTGCTTACACTTTAAATGCTATCCCTTTCCAGGTTTCCCCTCCACAAACCCCTATCCCATCCCACTTCCTCCTTCCCCCATGAGGGTGCTTTCCTACCCACCAACCTTCCCATTACCAACTCACCACCCTGTCACTCCCCTATCCTGTGCATAAAGACTCACATGACCAAGGGCCTTTCGATCCTCTGCTACTTATGTATCTGGAGCCATTGCTTGCTCCATGCATACTCTGTGGCTGGTGGTTTAACCCTAGTAAGCTCTGGGGAGTCTGGTTGGTTGATGTTGTTGTTCTTCTTATGGGGTTGCAAATCCCTCCAGATCCTTAAGCCCTTTCCTTAACTTCTTCATCTATGTCCCTTGTTAAGTCTAATGGTTTGCTGCAAGCATTAAAGCATCTGGACCTATATTTGTCAAGGTTTGGCAGAACCTCTTGAGAGACAGCTGCATCAGGCCCCTGTCAGCAAGCACTTCTTGGCATTAGCCATTGTGTCAGGGTTTGGTGTCTGTATGTAGGAAGGATACCCAAATAGACAGTCTCTGGGTAGCCTTTACTTCAGTCTCTGCTCCACACCTTGTCCCCATATTTACTTTAGACAGGAGATTTGTGGGTTAAAAATTTGAGATGAGTGAGTGACCCATCAGAAATCTTGCCTAACCTCTGGATATGGTCTTTCCATGTTCTCTCAACACTTTGTTGGGCATTTCAGCTAGTTGCATCCCATTGGGTTCTAGAAGCATCTTGATTTCCTTGCATTTAAGATATTCTGGTGACTACACAAATTTCCCCATAACCCACTGCTACATTTCCTTATTCAATTTCCTGATCCTCTATATAATATCTCCGACTCCTCACATACCTGAACCTACCCCCCTTTTTTTGTGCTTCCCTCCTAGTTTCTCCAAAGCCCCTCCCAAAGTCTTCCTCCTCTGATTTCTTTGTTTCCTCTTCTAAGAAGGACTAGAGTAGCTACACATTTTTCTGCCTTCCTCGTGAGCTTCATATGGTGTATGAGTTTTATCATGGTTATTCTGAGATTTTTGCCTAATATACACTAATATGTGAGTGCATACCATTCATTTATGGTCTTTTGTGTCAGGGTTATCTCAATCAGGATGATATTTTCTATGTACATACATTTGCCTAAGAATTTCATGAATTCTTTTATTGTTTAGAGGTACCACATTTTCTGTATCCCTCTGCTGAGGGACAGCTGGCTTCTTTCCAGCTTCTGACTATTATAAATAAGGCTGCTATGAACATAGTGGAACAGGTGCCCTTATTATATACTGGAGCATATTTTGGGTATATGCCCAGGAGTTGTATAGCTGGGTACTCAGCTAATACTACATCCAGTTGTCTGAAGAACCACCAAAATGTTTTACAGAGTGCTTTTACCAGCTTGCCATCACACCAACAAAGGAGGAATGTTCCACTTTCTCCACAGCCTTGCCAGTGTCTGTTGTCAACTGAGATTTTGATCCTAGCCATACTACTTGGTGTGAGGTAGATTGTCAGGGTTGTTCTGATTTGCATTTCCCTGATCACTAGGGATGTTGAGCATTTCTTTGGGTGCTTCTCAGTTATTCAGTATTCCTCAGCTGAGTATTTTTTGTTTAGCTCTGTAGCCTATTTTTTCATAGGATTATTTGATTCTCTGGAGTCTAACTTCTTGAGTTCTTAGTGTATACTGGATATAGCTCTCTATCAGATATAGGATTGGTAAAGCTCTATCCCAATATGTTGGTTGCCATTTTGTCCTATTGATAGTGTGATTTGCCTTACAGAAGCTTTGCAATTTTATGAGGTCCCAATTATCAATATTTGATCTTTGTGCATAAGTCATTGTTTAGTTTAGGAAATTTTGCCCTGTGCTTATGTGTTCTAAGCACCTCCTCACTTTCCCTTTTATTAGTGTTAATGTATCTGATTTTATGTGATCTACTTAGACTTGAGCTTTGTGCAAGTATATAAAATGAATCAATTTGCATTCTTCTACATGCACACTGCTAGTTAACCAGCACCGTTTTTTGAAGGTGCTGTCTTTTATCCATTGAATGTTTATAGCTCCTTTATCAAAGATTGAGTGACCATAGGTATATGGGTTCAATTCTGGGACTTCAATCATTTTCCATTGATCTTTCTGCCTGTTTATGTACCATTACCATGCAGTTTTTAATCACTGTTGCTTCGTAATACAGCTTGAAATCAGGAATGGTGATTGCCCCAGAAGTTCTTTTATGGTTGAGAATACATTTGCTATCTTGTTTTTTGTTTGTTTGTTTGTTTGTTATTCCAGATGAATTTTAAAATTGCTATTTTTACTCTAAAAATTTGGAATTTTGATAGGGATTGCTTT
Source organism: Micromys minutus (assembly GCF_963924665.1). Taxonomy (NCBI): domain Eukaryota; kingdom Metazoa; phylum Chordata; class Mammalia; order Rodentia; family Muridae; genus Micromys; species Micromys minutus. The sequence goes on from NC_137958.1 coordinate 26,290,138, forward strand.
TGGAAAAGTAGTCATTATTACTATGTTAATCTGGCCAATGCATGAGATTTTCTTCCTATCTTCTGAGATCTTCAATTTTCTTCTTCAAAGACTTGAAGTTCTTGTCAGATAAATCTTTCACTTGTTTGACTAGGGTCACACCAAACTATTTTATATTACTTGGGACTATTGTGAAGGGTGTAGATTCCATAGTTTCTTTCTCAGACTGTTTATCCTCGGAATAGAGTGAGGCTATTTTTTTTTTTTTTTTTTTTTTTTTTTTTTTTTTTTTTTTTTTTAGTTATTTTATATCCAGCTACTTTGGTGAAGCTGTTTATCAGCTGTAGGAGTTGCCAGGTGAAATGTTTTGGGTCACTTAACTATACTATCATATCATCTGCATATTTTGATTTCTACCCTTCCAATTTGTTTCCATTTGACTTCCTTTTGTTGACTAATTGCTCTAGCTAGGATTTCCAGTCCTATAGGTAGGAGGACAGTGGGTAGCCTTGCCTACTCCCTAATTAGTGGGATTGCTTCAAGTTTTTCCCCATTTAGTTTGATGTTGGCTATGGGTTTGCTGTATATTGCTTTCATTATGTTTAGTTATGAGCCACAAATTCCTTGTTTTTTTCAAGGGGTGTTGAATTTTATCAAATGCTTTCTCATCATTCAATGAGATGATCATGTGTTATTTTTTTTCCTTTGTGTTTGTTTATATAGTGTATTAAATTGATGGATTTCTGTATATTTAACCATCCCTGCATCGCTGAGATGAAGCCTGCTTGATCATGGTGAATGATCATTTTGAAGTGTTCTTGGATTCAGTTTGGAAGAATTTTATTGAGTATTATCCTTTGTAGAGCTGGATTTGTAGACAGATGTGTAAATTCGGTTTTCTCCTGGAATATCTCGGTTTCTCCATTTTTGGTAATTGAGAGTTTTGTTGGATATAATAACCTGGACTAGCATTTCTGTTCTCCTACAGTATGTATGACATCTGTCCAGAATCTTCTTGTTTTCATAGTCTTTGTTAAGAAATCTGGTGTAATTCTGATAGATCTGCCTTTATATGTTACTTTACCTTTTTCCATTACTTCTTTTAATATTCTTTCTTTGTTTTGATCACTTGGTGTTTTGACTATTATGTGACAGGAGTAATTTCTTTTTTTTGTCCAATTAATAATTGGGATCTTATTAAACTGAAAAGCTTCTGTAGGGCAAAGGACATCATCAACAGTGACAGCACATGCTGGATAGAATTTGGAGAACATTCCTTCTTTGCTGGTGAGATTGCAATCTGGTACCAACACTCTGGAAATCAATCATTCAGTTCCTAAGAAAATTGGAAATAGTCCTACCTGAAGAACCAGTATTTACCACTCCTGAGCACATACACCAAAGATGCTCCACTATACCACAAGAACACATGCTCTATGTTCATAGAAGCTGTATTTGTAATTAACAGAAGTTGGAAGCAGCCCAGATGTTCCTCAACTAAAACATGATATAGAAAATGTGGTTGATTTTACATAAGATAATACTATTAGGCCCAGAGTTTATAACTCATTTAGTGCTGCCAATACATACCTGAGTATGACCATCTGAAGCATGGGTAGATTGTTGGAGAAACACTATTGTACAAATAAACTGGCAGAGGTAGTCTGACAAAGAGAGTCAGCTCTTCCCCATTGACAGACTTATAGAAGTACAAGAGATTCATTGATGATTATCTCTCAGATATTTTTATTTATGTACTGACCTACTATTGTTTATATCAAGATTCTAAAAATGCCACTGCTTTCATATTACTTACGTCATCATCCACAATGGCTATGACTTCATAGTTTAGGAGAAAGAACACAGTTTTTCACAATAAAAGCTCACAAGTGACAAACCCCCTCCCCCCAACATTTAACATTTATCTCCATCTTCCAGTGTCATACCACTTGGGGGACATGCCTGGTATTACAGACACAAGGGACATAATACTGAAAGTTGTAAAGTTACACTGAACTTCTTTTACGTTTCTCAATACATGCTCAAAGCATACCTCACAATGACAAACTAGGTAGTATGGGTTTGTGATACAGATGACAGTATGTTTAAAGGCAACCAAAGTGGTTTCTGAGTACAGTCAATCATGATAATGATCCCTTGGTACAACCCACTAGATAAAACCTAAATCTCCAAAGTAAAAGAAAGAAAGAAACAAAGGAGCAAAGAAAGAAACAAAGGAAGGAAGGAAGGAAAGAAGACATGAAGACCTATATAAAGCAATACTTATTTTAGAAAAAAATATTTAACATCTCTTTTGTTGTCAGTATTGGACAATTTTTCTCAAACATCTAATGAAAACTTGGGAACAGAATAAAGAGCATTTTTTTTATTTACGATAACTTTGAGACACCAGAGCCAAATTCTTCAATAGTTTATAGAGCCACAGAGATAGCAGTATTTTAAATTTTCAGACCCAAATTTCATGTGGGTGGGAAAAAGGAGATATTTTGAACTCAAAATGAGTATGATTTGTCCTGAAATCCACAGCTATTGCAAAGCACTTAAAATTATTTCAGACAGTTAGTCTATCAGATCACTTGGATGTCTAAACTTTTCCTCACACTATAATTTTAGGGGAAAATGGGTACTGCAAGATAGAAAAGTCACAGTGCTTAGCTTTTAGCATAAAATGAAGAGTTACATTGTTCCCTTTGTATAAAAGATCATATTTTTTTCTGTATGCTTAAAGCATATCTGACAGTACACTAGCCAACTCACTTTGGCAGAGATGCATACAGCTAAAATTGCTTCCCTTCTTGCTAATACTTTATAATCAGCATTTTCCTAGTAGGCATCCTCTAGGAAGAAGTGCTTAGATACACATAGAATAATTCTGTGAATAAAATATTTAGCCTCCTCGGAGCTCTCAAATAGAGCCTTGACTTACTGTCTCTGAAGCTGCTGACTCCCCACAGTTCAGGCCAATAGGCATCCCAGATGACTTTACCTTTAATGATAGTAAAGCACTTAGCTACCCCTGGAAGATCATTACAACCTGCCATAAAAATGTATAAAAATGTCTGAGAGAATGCATAAGTGACGGCAACAGTACTCACTGAAAAAGCATATGCAGACAACCAAATTCATTTGTGAGGGTATCAGGAAAAAAAACAAAACAACAACAAAAAAAAAAAAAAAACAAGATGCTTACCAAATGAATGCACAGTGCTAGGTCAGGATTAGTGTGTTAAGCAGTGGATAAGATTAATGTATATTGCAGCAAAGAAAAAGAAGCTTAAGTCGTATTACCTGCCTTTTGTTTAAAAATAAAAAATTATTGTTTAGTTTTAAGATTGTATTTTAATTACAATATTTTTAAGTTATAATTTCCTCCACCAGCCCTTTACAACACATTTCAAATTCTTGGCCTCCTTTTAAATCAATCATTATTGTATACATCTATGAATTTACATATATATATATAACATCAGAAGCTTCTTTGCCTGTAGTCTCACCAATATACTACACAAACATGAGCTGGAAAAGTATACAACATACCAAATTGGATGGGGAAAACTCAAGTGTCCTCAACTTATACAAAGGACTCCAACCATTTCAATGATCACTGCACTTTACAGAACCAGGTATTTAGAGAAACATGGTCACAGGAGACCAATAAATGTTTCTAATGTGCTCATATGTGGAGCTAGTTAAGCATGGTTTTAACACTGAAGACAGATGCTTTGAAAGAGTATAGATGTAGCCCATACATATTTGTCTGTCAGCCAAAACCTGCACGCCCATCACCATTGACAATGAATGAAAAAATATCAGTTAAAATGAATTAACAATTTATTGAATCTTTAATTCATCCTTTTTCTTTTTGCTCTTACATGTTAGATTAAGGAAGAGCATCAGATAGCTACTCAGAGGGAGGCTGCTGTAGAATAGGACTTTGCACCAGCCACTTCTCTGACAGTGCACACACAGTGGGAACGGTCTCACTCCCCTACTCCACGCTCTCCATCTTCGTGTCCAGCCTGTACACATGTTCTCTGAATCAGTCTTCATTCTAATTGACTGACTGGACTGCTTCATTTCAGGCAGATGGCCATGTTAGTCACTGTAAAATTTCAGCAGGCCAAGATAGTTATTTTAACTACATTAAAATATTTCATCATTAACCATTCATGATTTTTCATTAACCAATATGTTTTTAAGCTAACTTGTTTATATATTCATTATTTAATCTAATGAAATATCAGTTTAAATTATTAATTAATTACATAGTAATAATCCCATTGATGGTCAAATAAACAGTAAATATTGGATACTGGATACTTTTTCCACCATTTTCTTCCATTTGGTGGGAGAACTAGGGCAAAGTCATACTCTTCATTCTTGCTGCACTAGAATTTGCTATTTAGACCAGGTTAGGCTCCAATTTGCAATGATCCTCCTTCCTTCTGGTGTTGAGATTTTAATATCACAACATTTCTAACAAGTTTTTCATGGTTTATAAATCATACACAGGTATTTATTTCACAAAAATTTAAATGTTCAATAAAATGTCTTTTCACGATTTGATTTAGGACCTCTTGAAATATGTATCTACAAGCACGATTGAAGTTCCTGAAATATTGAGTCTCCCCAATGTTTAGTTGTTTATTTCTACCCTATGTTTGTTCATTCTCACTGTTCATACAAGAAAGAAAGGTCTTGAGGGCAGGAAACAAATGTGGGAAATAAAGACTCTATCATGTACACATTTAATAAGTATATATTCTAAATATATAAATTAAATTGTTGTCAAAAGGGTATTAGAACTATCACACAGTGGAAAATATTCAGATAGGAGAGTACCTTAGAACTGAAGACAATCCTCCACTGGTTAAGCCACCAAGACAGGGAAGATACTCACAATACTTTGAGGTCAAAGGAGTAGGATTCTAATTTAATAACCTTAGAAGATATATTACCAATACCACATTCTCCATACTGTAGAAAAAGATTCTGAAACAAAGTTCCAGTTCCAAATTCATCTTGAGAACAAACATGGGTCAGAAGTTATACAGCAAATACACACATAGGAGCTCTAAGCACAGACAAGATAAAACAAACTCTGAACTTCTCATAGTTAATCCATTGCATGATACTCCTGCTTCCTTGTTAACAAGATTTAAGTGACCAGCTCATAAATCTGAAGGAGTCTCTGAATTATAAACTTTCCTCTGTGCTGTTCTTTGCTTTTATAAATAGATGTTTATACTACCTTGGAAAAATATAGAGTATACATTATCAAAGAGATAGCAATATTGCTGCAGAAAAAATCTGAGTTACATTTGTTTTTCCTAGTGTCTTCAATGAGAACAACAATAGCAGAAGTGTAGAATGAAAATAAATTGCAAGACACAATTTTCAAAATGGCAATGTTCAGTCAAAGTACATACATTAAATAGAATTACTCATTCAGAAAACACAGTTATACATTTTCAATAGATTCATAGAAAATGACAAGCGTCATGTGTTGTTGAGTGTGGAGAATGTTTGGAATTTGGCAATTAGGTGTGACGAAGAACCGGTCCACACTTAGGATTGGCAGAGAAGACAACAGACTTGGAAACCAACCCTGCAGCTATCATCACACTTCTGAATTATTCTTACTGAATTGTAACACAGTTTAAAAAATACACTAGAAATGTGAGAATAAAGGCCATAATTCCTTGGTATCATTCTTGCAGGAGACAGACGACTCTGCAAGAATACTACCAAAGCAATTACGCTGCCAGCATGGAGGAACCTGAACCATTTTGCAAATCCATTTGCACTGGTCTTACTCTCCTCGGGGATACACAGGGGACAGAAATGATTTCTTCATCTCTTATTTTCAAGTTTGTCTATACGATGATGACAAAGGGCTGAATTTCCCCTAAGCTTACTTATCATCCCATTATACAATTGGAAAAAATGTGGACAGCAGGAATATTAAAAATTCTATCTGCATTTCCCATCGAATTTCCTGTGAGTAGTCTTCCAGATTTGGCTGCACAGTTGCACACAATGAACATCACATCTGGTGGAAGCAGTGCACCAAGTTGCCACCCCTTCAGCACATGGCTTGACTGCCAAGTACCAAAGCCTCTAAAAGCAGAAACGATGAAGGAAACTGCCTTCTATTGTTTTATAAAGCCATTGTGCAGTAAAATGACAATAAAGCTTGTTCCACTCCCATCACCACTGATAGCACAGGACAGGTGATTCAAAAGATAATGGCACCTTAGAAATGGATTTTATGTTGCTGCTAAATTACAATTTTAATAGAAAATTACATTATGGCACTGCGTCATTTTTTTCTTACTCTTAGATAATGGCATTTTTCTTCCATTGGGAAGTCAGTGTAGTGTAAATATCGGTTCTTGTTATTATCATCAAATCCATAGAAGCAAAGATGATTGGACACAATTTTGTCATTTTTAAGTTAATGTGACACCAGTGTCTGCTAGGTGTCAAAGAAACATATAAAAATACCAAATGCATACCTATTTATTTATAATTTGTTACTTAAGTGTAGCATACAAAAATGTATATAAAAGATATCCAATATAGCTTACTCTATATTATAGGTAAGCCCTCTGGCTTAATCCATTAGTAGTATAGCCCAAACCAGTTAGAAATACTTGATTATACTGTAAGATCTCTCTATCTCTCTCAATCTGTGTCTCTCTGTCATTATCTCTGTGTCTCTCCCTTTCTCTCTGTCTCTCTCGCTTATTATAATAGAGAAAATTTCATATTTACTGCTCTGTAGATAAATTTTCTGTTTCAGTATGATTTATCAGTATAAATAATGTATAGCCAAATATTATATATATTCTAGGATAATTTTAAGAAACTATCTCAAGGAGCCTTATTACAAACTAGTGTTAAAGTACCAATAGATTATTGAAATATTATTTCTTAACACATAAAACATAGGAGCAGCAGCTGGATATAGAAATAGTGACCTACATTTTTAAAGAACAGAAGAAAGGAGAAGGAATGTCATTGCTAGGGCTTCTCTGCACTTTTATTAGATGAGTTTGGGATCTGTTAAATGTCTGCTACCCAAACATTCCTTGATATAATTAGTGTGAGAACAAATCTCTTTTCAAAGCTATCTTGAAATCCTTTTAATATTTCAGAGATAATAACAGGCATGTTGTCATACGGTGATGTGAGAAAAATGTTAACATATTTTTCCTGATAGAAATAATAGTGCTATATAAGCCTCATTTTAACTTCTGGGCCATAGGAAATATTCATTACATTTGAATTTTGTAATTATATAAGTTATATATAAATTAGTATTTAAATTATTGGTGTACTTTAACTACACAAATATTGCTTCATTATGAATTACATCGTGCTAATTATCAGTTATTGAACTAGCTTAGATATTATTTAATAATTATTTCTGTTTATTTGTAAAATTAACCTAATATAATATTTGAAATTTTATCATTCTACTCAGAAAACAGATAATTTGTGATATGAAACAGTTTAAAAATAGCAAAACTTTCTTTTTTAATTACTGTACGTTACAATCTACAATAAAGACTTGAACATAGAAAATTAACAATAAACAAATTTGTCAGTGTATACACTAATTAATACTTAAAAATAATCTTATGTTCTTCAGCATATATTTGGAATCTATGCTATGAGCTTTATGCTTTATAAAACAAAACAAATGGTGAAGCTAGAGATTTATTGGAAAATATTGAACACTATCCTATGGTCTATAATATCCCTCTATGACCTCAATAAATGGTAGCCTTTCTATAGGTACTCTCTACAGATCTCTATCTATATTCATGTGCTTAAGAATGAAATACTAGGCCCTTGGAGCATATGTAGCAGAGAACTGCCTTTACCTGCCTGATTGGGAGAAGATGAATCTAATTCTGCAGAGACTTGAAGTACTGGGGGAAGAGATATAGAGGAAGGGATATAGGGGAAGGGATATAGGGGAAGGGATATAGGGGAAGGGATATAGGGGAAGGGATATAGGGGAAGGGGAGCAGCCCCACAGAGTGCTAGGGGATGGCAGAGAGACTCTGTGAAGGGGGACCAGGAGAGAGGGCAATATTTGGAATGTAAATAAATAAATACAAAATTTTTTTATAAGGGATGAAGTGAGCTTGGAATTTATTAAGTTTTATCAAAGAAAGGGTTATAGTTCAGCGAGAGCTATTACTTTACCCCCCATGAGGTCTGTGTTTATATCCAAGCTCAAGTAGAAAGTGAAAATAAGTTTGCTCTTAACTTCTATTTTCCATGACAATCCCTTGACAGACTCTTACTCTGTTTGCAAAAGTTGAGAGCTCAAGACAGGGTTATACAAAAGCCCAGCACATAAAATATTTACAGGAGCTGAGAAAGAAGAATGAGTTCTAATATTGTGTAGCACAGAAAGGTGGCCACGTTAACAGTAACCTCAAGATAGCTAGAAAGAAAAGTGCCTGAGATTTTTCCCACGCAAAATAATAATAAACTTTTGAAATTATAAGTATGAAAAATACTTTGATGCAATCACTACATTTTTATACATATATCAAAACACAACAATTTCTCTCATAAACAATTGCATTATGCATCCAGTAAATTTAAACATTTATTTAAGAATATATTAATAGTAACTGTATTAAAAATAATGGCATGGAGGATAAACTAAACATTTTTCTTTCTGTTTTTTTTCTCTAATGGTATTAAGCTAAATGAATGATAATTAAGCACATTCTCTGTGTAATTATGGGAACTCTGGGAAGAACCAAATGAAATGAAGACAAATATAGCATACTAAAAATGACACTAAAATAGTCACAGGTAATAAAGCTAGCATAGATGTAGATGTGCTGTTGTTCTCCTTCCTGGAGATTAGCTCAACAATAGTGAGGCTGAACCACTGGGACATGTGTTCTGTACCAAGGAATAAATGTGCAAACCAAGGAACCTGCTGCTGTTGTAAAGAGGAACCTACTGGGTTATGCTTTAATCTATGGAACATCCCCAAAATGTCCAAAGAGAACCCATTGAAATAGTATTCTAACTGAATAGAATATCTTTAGTTCACAGATATGGCTATACTACAATGAATAAAAACTCATTGTCTATAGCGCAACTTTCACTTATTAGACTCAGTACTTTAATGATAAAGCTCCTGAAATCAACCTACTTGCCATAGAAACCTTAGTTTGCTGTGGTTTACCTAGTTTACCATAGTTCACTTTGCTGAGGAAAACCAAAGAGGATTGATGGAATCCTAAAGATAGAATTTGAAGAACAGTCAGGAAATGTGTATCACCCCTGGGAACAGTGGTCAGGGTAGACTTTGACAGTGTTTTGCCTTGTTTTTATATGATAGTTCTTGAAAGAATTAACTTAGAAGAGAAGACATTATTTTATTTCAAATTTTGAGGTAATATGGTCCATAATAGCAGGAAAAGCACAGTAGCTTGCACCACTTAGATTTAGTTGATGAAGAAACTGACAAAAAGAATGAGACCTAGAAGCAGGGACAAACTACCAACTTAACCATCCATCTCAAGCTGAGCAACTTATTCCTTAGGTTATACAATCACAAGAAACAGCACCAAGAAGGAACAATGGTTCAACTCTTGGATTACTTTGTTTTTAAACACATTTCAATCTCCCTGGATGGATGAAATCCATTTGAATGTCCTTGTTATAAGATAGTACTACTTCTGCAATTAGAGATTATATATAAGAGGGCTTATATGCAAACTAAACCATTCCCAGAAATACAAAATTAAAAAAAAAAAGGGTTTCTGGGATAATTCTAAGAAGTGGACATTTTGAGAATTAAATGCATTACATCTGTCATAGTATTTGATCACAGCCATAAAAAGATAACTAGGAAATGTTATATTTATAATTTTGTTTACCTGGTTTAATGGCAAGGGTTCTTTTGAAGTCTGTTCCTTACAGGATTTCTCAAGAAGTACACATAACAACTTGAGATAATTAACTACAGTTAATAACATGAAATTGGGAATAATTGATTTTTTTTATTTTTCAAGAAAATGGATTTGTAACAAGGATATTCTTAGAGAAAAATTGAGGGATAGATAATTTGAAAGAAGAATAATGTGTTACAGATATTCATCTAGACAATTAGACAAGCTATAAGTCCACTACCATCCATTTTCCAGTCCTTTATTGTTTCGCTTCGTCAAAGTAAACTTCACTGGTTCTACTACATAGTTATTAATCCACACTTGTAACCAAATTAATGCCATGGTCAGAGTATGAGCTATGACACTGCAGTGCTGATCTTAATGAACAAAAACCTGGATAAAGGTGGATGGATGTACAAGAATCAGTTTCTAAAGCACCAAGAAATGTGGCAGCAAATTATTAGTTTACTTTTGGAGTTATATAAAACATAATGTTTAAGAATATTGTTGTTGTAATAAGTAATAAAAATGTAATTAGGTGTCATGCCACACTAGCACAGAATTAATTGCAGCATCAGCAGGCTGTTGTCATCTCAGAAAACTCTCTGGCCCAGACTGGATACGTGTCTTGGTGTGTCCTTGCACCATATATTTCTCTGAAACACAGTTACTGTGTGAAGAAAAACACCACACCGCCCAATCTTAGTTTAAAATCAGCAAGTAACTCAAATGTTGGACACACCAAGTAACATCCTAATTAGTAAGCCGTACTAAAATTAATCCTCCTGTAATAGCTGGTTTTGTGTCAACTTGACACAAACAGAAGTTATCACAGAGAAAGGAGCCTCAGTTGAGAAAATGCCTCCATGAGATTTAGGTGTAAGTCATTTTCTCCACGAACAATCAAGGTGGGATGGCCAAGCCCATTATATGTGGTGCCATCTCTGGGCTGGTAAACCTGGACTCTGTAAGAAAGTAAGCTGAGCAAGCCCAGGGGAAGCAAGCCAGTAAGAAATATCCCTCCATGGCCTCTGCATCAGCTCCTGCTTCCTGACCTGCTTGAGTTCCAGTCTTGACTTTCTTTGGTGATAAACAGCAATGTGAAAGTGTAAGCTGAACAGACCCTTTGCTCCCCAAATTGCTTCTTGATCATGATATTTTCTGTAGGAATAGAAACCCTAACTAAATCAAATTGGTACTAGGAGTGGGATATTTATGCCACATCCTGACCATGTTTTTGGGAGGACTGTGGAAGGACTTTGGAACTTTTGAGCTAGAAGAGCCACTGGAATGTTAAAAGATCTGTGGGGTGTTTTGTTGGTGCTTGGAAGATAATGTTGAGAACAGTGCAGAAGATGGAGGCCTGGCTTGTAAAATTTCAGAGGGAAGATTCCAAACCCTTTTCATGGCTGTTGCTGTTTTGATTGTGAAGATTCTGTGGTTTGGGTTAGCTGGAGCTGATGAATCAGCTGTGACTAACAAGATACCAAAACTACCATTACAAAACCTTTGCATTAATGGGACTATTGATGCTGATCAGCTGGAGCTAAGAAATTAGTGGTGATTAAGAAGAGACCAGCATCACTGAGGTGAAATCTTCTGGGAAGTGTTTTCTGAAAGTCCCAGAGATAGCCAAGGTTGTATCTTGTGCTGTGTCTGGACCTGGTAAAGTGTAAGAGTCACCCAGGTGGTACTGGTGTTGAAGGCACAAGGGAGTCATAAAGAACAGATGAGGCTCAGCATTATAAGAGGCCATGGAAGGCCATTTGTGAAGGTGCAGCCTTAGTTACAATTGATGGTCCAGGCCTGAAGGGGTCATGCAAGGTAGTGGAAGCTTAGCACCATGAAGAGAACCTGTGAGAGGCTGTTGCGATAGTCTTCTCCCAGCATAAGACAGCAGAGTTTTGGAGATGCCAGTACCATGAGATGACCAGCAATAACAACATCTGAAGTGGAAAACAGGTTTCTGTAGCCAAGAAGACAAAGTGTTCGCTAAAATGCAGAGCTGGAGAAGAGGCCCAAGCCCTTGGATGAGCCCCAAAGTTTGTGAATGGATCCCAGACATTGGATGGTTAGAGTTTGATTTTGGTTTTGATTGTGACTGTTCCCTGATATTTTTCCCTCTTGAAGGAAGAAGTAGAGCCCACAGTTAAGAGACTTTAAATTAAAAAAAAGAAAAAGAGAAGACTGAGTTTTAAAGAAGATTGAGGTTTTAAAGGGATTGAAAATTTAATATGTAAGAATTTGTAAAGACTTTGAGACTCTTAAGGTTATTTATATCTTGGGGATGAATAAGAAATTAAAGGTTAAGGCTTAATTGTGATGTGTTTGTGTGTGTGTGTGTGTGTGTGTGTGTGTCAAGTTGACAAGGGATCAATTGTACTGGCTAGTTTTGTGTCAGCTTGATACAAGCTGGACTTACCACAGAGAAAGGGGGCCTCAGTTGAGGAAATGCCTCTATGATATCAAGCTGTAAGGCATTTTCTCAACTAGTGATCAAGGGGAAAGGATTCAGCCTATTGTGGGTGGTGCCATCCCTGGGTTGGTAAACATGGGTTCTATAAGAAAGTAATCTAAGCAAGCTAGGGGAAGTAAGCCAGTAAGCCGTATCCCTCCACGGCTTTCGCATCAGCTCCTGCTTCCTGACCTGCTTGAGTTCCAGTCCTGATTTCCCTTGCTGATAAACAACAATGTGGTAGTGTAACTTGAATAAAACATTTCCTGCCGAAATTGCTTCTTGGTCATGATGTTTGTTCAGAAATAGAAACTCTCGTTAAGCCAGCCCTATATCAAATTAGAAAAGAAAATGTTAGCAGGATACATCATGGACTTGTCAGTTAAGAATAGTACCTGAGTGTTGATGAGACAATAAGAAAAATCTGACAAGCTAAATCAAAACTTTAATGAAGCATCCAAACTATCCAATAATATCAAGTTCTTCATGATTCATCCTTCTGTAGTTAATATGAGAACACACTTATAGTATCATCTATGATAAGCTTCATCTTCATCTAGCCAAATGTTGGAATGCCCATCTTCAGCACATGTCCCAAGCATAGGTTGGGAGTAACAAGCAATCATCTGTGACATAATTAGCACCTTCATCACCACAGTAAAATTTGGAAATACTGAAACAAGAAGTAGAAGTTCACCCAAGAGAACTGTAGAGACGTGTGGTCACTAAAAGCACCATGAAGAAGGAAAATCCCCTTCTGAATACTTCCAGAATTGCATATGTAAAAATTAAGATATGCCATTAACATTATCCACAGTTATTAGGAAGCACATTGGCTAGCATCCTGTAGACATACTGCAGCAATGCCTACCTAAGAAGCATGTTAGGAAATACTACCCCATATCAGGACCATTTCAGATAATTAAATTTTAATGACAATTTTTATATATTATTGATTTGATGATATCATTTCAGCAACCATTTTATGTTTTAGTGACCATTCAATGATGTATAAAGTTAATCTTATCCTTCTTACTTCACTAGAAATAAATGACATATTTATAACAAAAAATTATTATTCATTATTTATTGACACACAATAATTATAGTTCTCAGATCAATGATAATATAGATACATCTGAAAATATTTGATTCAAACCTTCTACCAGATAGCAAGTATATTTAAATTTTATTTATTTGTAATGTATCTTTTTAAAACTTGGTTTGCCTTTTTATTGAAAATGCAATAGAAAAAAGAGAGACATTAACATTTAAGTTATAAGAAAAAGAAGGTTCTTTAATTATCACTTTCCTACTTGGCTGAATCCCTGAAGAATTCATTATCAGCCAGGTCCCCTTAGTCATGTTGTAACACTGACAGAATTATTAGTTAAAATTAGGCCTCTTATTTTTATATCAGGGGAGACATCATCATTTGTTTCTATATGATATATGACAGCTATTTCTACTTCCTAGGATAAAAGAAAGCATTTTAAATGGACTTAGGGTGGTGGATGCAAAATTGTCTTAACATTTGGTTAATAGAAATTATAATTATCAACCAAATTATACTTTGAAAAGAAATAATCCCATCACTATAACACAGAAACACATTCTCTGGTCTAAAATATTTTACTGTGTAATATTTTTTGTACTTTTTCTGAGTTCCACATTGCTATTTGTTATCTTTCAAACACATCATAATTCAAACAACTACAACCATTAAACTATGTCTTTTCTTCATGAACAAAAGTCCCCCCAACTATCTTTGGTTCATACATATGTGTGTACACAGGAATGAATGAAAGTGGTTTGTTTGCCACAAGATTGCTGTATAATTTGTTTAAAACCTATCTAATTTATATAGTGAACTAGATCAACCATAAATAATCTCAGTTGAATCTAGCTTCATGTTACTTTGTTAAAAACGTTTATTACTAGTACTTTACCTGAGTACTGTATTTCTTTCAGACCTACAGTAAGTGCAACAACATTAATACTGCATGACCCACATTCTTAAAAAGCACCAAAGTTAAAGTGCCATGTCAAATCTTTTATGTTATATTTCAAGACATTCAGCCTTTGAGTACCTACATCAGATGTTATCTTCTACTTGGTCCAAAACAAAACATCATTTTTGGCATAATCGAAGCCTCATTTCACAAAAACAAATTTATACAGCATTTCCATTTAAGACTCAAAGGTGTTACAAGTTTTTTGACCAAAATGAATGGAAGGTAGCAAAGTGCTCTGTGGAAAAGGGTCCTTTCTGGGCCACAGTGGGGGACCGGGTCTCTACAGATAGGACTCAGGATCTGCCCATAGGAGGCTGAGCTTCCAGATCAGTGCTTTTCCATCTGGACTAAGGGTGAACCTGAGGCACAGGCTCACTGGCTGTCCAGCAAAAGAATGCTTGGAGTTCTTGGAGCACAGGGAGCATAGTGCTCCCTAGAAAAAGGTACATTTTGGCCTAAAGAAAAAGCCAGTCCTTTGCCATTAGGACTCAAGACCTATGGGCAAAAGGTTGAGTTCCCAGATCAGCATCACAAGGGCTCTCAAACCTGAACCCACAAAGACTGAACTGATTCACTGCCATTAGAACTTACTGCCTGTCGACAAAGAGCCAAACACCAGGATCAATCTCCCTCCTGAGCTCACTAGTCTTCAGACCTACAGGAGAGACAAGCACCAGTCAGAAACATAAAGATCACCTACAATCACTGAAAACAAGATGGCAAGAGGAAAGCACAAGAATTCAAGCAATGAAAACCAAGACAACCTGGCAACATCAGAACCCAGTTCTCCCACCACAGTAGTAGATTCCTCAATACTCCAGGAAAACAAGATTTAGACTTAAAACCACACTTCATGATGATGATGGAGATCTTCAGGAAGCACATGAATAATTCCCTTAAGAAAACTATAAAAGAACCAGGAGAAATCACTCAAAGAACTACAGGAAAACACAAACAAAAAAGTGAAAGAATTAAAAATAGAAATAGATACAATAAAGAAAACACAAAAGAAACAACCCTGGAGATAGAAAATCTAAGAAATTACTCAGAACTCATAGAAACAAGCATCACCAACAGACTACAACAGATGTAAGAGAGGATCTCAGGGGGTAAAGACAACATAAAAAAACAGACAAAACAGTCAGGGAAGATGCAAAAACCAAAAAGCCCCTAACCCAAAATGTCCAGGAGATCCTGGACACAATGGAAAGTCCAAACCTAAGGAAAATCAGTGTAGAAAAGGACACAGAAGATCAACTAAAAGGCAGTAAATATCCTCACCAAATCATAGAAGGAAACTTCCCTACTCTTAAGAATGAGATCACCATGGACTTACAAGAAGCCTACAGAACTCCAAATAGATTGGAACAGAAAAAAAAAATTTTTCCTGACATATAATAGACAAAATACCAATTCTTCAAAACAAAGAAAGAATACTAAAATCAGTAAAAACAAAAAAATGTGACATATAAAGGCAGACCAATCAGCCAATCAGAATTATACCTAACTTCTAAACAGAGACTATGACAGTAATATGATCTTAGACAGACATCATACAGACTCTGAGAGAACACAAATGCTAGCGCAGGATACTATATTCAGCAAAACTCTCAATTACCATAGATGGAGAGACCAAGATAGTCCAGGACAAAACCAAATTGACACAATATCTGACCACAGATCCAGCACTAAAGATACTAGGTAGAAAATCCAATACAGGGAATGAAACTACATCCTAAGATAAGCAAGAAAATAATCTTGCAAAATAAATAAATAAATAAATAAACACAAAAGAAGAAAGACACACAAACATAATTCTACCTCTAACAAAAAAAATAACAGGAAACAACAATTACTATTCCTTAATATCTGTTAACATCAATGGACTCAATTTGCCCAATAAAAAAATACAGAATATTAGACTGGATATGCAAACGGGATCCAGCACTTTGCTGCCTACAGGAAACTCTTCTCAGAAACAGAGACAGACACTACCTCAGAGTAAAAGGCTGGAAAAATACTTTCAAGCAAATGACCCCAAGAAACAAGCTGGAGTAGCCATTTAAATATTTAATAAAATAGATTTTCAACCAAAAGTTATCAAAAAAGATAAGGAAAAACACTTTTGATGCATCACTGGAAAAATCTATCAAGATAAACTCTCAATCCTAAACATATATGCTCCAAATACAAAAGCACACACTTCATAAAATAAACCCTACTAAAGCTCAGAGCATACATTGCATCACACACAATAATAGTGAAAGACTTCGACACCCCACTTTCATTAATGGACTGGTCATAGAAGCAGAAACAGAACAGAGACACAACAAAACTAGCAGAGGTTATAAACCAACTGAAATTAACAGACATATACAGAACATTTCATCATAAAACAAAAGAATACACCTTCTTCTCAGCTCCTCATGGCACCTTCTCCCAAATTGAACATATAGTCTATCACAAAAAAAGCCTCAACAGATATAAGAAGATTGAAATGCTCCCACGCATCCTATCAGATCAACAAGACCTAAGGCTGTTCTTTAATAACAAAAAGTACAACAAAAAGCCCATATACATGTGGAAGCTGAACAATGTGCTACTCAATGATAACATGATCAAGGAAGAAATAAAAAAAAAGAACTTAAGGATTTTTTAGAATGTAATGAAAATGATAACACAACATACCCAAACACTAATGGGATTCAATAAAAGCAGTACTAAAAGGAAAACTCATAACTCTGAGTGCCTCCAGAAAAAAAACAGGAGAGAGCATACACCAGCAGCTTGAGAGCACAGTAAAGTCTCTTGAACAAAAAGAAGCAGATACACCCAAGGGAAGTAGATGGCAGAAAATAATCAAACTCAGAGCAGAAATCAACCAAGTAGAAACACAAAGAACCATCCAAGAATCAACAAAACCAGGACCTGGTACTTTGAGAAAATCAAGAACATTGATTAACTAATACAGACTAACTAGAGGTCACAGAGAGAGTATTTAAATTAACAAAATCAGAAATGGAAGGGGAGACATAACAACAGAAATTCCAGAAATTCAAGAAATCATCAGATCCTACTACAGAAGCCTATACTCAACAAAACTGGAAAATCTGGAAGAAATGGAAAAATTTCTAGACAGATATCAGTTACCAAATTTCAATCAGGATGAGATAAAGCAGCTAAACAGTCCCATAACAGGTAAAAAATAGAAGCAATCATCAAAAGCCTCAAAACCCAAAAAAGCCGAGAACCACATAGGTTCTGTACAGAATTCTTTCAGACTTTCATAGAAGACCAAATGCCAATACTCTCCAAACTATTCTACAACATAGAGACAGAGGAAATACTATTCAACTCATTCTTCTAAGCCATATTTACTCTCACAACTGAACCACACAAAGACCCTAAAAGGAATAAGAACTTCAAACCAATTTCCCTCATGAACACTGATGCAGAAATACTCAAAATTCTTGCAAACTGAATCCAAGAACACATCAAAATGTTTCTTCACCATGATCATGTAGGCTTAATCCCTGAGATGCAAGGATAGTTCAAAATATGGAAATCCATCAACATAATCCACCCCATAAACAAAATTAAAGAATAAAACACATAATCATCTCTTTAGATGCTGAGAAAGCATTTGACAAAATTCAACACCTTCATGTTAAAAGTCTTGGAAAAAGCAGAGATCCAAAACCAGTACCTAAACATAGTAAAAGCAATATACAGAAAACCAGTAACCAACATCAACATAAATGGTGAGAAACTTGAAGCAATTCCATTAAAATCAGGAACTAGACAAGGCTGCCCACACTCCCCCTACCTATTCAATATAGTACTGGAAGTCATGACCAGCGCAATTAAAAAAAAAAAAAAAAAAACAAAAAGAAGTCAAAGAGATACAAATCAGAAAGAAAGATGTCAGAATATTGCTATTTGCTGATGACATGATAGTATAATTAAGTGACCACAAAAATTCCACCAGAGAACTTTTACAGCTAATTAACAACTTCAACAAAGTGGCTGGATATAAAATTAACTCGAAAACATAGTAGTCAACCTCTACTCAAAGAATAAACATGCTGAGAAAGAAGTTAGAGAAAAGATACCCTCCAGTCACAAACAATATGAAATATCTTGGTGTGACCCTAACTAATGAAGTAAAAGATCTGTATGACAGAATTTCAAATCTCTGAAGAAAAAAAAATTGAAGATCTCAGAAGATGGAATGATCTCTCATGCTCATGGATTGGAAGGATCAATATTGTAAAAATGGCCATTTTACCAAAAGCAATCTACAGATTCAATGCAATCCCCATCAAAATTCAAAGTTAATTCTTCATAGAGTTGGAAAGAGTGATTTGCAAATTCATCTGAAATATCAAAAAAACCTAGGATAGCAAAATCTAGTCTCAACAACAAGAAAACTGTGAGAATAGCCATCTCTGACCTCAAGCTACATTACAAAGCAATTGTGTTAAAAACTGCATGGTATTGATACAGAGATAGGCAGATAGATCAATGGAACAGAATTGACCCAGAAATGAACCCTCACATTTATGGTCACTTGTTCTTTGACAAAGGAGCTGTAAATATTCAATGGAAAAGGGACAGCATCTTCCACAAATGGTGTTGTTTCAATTGACAGTCAACCTAAGGAAGAATGCAAATTGATCCTTTCTTATCTCTATGTACATAGCTCAAGTGCAAGTGGATCATAGATCTCCACATAAAACCAGGTACACTGAAACTGTTAGAAGAGAAGGTAGGGAAAAGCGTAGAACACATAGGCACACAGGGAAAAATTACCTGAACAGAATATCAGTAGCTTGTGTTCTAAGATCAAAGGTCGATAAATGGGGCTTAATGAGAGTGCAAAATTTCTTTAAAGCTAAGTACACTGTCAAGAAAACTAAACATCAGCCAACAAACTAGGAAAGGATCTTTACCAATCCCACATCTGAAACAGGTCTGATAGCCAATCTATATAAAGAGCTCAAGAAGTGAGACTCCAGAAAAAAAACTATCATATTAAAAAATGGGGCACAGAGCTAAACAAAGAATTCTCAACTGAGGAATACTGAATGGCTGAGAAGCATGTAAAGAAATGTTCAACATCCCTAATCATCATGAAAACACAGATTAAATCAACCCTGTAATTCCACCTCATACCAGTCACAATGGCTAAGATCAAAAAGTCTAATTACAACAGATGCTGGTGAGGATGCTGAAAAAGAGGAGAACTTCCCAACTGTTGGTGGGGTTGCTATCCAGTACATCCACTCTGGAAATCAGTCTGGCAGTTCCTCAGAAAATTGGACATAGTACTACCTGAAGACCCAGCTATTCCACTTCTCAGCATATACCCCCAAAATGCGCCAACATATAATAAGAACACATGCTCAACCATGTTCATAGCAGCCTTTTTTATAATAGCCAGAAGCTAGAAAGAACCCAGATGTCCTTCAACAGAGGAATGGTTTCAGAACATGTAGTACATTTACACATTGGAGTACTACTCAGCTATTAGAAATAATGACTTTATGAAATTCCTAGGCAAATTGATGGAACTGGAGACTATCATCCTGAGGAAGATAACCCAGTTACAAAAGAATATATATGATATGCAGTCACTGATAATCAAATACTATCCTTGGAAAGACCTGAATACCCAAGAAATGAGTATCAGACCTTAAGAAGCTCAAAAAGAAAGAAGGTAAAAATGTAAACTCCTCAGTCCTTCTTAGAAAAAAAAAATGTGCATTCATCATATATTATTATGCAACAAATTTTGTGAGCCATAATAATATATTATAAAATAAAGAAATTAATAAAATGAAGTTGAAAGACCCATTCTTAATCCAGGTTTTTGAGGTAGAAAAATACATCCTCAGTTTTGACCCTGAACCAGGGAGGTGCACCTTTAATCTAGTTAGTTTATTTGAGCTGGAAAACCTACCTTAAACCCAGTCCATACCTTCTGCTAGAAGCAGATGTAAGAACATGGAAGATGGAAGCTTTGACACTGCCTCCTTGCCTTTGCCTCGCTAGCAAGCCCATTTTTCCAATGGTATTAGAGCTTGCTCATTAGGGATTCCAGCATGTACTGACAACCAAATGAGACATCCAGCCTCATGGGACTGAGAAACTACTGGATTCTTGGACTTCCATTCATAGCTAGCCATTGTTGGATTAACTCGACTACAGCATTGGTGTCATTCTACTAAATCCTCTTTCTATAAATACACAGAAATTCATTCTATACATTCTGTACCTATAGAGAAATTGACCAGTGCAGGGACTGATCATTCTTTACCTGCTTGGCAATGAGATGCAGTGTGCTGGTATTGTGAAGGTCAGTTTTAAATGTCAACTTACCATAACTTACAACCACCTGAAAAGGGTTCCTTCCTTATTTTTTTTGTTAATTTTGTAAATAAGCACTGTTATTGTGTAATTCTGTCATTTCTACCTCTTTCCACTCTAACTCTTACCATGTTTACCCACTTTCTCCCAAATTCATTGTCTATTCCTTAATTATTATTGCTTGATTATATATATATGAATATTGTTTATATAAATATATATGTAAGATATATATGCATATATAAAATCATCTGAGTTAAAAAAGAATATTAAATTCCCAATTTTTTGAGTATAAGATAAACAAGATATTTGATATTTTATTCTTTTAATAAATAAATTGTGTGTATTTAAGATATTAGCATTGTAAAGTTCTTCTGCCATAGTGGGTCATCAAACATATTATTATAACTCAACTCCCTCTTTCTTGGGAGAAATACTATTGTACTGTAGAAAAAATGCTGACTTCAGTAACTACTGTTAATTAAAGTTCCCATGCTATACACAGATCTTGCTAATTACTGAAGTTACATATTTTTTATTTTGTATCATTTGACATCTGTGCCCTCACTCCTGACTAAGTCAGCCATAGAAACCACTGTTTCATTTTCTCATTTATAAATTTGACTTTTTTAAAGATCCAAAAATAAGTGAAATTATCCAATATTTATGTCTAGTCATGACTATATGTTGTAGCAAATGTCAGAAATATTTTCTTTTCAAAATCTAAATATTTTCTTGTATTTATAAATAATATTTAAATAAGACCATAATATTATTTATATATTTTTAAGTTACACATAAATCAATATCAGAAAAATATGTAACACAATAATAAAAGTTGAAAAAAACTAATAGTGAAATAAAAATTTCCACAATGGGGGTGTCATTTGCACCAAGTCCCTAAGCCTTAATAAATAAATAGTAAAAGTCAAATAATGTTCCTTTTAACTTCTAACAGGTTCATCAAGAGATACTCAGCATCATTAATAATTAGAGAAGTCCAAATCAAAATAACTGAGATACCTCACTTCTGTCTTCATAAAGACTGGATATAATATGTGCTGTGTGTGTGTGTGTGGGGGTGTGTGTGTGTGTGTGTGTGTAGTACAGTCATAGAACCAACTAGAACCTTTTCTCCACTAAGAGCCAAAGAAATCTTTGAGGTATCTACATGCCTGCAGCACTTCTCCATAGTCTAGAGAACAACCTGTGCTTATTAATAAATGAATAGATAAAGTAGATGGGCATGTGTGCCATAAATAAAGTCTCCATCTAAACACAGAAGGTTTATGATGCTAAGTGAAATAACCCAGACATATAAATATAGGCTCTACATACTCTCACTCCTTTGTGGAATCTAAAACATGGTCTCATATAAGTTGAGAGGAAAATGTTAATTACCAGAAGTTGAGAAGGTATTGGAGAGTGATTAGGTGAGTGTGATCAATGGGTAGCAAGTTACAGGTGGCAGAAACAAAAGTTTTTGCTAAAGGATGTGTAAAGTTAAATATAGAAGGCAATAACACAGAGCATATTTTAGACAAAAAGAAGGAAAGGAAAGACTTTTGAAAGCTTCACTGTAAAGAAATAATAAATGTTTGGGCTAATACATATTTACAAGAGAACCTATTACTATGTTTAATTTTTATCTTTTATGTATCCACTAGAGTAAATGAAAAACATAAATAACTAAATACTAGTTTGGCTTGGAATATGTCTTAGGCTATAGATTGTGATATAAATATGTTCATACTCCAATAAACCTTGACAGTCAATTTTGAGGATCATCTTCCAAAAACAAAGAAAAATACTTTCATTATTCTTCTACTATTTGCCAACTTTATTGTAATTTTTTATTTTATTTTCTGGCCAGTGCCATGTTGAGTCATATGGTGTCTCATGTGCAGGAACCTTAAACAAAAGAAACAAAGAGACAGCTTCTGCTGGCAGGCTGTGGGTGTCCTGGCTATTGATAGGCTGTGATTTCCTGCAATGAAATAGCAGGCCACCATGCACACATGCACAGGCACACACACACAAACACACACACACACACACACAGAGAGAGAGAGAGAGAGAGAGAGAGAGAGAGAGAGAGAGAGAGAGAGAGATATTAGTAGCTGGTTGATTCTTTGACAAAATTGTTTTCAAAAATTAAAAATCTTATTCGTTTTACGATGGTGTAAAGAATTACTGTACAAGTCATGTTTAAGACAGTATAGAATTCACCCAAATTACATGAGAATTTTCACCCATAGTTCGAAACTAAGAAGTCTGTACACCAGACAGAGTAAATGCAAACATATTTTAGGAAAGGTATTAATAAAATAAGATGTGATGCTTCAGATTGAGAGAAGGACAGATAGAAATACTTTGGACTAAAGTCCTGGTTTTACAGTATTGTTTAGAGAATAGGGTTTTTTTTGTTTTAAATATGATATACAGAGATAATGATCAAGTTTGATTTTTTTTTTTTTATAGTTAGAAAAAGTGGTTACAGATTTTACCAGAATCACATGGGAATTTTCACCTGCAGTTCAGAACTAAGGAGTCTCTGCACCAAAAGAGTGAATACAGAAATATGTTAGAGAAGTCATTAATAAACAAAGATCTAACACTCCAGACTGAGAGAAGAACAGATCAAAATTCTTTATACTAAGATTCTAGTTTTACAAATTCCTTACTTATTAATTTGTAAGTGATAGTAAGTTAGTTTGTTTTGTGAATTACCTTGCTAAGGCCAAGTGGCTTGTCAGATGCCAGCTAATGAGGGTTTATGATTATCTTAATTGTTTATATTGTTTCAAAATGGATATGATGTTGAGTTTTGTGTTTATATTATTTCTCTGGGAAATAATACAAAATACAAGATATTCTAGTTGCCAGCTAACCAACATGTTATTTTGGAAGAAAAGTTTTCTATTTGTGTTTTTAAAAAGTTAGATTCAGCTCTGTGTGCTTTCCAGTGTTATATGTATTAGATTTGTTAGAGGTAGACCACCTGAAAGACTAAATTCAGAAGCATTAAACAAAATATTTATTAATACTGAAATGTTTTATGTTGAGTTTTACTTATATTACAGAATGTGCAACTATGGTAAAGCTTGTAATCAAAATGCTGAACTTGCCTGATTCCAGGCATCAGAGACTACAACAATCATCAGTGTGGCTTCTTTTCGTGAGGCTTGTCTGGCTTCCTCATTCCCCTTCCTGCTTCTAAATTCTCAATGCCCATTTAGCTTGAAGGAGCTATGAAGAGTTATCACCTGATTCCCTGGACTTTGAAGAAATGAAAGTGTTTATTGTAAAGTTGTTTTCATCAAGAATTTTAAAATGGTCATAATCTTACAGGGAGAAATTAGCCAGATTGAATTATACAGCTATAATCCTTTTGTAACTAAGCTAAAGTCAAATCTTCACTGGTAAGAATCTTTCTAATTAAAACAAAGTTATAATCTTTATGGTGCTATAAAATTGATTTAATACAGGTATAAGGTTTATACACTGTTTTTAGTTGATTAAACAATACTAGTTGGGGCCTGGATAGCAAATTCATGGTTCTGAGTCAATAAAAGGGTGTTTTCAAAATATTTAAAGATAGCTGAGAATAATCAAGGCTTACCAATTCAGAGATGCTTTGTGTAGAATGATAATCTTCAAAGGCATCAGAAGTCCACAGAATATGACATTTATGGACATTTTATGTTAAAGATCATTTAACTAGAGACCTGTCTGCTCCTGAGAGCACCTCTTCTTAGATTTCTAAGAAGAAATTGAGCACAATGTAATTGCTCCAGTTGTGGTGAGACAGCCACTAGGCAAGAATTGCTGCATTCATTTACAGACACATAATGTCCAGAAAGGGACATATTATGAGGAATAGTTGACTAATAATTTTTACCGAGCCAGAATTATCAGCCCTTCAAAATACTGCATTGCAAAGGTCTTTCAGATATGATCCTGGGCCAGATGGCTGAAAACTGATGGTCCAATATTTTGAGGGATGAGAGACTGTCCAATAATCAACAGTCTCTATAAATTGGCTGGTTTTAAAAGCTATGTTTTATGCTTTTCATTTATCAATTAATATTAGTCATTCTATGGTTTCTGATGTAAAGGAAGACTGGTAGTCTCACAGTAAACCCAGCTATTTAACATTGAGAAGGATAATATAGATCTGAAGTGGTGGTTTTTAGATGACATACAAGCTATAACTAAAATATGAGTCAGCTGTAGAATTCTAGTCTTTTAAGATAGATGGCAAAGTGCTTTATTTAATGAACAAAATTGATGGACTGAGTATTAAGGCTGTCTCATACTTCATAAATTGTAGAAGAAATATAGTTGTACACATTTTATAGTTGAGGGAAATAAAAACATTTTAATTGGACAAAAAGAGGGAAATATTGTGGATTGTCATGCAGCCCTTTGTATTTTGATGTTAATTCCACTTTCCCAAGAAGGGCTGCCTAGTTATGTACTCCGGTGACTTCGTCAGAACCTTCTTCCATTTTAATTTGTAAAATAAAGGTGAGAGCCAGTGATTGGGCAGAGAAACGGAAGGTGGAGAGAAAGAGGAGGAGGAGGAGGAAGAGGAGGAGGAGAAAGAAGATGAGGAGAAGGAAGAGGAGGAAGAAGAGGAAGAGGAGGAGAAGGAGGAGAAGGGGATGGAGCAGAGATCAAGATGGAGCTTGAGAAGGGTGATCTGGACCCAGGTGAATTTAATTGGCACTAGGTAGCTATAAATATTTTAAGAGATTCTATAGGTCTCTTATCTCATATAGAAGGGTAGTTTGTATCTTTGTTCATTTGATGCAATCTTATAGTATAGATAGCTTGTAGATTAAGAGTTTAATATATAAATGTGTATGAAAAGCTATCAAAAATTAGATTCATGTTTGTGTTGGAAATAAGAATAAAGAGCATGCTGGGGCAGTAATTCCACTTGGGACAAAGGCAGTAGGACAGGTAGAATGAACCACCAAAGAAGGGAAAAGTGCAGAGAGTACAGCTTATGGTCCAAGTGACAGAGTCTGTGTGCCCAGTTTCATACTGGAAGTGGTACACATGGAGTGAGACTGTGGGGCCTGATAAGAGATAATCCAGATTTTATTTAATATTTATTACAATATATATTTACATGTCAAATGATGTCCCCCTTCTAAGTATCCCTTCTGAAAAACCCCATTTCATCTCTCCTCTCATTTGCCTCTAAGAGGGTATTCTCCCATCTACCCACCCACTCCTGCCTCACTTCTTCAGCATCCCACTTTTCTGGGGCAACGAGCCTTCACAGGACCAATCACCTCCCTCTCTTTCCATGTCAGATAAGGCAATCATCTGTTACATATTTAGCAGGAGACATAGACTCACCCATGTGTACTCTTTGGTTGAAAGTTTAGTCCTTGGTAGATTAGGAGAGTATGGGTAGTTGATATTGTTGTTCTTCCTATAGGTTGCAGTCCCCTTAAGCTCTGTCAGTCTTTACCTTTGTATCCCTGGGCTCAGTCCAGTGGCTGGCTGTGAGTATCTACAACAGTCTTAGTCAGGCTTTGGCAGAGTTGATCAGAGAACAGCTATAATGAGCTCCTGTCTTCAAGTATTTCTTGGCATCAGCAATAGTGTCTGGGTTTGGTATCTACAGATGGGCTG
This sequence comes from Micromys minutus, assembly GCF_963924665.1. Lineage (NCBI taxonomy): Eukaryota > Metazoa > Chordata > Mammalia > Rodentia > Muridae > Micromys > Micromys minutus. The sequence goes on from NC_137958.1 coordinate 26,316,564, forward strand.
GATCCCAAGGTGGGATAGTTTCTAGATGGCCTTTCCTTCAGTCTCTTTTTCACACTATGTCCCCGTATTTCCTTTAGATTGGAACAATTTGGGTTAAAATTTTGAGATGGGTGAATGGCCCCTTCTCTCAACTGGGGAGCATGCCTATCTACTGTAGGTAGTCTCTACAGGTTCTATCTCCCTCTATTGGTTATTTCAGCTAGCATCATCTGCATTAGGTCTTGTCATTGCTTGTTGATTCTCACTTGCTAAATTAACATGAATAATTATTGTTTTTATTCCTACAATTTGTATCAAGAATTAAAAATGTTTAGGTAATAAACCATACCACTTGGGATGATTTTATGTGATTTGCATAAAGTATAGATTTGGATATGGTATGTTTCATTTTTCACACTCTCATTGCTTTTGTCAGAAATTAACATTCAAAGACCAGCAAGTTTGTTTGTTATAACTGAAAATTTTATGAGATTTAGCCATACCAGTATAAATTCTCACTTTATTGTTTATACATATAAACAAATTAAAATAAATTAAATTGACTCCTTAAAACTATATGCCTTATATCTATCAACTGTATCTCTTGTTTTAGTTCTAATTTACTTTGTTCTTATTAATTTAACTTGATTATTATTTATTAAAAATTAAAACTGCACCAGGAACAGCGGAGATCCAGGGACACAAGCCTGGCGAGAAGGCTGTCCGAGTAACCAGGAGGCAGAGAACCTCTGCCAAGTTCGCTGAAAGTGCGCCCCTGCCTTGCTTGAGCCAAGGAACCAGGAACCCGACATTGGACCCGATATTCCCACCCGGTGGCTTTTGGGTGCAGAACAGGTACTGAGACCATCCACCACCAGGAACAGCGGTGATAGAGGGACACCTGGTGAGAAGGCTTTCTGAGAAGCCAGAGGGAAGAGAGATCTCTGCAGAGAGCACATGAAAAGTGTGCCCCTGCCCTATTGGTCCAGGAAACCAGGAACCCTTCATTGGGCCCTCAGTTCCCAGCCAGAGGCTTTTGGGTGCAGAACAGGCTCATGGACTATCTGTCACAAGGAACAGCTAAGATCCAGAGACAGAGGCGAGGTACAAGAGAAAGGCTAAAACCAATCACTGACAACAAGATGCCAAGCAGAAAGTGAAAGAACATACCCCAGGGAAACCAAGACAACCTGGCAACACCAATACCCAGCTCTCCCATCACAGCAAACAGCAGAATACCAAACATTCCAGAAAAAGAAGACTCAGACCTGAAATCCTACCTCAAGATGATGATAGAGATCCTTAAACAAGAACGGGAGGAAAAACAAAAAGAATCAGAAGCTTTTAAAGAATAAACAAGAAAAAAAAACTCAAAAAACTCAAAGAACTAGAGGAAAACAGAACCAAAAAGATAAAGGAATGGAAGAAGGAATTTAAAATGGAAATGGACACAATAAAGAAAACACTAAAAGAGATAACCCTAGAAGTAGAAAACCAAAAAAAAAAAAAAAAAAAAAAAAGAAAGAAAGAAAGAAATCAGAAGATACAGATGCAAGCATTTCCAACAGACTACAAGAGATGGAACAAAGAATCACGGGGCCTGAGGACAACATTGAAAACATAGACAAAACAGTCAGAGAAGATGCAAAAACCAAAAAGTCCCTAACCCAAAATTTTCAGGAGATCCAGGACACAATGAGAAGACCAATTCTAAGGATAATAGGAATAGAAGAGGGAGAAGAATATCAACTAAGAGACACAGTAAATATCTTCAACAAAATCATAGAAGAAAACTTCCCTACCCTTAAGAATGAGATAACCACAAGCATAAAAGAAGCCTACAAAACTCCAAATAGATTGGACCAGAAAAGAAATTCCTCCCTACACGTAATAGTCAAAACACCAAGTGCCCAAAGCAAAGAAAGAAAACTAAAAGCACTAAGGGAAAAAAGTCATATAACATATAAAGGCAGCTCATTCACACCTGATTTCTCAACAGAGACTATATAAGCTAGAAGATCATGGACAGAAATCATGAAGACCCTAAGATAGCGCAAGCGCCAGCCCAAGCTGCTATACCCAGCAAAACTCTCAATGACCATAGATGGAGAAACTAAGATATTCCAAGACAAAACTAAATTTATAAAATATCTGACCACAAACCAAGCACTACAATAAATTATAAGTGGAAAACCCAATAAATGAGGGGAACTACATCCTAGTAAAAACAAGAAAACTACTAAAAAAGAAAATCAAGATAAGAAAGACACACAGGCACAATTCAAACTGCAAAAGCAGTAATAGCAGGAAACAGCAAACACTATTCCTTGATATATGTTAACATGAATGGACTCAACTCCCCAATAAAAAAATATATGCAATCAGACTGGATACATAAACAAAACCCAGCATTTTGCTACATACAGGAAATTCATCTCAGAGACTAAGAAAGACACTATCTAACAGTAAAAGGTTGGGAAATAAAACTTCCAAGCAAATGGCCCCAAGAAGCAAGCTGGAGTGGCCATTATATTGAATAAAGTAGATTTTAAACCAAAACTTGTCAAAAAAGGATAAAGAAAAAACACTTTATAGTCATTACAGGGAAAATCTGTCAGGAGGAACTCTCAATACTTAACATATATAGTCCAAATACAAAAGCACACATATTCATTAAAAAATTCCTACTAAAGTTCAAAAAAATTTATTTCACCCCACACATTAATAGTGGGAGACCTTAATACCCCACTCTCGCCAATGGACAGATCATGGAAACAGAAACTGAACAAGGACACTGTAAAACTATCAGAGATTATGAACCAACTGGAATTAATAGATATCTACAGAACATATCATACTAAAACAAAACCCTAACCTTCTTCTCAGCTCCCCAAGGAACCTCCTCAAAAACTGACCACTTAATTGGTCACAAAATGAGCCTCAAGTGATATGAGAAGATTGAAATTCTCCCATGCATCCTTTCATAAGACCATGGTCTAAGGCTGGTCTTTAATAACAACAGAGACAACAAAAAGCACATATGCATATGGAAAGTAAACAATGCTAGGTTAATCAATAGCAAGGTCAAAAAAGAAATAAAGAAAGAAATAAAAGATTTTCTAGAATTCAATGAAAAAGAAAACATGACATACCCAAACCTATGGGATGCAATGAAAGCAATGCTGAGAGGAAAACTCATAATTCTGAGTGCTTCCAAAAAAAAAAAAAAAAAAGATGGAGAGAGCATATACTAGCAACCTGACAGCACAGTTGAAAGCTCTAGAAGAAAAGGGAGCAGATACACTCAAGAGGAGTAGACAGCAAAAAATAATCAAACTTGGGGCAGAAATAGGCCAAATTGAAACAAAAAGAACCATTCAAAGAATCAACAAAACCAAGAGCTGGTTCTTTGAGAAAATTAACAAGATTGATAAACCCTTAGCCAGACTATCTAGAGGGCAAAAAGAGAGTATGCAAATTAACAAAATCAGAAAGAAAAGTGGAGATGTAATTATTGAAACTGAGAAAATTGAAGAAATCATCAGATCATAATGTAAAAGACTATATTCAACAAGGCTAGAAAATCTGGAAGAAATGGATTAATTCCTAGACAGATACCAGACACTAAAGGTAAACCAGGACCAAGTAAACCATCTAAATAATCCCATGACACCTAGAGAAATAGAAGCAGTCATCAAAAGCCACCCAACCAAAAGAGCCCAGGTCCAGATGGGTTCAGTGGTATCAAACATTTCTATCAAACATTTATTGACAACCTAACAACAATATTTTCCAAATTATTCCACAAAATAGAATCAGATGGAACTCTACCTAACTCATTTTTTGAGGCTACAATAACCCTTGTTCCCAAACCACATAAAGACCCTACAAGGAAAGAGAATTTCAGACCAATATCACTTATGAACTTTGATGCAAAAATACTCAACAAAATCTTTACAAACTGAATCCAAGAACACATCAAAATGATCATTCACCATGATCAAGTAGGCTTCATCCCTGGGATGCAGGGATGATTTAATATAAGGAAATCCATCAATGTAATCCACCATATAAACAAAATCAAAGAAAAAATCCACATGGTCATCTCACTAGATGCTGAGAAAGCATTTGACAAAATTCAACACCCCTTCATGTTAAAAGACTTGGAAAGAACAGAAATCCAAAGCCCATCCCAAACATAATAAAAGCAAGATACATCAAACCAACAGCCAATATTGAACTTTACGGTGGGAAACTTGTAGCAATGCCACTAAAATCAGGGACTCGACAAGGCTGCCCACTCTCTCCATACCTATTCAACAGAGTACTGGAAGTCCTGGCCAGAGCAATTAGACAGCAAAAGGATATCAAGGGGATACAAAAAGGAAAGGAAGGAGTAAAAACATTACTATTTGCAGATGACATGATAGTGTACATAAGTGACCCTACAAATTCTACCAGAGAACTCCTACAGCTGATAAACAAGTTCAGCAAAGTGGCTCAATATAAAATTAACTCAAATCAGTAGCCTTCCTATACTTAAAGGACAAACATTTGGGGAAAGAAATTAGGGAAAAAATAACCTTCCAAATAGTCACCAAAAATGTGAAATACTGTGGTGTGATTCTAACTAAGCAAGTGGAAGACCTGTATGACAAGAACTTGAAACCTTTAAAAAAGGAAATCGAGGAAGATCTCAGAAAATGGAAAGACCTCCCATGCTTATGGATTGGAAGGATCAACATTTTAAATATTGCCATCTTACCAAAAGCAATCTACAACTTCAATGCAATCATCAACAAAATACCAATCCAATTCTTCTTTTAGTAGGAAAGAGCAATGTGGATTTCACCTGGAAAAACAAAAGACCTACAAAAGCAAAATCCATACTCACCAACAAGAAAACATCTGCAGTAATCACTATCCCTGACCTCAAGCTATATTACAAGGCAATTGTGCTAAAAATTGCATGGTACTGGTACAGAAATAGGCACATGGAACAATGACTAGAATAGAAGATCCAGAAATGAGCCCTCACATATATGGTCACCTGATTTTTGACAAAGGAGCTGTAAACATTCAGTGGAGAAAGGACAGCCTCTTCAACAAATGGTGTTGGTCCAACTGGCACTTAGCATGCAGAATGAAAATAGACCCTTTCTTATCTCTTTGTACAAAGTTCAAGTGCAATTGGATCAAAGATCTCCACATTAAACCAGGTACACTGAAACTATTAGATGAGGAAATAAACAAAACCTTAGAACACATAGGCACAGGAGAAAATTTCCTGAACAGAACTCCAATGGCTCGTGCTCTAAGGTCAAAGAGTGACAAATGGGTCTTAATGAGATTGCAAAATTTCTGTAAGGCTAAGGACATTGTCAAGAAAACAAAACAGCAGCCAACAGAGTGGGAAAAGATTTTTACCAACCCCACATCAGATATAGGCCTAATATCCAAGGTATACAAAGAACTCAAAAAAGCTAGACACCAGAGAATCAAACAATCCTATTAAAAATGGGGTACATAGCTAAACAAAAAGTTCTCAATTAAGGAATATGGAATGGCTGAAAAACATCTAAGGAAGTGCTCAACATCTTTAGCCATCAGAGAACTGCAAATCAAAACAACACTGAGATTCCATATCACACCAGTCATAATGGCCAAGATCCAAACTCAAATGACAGCAGATGCTGGTGAGGATGTGGAAAAAGAGGAACACTTCTCCACTGTTGGTGGCGTTGTATACTGGTACAACCACTGTGGAAATCAGTCTGGCAATTCATCAGAAAATTAGACATAGTACTACCTGAAGATCAAATTATTCCACGTCTCGGCATATTCCCCAGACACACTCCAATATACAACAATCACACATGCACCACAATGTTCATAAAAGCTCTATTTATAATAGCCAGAATCTGGAAAGAACCCAGATGTCCTTCATTAGATGAATGGATACAAAAATTGTGGTACATTTACACAATGGAATACTACTCAGCTATCAGAAACAATGACTATACGAACTTTGTAAGAAGATGAATCCATCTAGAGAATATCATCCTGAGTGAGATAACTCAGTCACAAAATAACAGACATAATGTGCAGTCACTGATAATCGGATACTAACACCAGAAAGCTCTTAACACCCCAGAAACAACTCACAGACTGTGTGAAGTTCAAGAAAAGAAAAAAAAAGAGAGAAATAAAAACTATTATGCTCATTCCTTACACACTAAGAAAACTTTGACTATTTCCGGGTTACATCCTGTTTTACATGTAATTTATGCTCATTGTAACTAGTAAGACTTTAATGCACACTAGCAAACTTTGGGAAAAAAAAAAAGAAAAAAGCCAAGCACTGACAAAAATGTATTCATAAACTTTTATGCTAAAATGCTTAAAATTTGTACATTTATCTTTGTTTTTTATAATAAAGTTGTTCAAAAAAAATAAAGCAAAACAGATGTGGCAATGATTAAAAAAAGGAAGAAAAGAAAATGGCTATATTACCCAAAACAATGTACAGATTCAATGCAATCCTCATCAAATTTCAACATATTTTTAAGTATACCTTGAAAGAGCAATTCTCAACTTCATTTGGGAAAGCAAATACCCAGATATCCAAAACAATTCTGAACATCCCTGACTTGAAGCTGTACAATAGAGCAATAGTGATAAAAGCTACATGTTATTAATACAGAAAGAGACATATTGATCGATCAAATTGAATTGAAGACCCTGAAACAAATTCATAAACCTACAGACCCATGGTTACTTGATTATTGTATTTGTCCTAAGACATAAACTATTATTATTTCTTACTTGTTTTTTTTAAAGTGAAAGCTGTCTTTGACATGGATACAAATTAGCGTATGCAGAGAACCTATTAAATATATGGAAGTGTAATATGTTCTAGTGAGAATATTTTTATTAAGAGAAATACATATTTTTTGTAATCACAAAAGTTCTAGTTGGAATCATGCCATTGAGAAATAAATTATACCAGGTTTTCTTAATGGGGAGAGATTTGACTACACCATCCTGTGAAACACATCTGAAATTTTCTATCAATGATACCTTCATAACATTAATGAGCTTACGTATGTGCATATATATGTATATATATGTATATATATGATTTTTGTAAACCACTCAAGAATCAATAAATATTTCTCTAATTATGCTATCATGCAGAGAAAAAAATAATTAAAACTGAAGTAAAATTATATTCTTTGCAAAAAGAATGGTATACTTTTCTCCTAAGGATTTACAACCAAAATACACAGTTACTATAAGTGTAGATAATAAAATGAAAATTTCTATATTTAAAATATTACTTTGCTTTTATAATACTTAAAGTGAATACTAATATTAAAATGAAGTAAAAATTATAATTTAGTTTAGAATAAAAGTTATTTGAATTAAACTAGTATTTAAGTTTTACTTTTGAAAATTTAACTAATCTCACAATTTTTAAAATAGTAAAAATATTTTCAGTGCTGTAGTTTAACAGCCATCTATTGGACACAATAAATAACCAACATCTGTATTTTATATGAGAGATATGAGTTGTTCAGGATCCAAAAGGATTTTCCCTATACCAGATAGTTATTTTTATGTTCGCTTATTATTACTCTGAATCACAAAAGATAACTCAGTGAAAACAAAAATCATAAAATGTGAACTCAGGACAATTAGGAAGTATTTATTGAGAAATTCTATTACTATATAATTAAAAATAATAATAGATATTTATCCAAGGCTTGTGAGGATTAAATAGGAAATGGGTACTCCAATATATAGTGACCCTGGTCAGCCATTAATACCCAGGCCAGAATGGTAAGTGGTCTTAATTTTCTACAAGTAGAACTGTTAGTTGATGTTATCTTATGTTAAGTCAGTGGAGGAGTTCTTTTTCCCTTGGGAAGAAACATAATTCAGTAATATATCAAATTATGCAATAGTTAAAAAAATCTACTGACACAGAAAGGTCATGATAATATTTTATTGGCTGAACAATGAATTTTTTAAAGATATGCACAATATGATTTGTATTTTATTCTAAATAGTATGCTTTTATGTATTTTGAGTTACGACATATGAGATAGAATGATGGACACCTGTGAATGTAAATATAATCTTTAGTGGAGTTAAGGAATATTGGTTAGGAATAATCAAAAAAATTGAACTGTATCTATAATAGGTAAGTTGTAAAAGGAGAATAATTGTTCATTGAAATAATTAGCATTCAATATTTCTCTTCAAAATGAAATGTGTTATAAACCTTTTGACTTGTAAACTTGACAATATACATGTTACATCCTTCATAGGTGTGATTTAAATCTCTATGCTGTTAAGCATTTTCTCATTCTCACTGGTGATTGTGATTCTTTTCTTAATAAAGTCTTACCTACTTCATTACGTCAACTTAGGCAAATGAAGATCTACTTTGACTCAAAGTTCCAAGAGATACAAGCACCGTGTGCAAGCAAAGCATTTCAGAGATAAGGTAAGAGCTGTGATGGCATGCTGTTGCCCCGTGTGTTTTAACATTTCTTTCACAAAAGGGGATAGAATATCCCATCTAGAACCCCAGTCCACACGACAATGCTCCTCAGAGCAGTGTCTTCAGGATGACTATAAATCTACCCAAGTTGCCACATAACATCTATGCCAAATCTAGCTGAACTTTTAAAATTAGTTATGTCCAGTAATGATCCTTATTTATGCCATGAGACTGAGAACTGAGACGCTATCTGAGCTCCCTTTTATAATTAATAAATCGATTCTCTAAAGAAAATAAACTTCATAAACTTTCATGTTGTACCCCAATAGTTGTGTTAATTTTTTTTCTGCCTGTTGATTTAAGGTTAGATGATAGGAATCAGGAGTTGTAACAATTACACGGTGGATCAACGAGGGTTGCTACACAAAGAAAATATCAGTAAAATGACCCAAAGCAGAAAGTGGCAAAAATAAAAAATGAATAAAGTCAAGAATTAGTAGATAGGAGAACATTTGAGCTAGGCAAATGGAAAATCAGATAGTACACAGAGCAAGTGTGAGACAAACTAACATTGGGCTGGGCTAGTTTGAGAGGAACAACATCAGAAGGGAAATATTTATCCACTATGTTTAAGTTGAGCTGGAGTCACTCATGAAGGGGAAAAAAATTGAACCAGTGTTTTTTTTTTATGTTCTAACTTAAGTGAGACAGTGCCTTCCAAGTCTAAAAGAAAATAGTCCCAGATAAAGGTTGAGATTTGAAAACGAGTAAAGAAATAAGGCACAATTTCATGCAAAGTAAAACAGAGAAGCCCATTTGATGGATACTTTGTGCCTTTTGTATGGCTAGACTAAACAACTCTTGTAGTAGCTGTTGTTAATGTTGCCGCTGCAAGCAGCAAACCTGCTATGACAAATATGCCCTTCCAGCTTCTGGAAATAGGAGCATTATTTTCATTCATTATGACAAAACTCTAGAAACTTACAGGTTAGCCAATGCCAAGATTAAAAGTGGTTTTTCAAATCTCAGAGAACCTCCATTTAATTGCAAATAATTTCTACACAAGATATAATGTCAAACAAGAACTTAACTATGACCAAGAGTTATAGAACCCTTCCAATTATTCAAATGTTTTCATCACTTCTTATTTCTACTGGAATATTTTTCTGTATTTCCCTGGAGAAATGGCTGCTTGTTCCTTATTTTACTATTTTTGTTTCTATTCCAGATCCAGTGCTCTGCATCTTTCTTACTTACTTCAAATACAGATTTCAAGGTTACCCTAACATCTCATGTCAGCAATGTGAATTGCAAGCAGCAATTTTTAGGTGCAGTGAAAACAGCAACAGACCTTAAAGAGGCAGATATGAAGGATGGCCTGGATGCCTTCTAAAAATTGCTACAGTGGATAACCCTGTACCAAGTTTTAGAGAAAATTCATAATATATAAATGAATTAGACCACTAACCTGATCAAAAAAAATAATCTTGCACCCAGGTATACAGTGAGGGAAAATTAATCCAGATTTTTTTTAAAAAAAGAATAGGCTATTTTGAAGAGAGAAAGATAGATTATAAGAAATCACTAAACAGATGTTGGAGTCAGTTTGAAGCCTGCAGAGACAGAAAAGCTTTAAAAAAGAAAAGGAAAAAAAAAACATGAAAGCAACCTCCTCTGCTCTCCAGCTAGGTCTGGAAAGCAAAACTCATCTACAAAAAAGCCCATGTGCCCGAGGTAAAAAGAAGACTGCCACTCCTAGAAACTGGCCCACAGGTGCAGGGGAGATCCAGTGTGAGAGTGGTGACAATCAGCTCTGGAAAATAAATCTACTTTGTCATTCTCCATATTTTAGAGAGCTATAAATATTCCCTGTGTGAAGAAAACAACAGTTGTTTAAATGTACATTCTCAAATACTGTTCCAGACTACCCTGGAGACCTGAAAAAAAAATGGGAAGAGTTCCAAGCCAGGGAGGCTAAGGGCATCTTTCCAGTCTGAACAAGAAGAAAAATCAAAACAGAAAGCACTGACAAAGGATTAGAGCAGATGCAGACCATCAGGTGCAAGAGTGCACTGCTTGGGAGGCATAGTGCTGAGTTGCCCTACTCTCTGTGGGGAGGAAGATCACCTAAAGATAAGCTCCCATATCAGCAAGTAGCCAGCTCTACAGGGCTCAGGTTGGATTAAAAATGATATCTAATTATATTTGTCTACAGGAGATACTATGGCAAGAACACACACAGGCTGAAAGAAAAATGATGCAAATCTAGACACCAAGTCAGTAGGTGTTGACTTCAAGCAAAAATTCAACACTAAGCATTAAGTCAAAATTAGACAAAAGAAACAAAGATTGTCAATACATATTAATGCATGCTCATTGGTACATCCAATTTCATTTTAAAGAAACAACAAAATACTACTGGACAGAAAGAAACAAATTGCTTTACATACATTAATAGTAAATTGTTTAATGTCCTACTCTTATCAATAGATATATAATGCAGACAAAATTTAACAAAGGAAATTTAGTGTCAAATTGTCCCATAGATCAAATAAACTTAACAGTAACATTGAAAAAAATCCTACATTGCTTTTTTCTACAGATCTTCTTACTAGCCTATAAAACTTTCATTAAAATGGTTTACCTAGTAGGCCACTATCTAATTTAGGATTTATATTGCTTCAATGAAATATTAAAACCCAAAAAGGAAGCTAGGAAGGGTAGGGTTTGTTTAGTTTATACATCCATGTTGCTGTTCATTATTGAAGGACTTTGGGGCAGGAACACAAACAGGGCAGGAACGTAGAGGCAGGAGCTGATAAAGAAGCTGTGGAGGAGTGCTGATTATTACCTTGTGCGCCATGACTTATTCAGCCTCCTTTCTTATCAAACCCAGAACTACTAGCCCAAGAATTCCACCACTCACAATTTTCTGAGTCCTTTCCCATTAAATACCAATTGAGAAAATGACCTAAGAGACAGATCTTCTAGGGATGATTTCTCAGTTGAGGCTCCCTTATTTCAGATAATGTTAGTTTGTATGCAACTTGACATATATACTGCCATAAAATGAGTCAACAAAAACAATAACCAAACATAATTTCTTATATATTATTAGATAATAGTGCAAAATGTAAGAAAATCTACATAAATATGTGTGGATTTTACACTTTTGATTATTGAGCTAGTGATAAAATCAAGATGGACATTATGAACTATCTAGAATCAAATGAAAATGAAGAGTCAACTTAATAAAACCTTGGGAATGCAGCAAAGGTATAGTAAGAGTTTGGGTTTCTTAAAAACAGTCAGTTATGTTAATGAATATGTTTTTTTTTTAGTCCTAGGATTGGGATCTGGACTGCTTCAGTTTGTCCATAGCCATTAACTATGATTGTGTCATACTCTCAGACATGGTTTGACAGCTCCAGATTGTTTAATTCTGGAGACTCTGGATAGGGTATAAATGTGAAAGTCTCAAGAGGGCCTGTAGCAGTTGCTGCTTCCCTCTCCTGCCCCCTCACTGTTGTTCTGGATTGCTGGGTTGCTAGATTGCTGTTTTGTGTACTGCTGGATATTCTGAAAACTAAGATTGGACTTACCCCAAGAAATATAATGAGCCTAATCAGCAGAAAGAAGGCTATTTTGTTGGCTGAAAGAAGTCTATGTTCCCTTTTACCTCTAATCTTTTTTCTCTCCTACTCAATGTTGGGGGACTGGAAGGTATAAGGATGGAATAAAGGGTGGAATGGAGTTAGAGATATAAGAACTCAATAAAATAGCTAAAAAGCACAACACAAACATAGTTTTTGAGGGCAGTGTAAAATACTGAGTTATTGAACTTAAGAATCTTGAAATCTCAATAGCATTATTGTCTAAACCAAACCTAGAAAATCTCAACAACAGTCCACAATCCAATGTAGATGAAAAAAATCTCATGGAGACCCTCCCCTAAATGTAGATTGACAAGCAAGTATGTAGGGCAATATCTGGGAGAATTAGTCTTCCTCAGGGATAAGCAACCTAATTGGATATGCCACATAGAGTGGTAAGCCATAGAAACATCTACATGGAGGCAAAACTGAAAGGATTCAGTAGTTATAATTATATGGTGATTAGTTTATACATATATACAATAACAATGTTAATAGTGGAAGGTCAAAACTTTAGAAGGAGATAGTTGTAAATGGGAAAGGTAAGAGGGAAGAAAAAAGTCAAAAAATTATGCGCCCACATACTGTTACTGTGCATTGTATAAAAATTATTTTTGTACTATTCAAATGTTGATTTCTCTGCTTTCATATCTAGTTGCAATCTGAACATGGCATTGTAATGCTTACTCTATGAATCTCATGTCTCAAGGTTGTGTTAACATTGCTCCCATTTATTCTATGATTTGTCAATGAAAGCTGGTCAGTCAATGGAGAGAATATGACTGAACTTCCTATACCAGCCAAAAACTGGGGAAAAAGAGAAAAGAGAGAATTTGGCTATGAGGACAGGGTCCAGCAGCCACCCAAGGCAGCATACTTGGAGCAGAGAGAGTCATACTAGAACTAAAATTATAGTTATTTTAGGGATATTTGCAGGTAGCTAGCCTGATTAGCTTAAGGGTAAGGATAGCTTAATATCTGCTCATCTATTGTACCATGAAGCTTGATAAATAAATTTTACACAAATTCCCTCATTTATTTGAGAGTTTATTAGAATAAAGAAATAATTATTACCTTTAAAATTACACTAACAATTATGCAATTATATTTAAATTAAATAAAAACAAATTTAAAAGATCTCCAATAAAAGACATGACACACAAGTTCATAGAAATCCAAGAATATCACAAGCCCAGGATCAGTTAATGAAAAGAATAAAAATTTAAGGGCCCAATGGTCTATGGCTCATGTAACACCTGCTTCATGTTAGCTTCACACTAATGGAATTCCTTCTTTCAGCAATTAAATAACCATGAGGAGTAGGGTTTCAAATAGGTATTCCCGTGGTCTTAAAACTCCATGTACCACAAAAGTAGCCATCAGCTTCTCTCCAGAAATTATAGATTACAGTGGGCCCCCAGGTATAAGGGAGTGATTCTTTAGATGTGGAACAAACCTATAGCTGATATGGCTTGCCATGTAAGTCTAGTAGGGGTATGGTGGTTTCTCACAGTTCTTGAGACCTCCTCTTCTAGCCACAGACAAAGTAGTAGCCAGATCATGGTGTTCAGGATATCTTGAATTTTATAGGGTTGTTGGTCTTTTCAATTTTCTAACTAGAGATGTCAGATGGTTCAGGTCTAGAGCAGGTTTCACATGGGAGGCGTATTTCCAGGCTGCAATCTCATCAACTTCGACTGCTATTGGTGTAGTTTGAGGGCCAGAGTCTGAGGAATATCACATAGACTGGCTCTTAGCCTCTCCAATTCCTGTAGCTTTTACCTAGGCTTGTGAATATGCCTGTAGCCACCAATCTGTCTTCTCAAATGTGGGATGGATTTGCTCAAAGAGTTGATACTCATTCTCCAATTGGACAGTAAGGACTGGTACAGGTTCTCCTATTGTCCCTCTAACATGTGGCCCATTAGGGTAAACATGTATTTGTGCCCCCATCTTAGTCAGGAGTTCTCTACCCAACAAGGGGCAGATACAGTCTGACGTTACTATGAATGAATGGGATACCCAGCCTACTCCGAGATCCACAGATTTTCAAGTAGTCCATGAATATTGTTTGGCAAAAGTAGCCCCTGGATCCCAAGACTTTTTGTTTGACATAAGAGGATAGAGGTTCATAAGAGGATAGAGGACTGAGCTCCTGTATACAAGGAAATGGATAAGTGTCCACTCCACTTTCTGTGTTACACCAGACTTGGGGAGGTGGATCTAATCTCCACCTCTCCTACTTGCTGTCTTCTTGTATGGTCAGAACTATGGGGCCATGGGTCCAAGAATCCCATTGTTGGGGTCTCCTTTTCTTCTTATTGGGACAATCTCTGACCTAGTGGCCTTTTTCTTTACAGTAAGCACATTGATCCTTGTAGAGAGTCACCTTCCTAGTGCCAGACTTGGTTCCTGATTCCATGTCCCTCACCACTGTGGCCAGGATCCTTTATAATTTTTTTTCTGCCTCTTCTCCCAATTTCTCCATTTCATATTCTTTCTTTATTTTTCTCTGCTCCTTCTCCTCCTCTGTCTTCCTGTTATGGTAAACTTTCTCAGCAACCTGCATTAAATCCCTCAACAACTTATCCTGTTTTGCCCCATCTAGACTCACTAGCTTTTTCTTGACATCTCTACTGGTCTATAAAAGCCATAGTCACAGTAGCTTTGTGCTTGTTGCTGCTGGGGACATAAGGTGCATATTGGCAATATAGTCTATGATCCACTCTAGAAAACCTGAGGGTGATTCCTCTGGTCCCTGCTTAATGTCACATACCTTGTTCAAATTGGTGGCTCATCTTGTGACCCACTTGAGACCTGCCAACAGAGCCTGGTGTTAGACCTTAAGGTGCTCCCTGCCTTTAGGAGAGTTGTAGTCCCAGTCTGGTCTTTTGAGAGGGAATCCCTCATCTATGTCAGCAGGGTTCTGAGTGAGAGTTTCCTTTGCCCTAGGGACATACTTTCTGGCCTCTAGAATAATATGCTTCCTTTCCTTGGTGGTAAAGACAATTTGAAAAGGCAGCTGGCAACCATCCCAGATAGACTGATGGGTGAACAAAATAGAATCTAAAAGGTCAGTGAGCCTCCTAGGATTATCAGAAAGGGGGAGGGGCATCTAAGAGAAAAAGGTCAGAGGAGGAAGAGTCCTGTATGATCGTTTTCTTAGGTAGTGTGGGGTCCTGTAAATCTAGGATCTTGGTTTAAGGAGAAGGCAAAAAGAACTGGACCTATGGAGGAGGGTCTGACAACAGAATTTTCCAGACCAAGGTGTAAGGAATCTGATTGGGGTGTATGCCCACCCCTGGACTGACAACTCTCCTTTTTTTAAAACATTTTTCCAGTAATATAAACTTAAATGTAAAAGGGCATAGATGCTTTGTCCCATGTCCAAACATAATGTCAGTCCAAGTCCCCCCCCACACACACAATAAAAAGTGAAAAAAGAATTCTGAGCATTCCTGCCACAAATACCACAGGCCACAGAAAACAAACAGGCTACCTCACCAGCAAACCCTGGCCAGAGTAGGAAGATAACTCCATAGTTCATGTTGGCCAGAGTCAAACAGGTTCCAAATAGGAACCTAAAGCATTCTTCAGACTTTCCATGCTCACAACTTATAGATGCTCTCAACCAAACCATAACTGAGAACAAGAGAAAAACAGACAATTAGACAATACAATACAACTGAGCGTTACCTGACCTTGAGGTCTGTTGAGGTCTGTGTTCTTTGTTCATGGCCTCTGATATCCCTTCAGGGAATGTTACTTCCCATCCCATGCACCAAATTTAAGCCCCAAATTGAGTCTAATATATTTGGGGGTCCCATGAATGAGACAAGAGATTGAGGACTGATGCAAAAGCAAGAGGTTTATTAGTCGAGTGCACTGGGGTAGCCTATATCCAGAGGAGAGGCAACCCTGAAGGCTTGCAGATTTCGTACTTTTTAGGGGTGCAAGTTAGTTACATGAGCAAGGTTATAATTTAAATTCATTGGCTAAGCATAATGACCTTTAAACCTGTTGGTTAGTGTGCATAAGCTTCAGGACCCTATCTGGGGCCAGAGGGCCAGATGGCTATTAGTCAGGACATTCTACAATTCTCCTGAGAATTATTTACTCAAGGCAGTCACTTAGGTTGAGGTGGGGTGGGCCACTGGGCCCTTGTTTTTGCACAGGAAAAGAAGTAAAATTTAAGGAATGTGTAGGGCAGGAGTGCCAAGTATAGAGAATTTTCTACTGTGACAATCTTTATAGCTCGCTATCTAGGTGATACCTCGCTTCTGAAGTTTATAGACTGTACATGATAGAAATCCACTCCAACAAAACTGTACTGCATGCCTGAGGCTTGACATTCTAAAGCATAGCTCAGGCAACAAAACAACATGTTGACAATCAAAAGCAGAGTAAATAGCATTCAGATAATGATTCAGTCTTTGAAATAAATAAATGGTTAATTTAGAGCCCACAGATTCTTATTCCTTTTTAAATTAAATAAATCCTACTCTTTAAAAAAGCAAAAATAAAATATGTTTAACAAGTTAGTTTGAATTCAGCTCTATCAGGTTGCTATGAATCATAAATATGATGGCAGCTTTTTTATAGCTTACATAGTAAATCTTAGAAGTAATCTCCATCACACCTTTCCAGGTAATTATAAGATATTAAAAATGATTTTATACACAATTATTGCATTTATTAATTGTTATAATATTAATGTCTATTTAACAAATCATTCCAATAATCCACATTGAACATTGGTGATTGCCAAGGACCAGCCTTGGCTTGATCCAGTTTTTGAGCAAAGGAGTGCCTAGGAATGTTGAAACACATTACTCAAAGTCACATCCTGGGTGTCAGCTAGTGGCCTTTGTTCAGCAGAGGGAACTTTCCAGAGTGCCTTCTCTCTGTGTGTTCTGCTGTGATCTAGACAGCTTTTTCTTCCTATTCTAAAAACTCTATGGTTGAGACAGCTTTCTGCTCCAGACATTTTTCTTTGCTAGTAAAAATTCTAAAACCTCTCGGGATTTTCTGACCAAAGTTAGAAAAACTGCTAAAAAATTCTAAAGTCTTCTAACCAAGTCAAAAATCTTGTTAGAAAAAAAATTAAAAAGCTATGGAAAAAATCTAAAAGAGTTGTGTTAGCTCTCCATGGATTTTCCAACTAAAATAAAAACTCCTGTTAGAAAACATTCTTGAAGAGCTATATTCACTCTCCAGAGATCTACAGACACTTCAGCTCTTGCTAGAAAAAAATTCTAAAAAAAAAACAAAACAAAACAAAACAAAACAAAACAAAAAAAAAAAAATGCTATCACTTTCTGCTATCTCATCTCCAGTACAACAAAAGCTCATTTTATTTACATACCAATTCAGTTATTTATTCCAGGTTTCCTTTTGGT
The DNA here is from genome assembly GCF_963924665.1 of Micromys minutus. Classification (NCBI taxonomy): domain Eukaryota; kingdom Metazoa; phylum Chordata; class Mammalia; order Rodentia; family Muridae; genus Micromys; species Micromys minutus. The sequence continues at coordinate 26,334,104 of NC_137958.1, forward strand.
CATCCAACTATTCAGCATTCCTTGACCTTAGTCCTTTGACTCTAGGGAAAACAAGTACATTCCCCTCCCCCCCTTTTTTGATAATACAAAAGAATTCAAAGATCTGTCTGCTTCTGTAAACTTAAATGGATGGGACCTTGTTCTGGGATTACCATTCCAACCACACCTTTAGCTAAATTAGCTTTGTTCCTGGTTCACTCTAAACCTGGGTATCTGCTTGTATTTGGAACCATTACTAACAAGAAAAAAGTGCAATTTGATGGCTGAGTATCCTAGGGCAAGCAGAGTTGCTCTGAGTATACTATTACTCCAGGAGGAACTTTATTCTCTTGGCATCTTTCATTCTGCCTTTATCAGATCTGCTGAGTCTGAACAATACAGGTACATTTTCCTTATTCACTGAGTCTTCTGGAGCAAGCCAGAATGCTCTGATAGCCTGGTCCAGGTACATCTCCATTCTCTAGTCACCTCTCTGTCCACTTTCATCACTTCTGCAGCTCCTGATCCATAAAACCCTGCAGAAGCAGAGACATTCAACCCATGGATACCATCAGAGGCTTGCCACACCAGGACTATCTAGGTTAACCCCATTCCCAATACCTGTGACAATAGAAACATCTAGGGGCCAAAGACATCTAGATGGCTAAAGGCCTTCAAAAGAATACAATCATCAAAAGACATAGCAACATGACACCAGCTACCACACTATACTATACCAAGCAATAGACATTCTATCACAACTAAAGAACAAGAAATTGACCTTGCATTCAATCTTATAAAGATTATATCAGCCTTTAAAGAGAAAATAAATAAATCTTATAAAGAAAGAAAAGGAAATACAATTAAAGAGGTAAAGGAAATAAGCAAAACTGTGCAAGTCCTGAAAGTAGAAATAGAAGCAAAAAGAAAAAAAAATGCAAACATCACCAACAAAATACAGAAGATGAAAAAGAAAATCTCAGTCATAGAAGATTCAATAGAAAATGATACATCAGTCAAAGAAACTGTTAAATATAAAAAATTCTTGACACAAAACATTGAGGAAATCTGGTATATCATGAAAACAACTAACCTAAGAATAATAGAAATAGAAGAAGGTGAATCGTCCCAGCTCCAATGCCAAGAAATATTCTCAACAAAAATCATAGAAATACACTTTCTCAACCTAAAGCGATGCCTATAATAAAAAAGGTTATAGAATACCAATTAAACTGGACCAGTAAAAAAAAAAAAAAAACTCCCAGAAATATAATAATCAAAACACAAAATCAATAGAACAAAGAATATTAAAAGTGGAAAGGGAAAAAATTCAGGAAACATACAAAATCAGGCCTATAAGAATTACATTCTACTTCTCAACAGAGCCTCTAAAAGCTGTAAGAGCCTGAAGATCCCTTGCAACTTCTAAGAATCACATATGCCAACATAGACTACTATACACAGTAGTAAATTCTGAATTACCATTGGGGGAAAAAACAGAATATTTCAAAATAAATCCAAATTCAAATGTTATCTATGCACAAATCCAGTCTTACAGAAAATACTAGAAGGAAATTCCCAACCTAAGAAGGATAACTATATCCATGAGAACAAAAGAAAAGTAATTCCATACCAGTAGAAACTTGGAAAACACACACATGAGCACAAAGACACAAACATGCACGTGTGTGTGTGTGTGTGTGTGTGTGTGTGTGTGTGCTAACACAAGCAAAATTAAAATAACAGGATGTAACATTCTATGTCCATTAATGTCTCTGAACATTAATGGACTAAATTCACAAATAAAATGACACAAGTTAACATAAAGGATGTAAAAATAGAATCATCATTCTCATGCATATAAGAAACATACCTAAGTAATAAAGATAGACAATACCTCAGAGTAAAGGGCTGGAACAAAATTTTCCAATTAAAAGAACCCAAGAGGCAAGATGGAGTAACCATTCTAATATCTAATAAGATAGAATTATAACCAACATTAATCAACAGAGACAGAGAAGAACATTTCATATGCAAAAGGAAAAAAAAATCTACCAAAATGATATCTCCACTCTGACCATCTATTCCCCAAACACAAGGGAAAGCCCATGTGTAAAAGAAACACTGCTAAAGCTTGAATTGCACATTGAACCCCACACATTAATAATGGGAGACTTCAACACCCCGCTCTCACTAATTAAAAAGAAATTCAGAAAAAAAAAAAAACCAGAAAAATAGTGAAACTAACAGATATCATAAATCAAATGGAACTAAAAGGCATCTACAAAATATTTCACAAAAACACACACTAAAAATATATTTTTCTCAGCACCTCATTTATCTGTCTTCAACACTGACCACATAGACAGTCACAAAGCAAGCCTTAACAGATACAAGACAATTGAAACAATGTCTTGTATTTTAATAGACCGCCACAGATTAAAGTTGGACTTCAACAACAGTAGAAACACCAGAAAACCTACACACTCATGGAAATTAAATAACTGTCTCCTGAATAATCTCTGAGTCAGAGAAAAAAAAATGAGAGTGAAGGTACAACATAAACAAAGCTATGCAACATAATGAAAACAGTGCTAGTATGAAAATTCATAGGGCTAAGTGCCTCCATAAAGAAATTAGAATGTTCACATACCATCAATTTAAAAGTACACCTGAAAGCTCAAGAAAAAAGGGAGCAAGTACACCAAAGAGGAAATGAAGGCAAAAAATAATCAAAATCAAGTTTGAAATCAATCAATTAGAAACAAAGAAAATAATGCAAAGAATCAGAAAAAAACACAAGCTGGTTCTTTGAGAAAATCAACAAGATAGACAAACCCTTAGCAAAACTAAGCAAAACACATACAGGCAATATCCATATTAAAAAAAAAAACAGACATGAAAAGGGAATGATAATGACAGACACTGAGGTAATTCAAACAATAATTAGAACTTACTCCAAAAGCCTTTATTCCACAAAAATGGAAAATTTTAACAAATTGAGTAATTTCCCAAACAGGTACCACTTTCCAAAGTTAAATCAAGTTCAAACTATTTAAATAGCCCAATAATTCCTCAAGAAATAGAATGACTCATTAAAAATCTCCTGACCAAGAAATAAAAAAATAAAAACCATCCTGGAGCTAGTTTTAATGTTTTAGTACAGAATTCAAATAAAAGCTAATACCAATACTCCTCAAACAATCCACATAATGCAACACAAGTAACACTGCTAAACTCATTCTATGAAGCTATAGTCACCCTGCTACTTATATTCACTTTAAAAAATCAACAAAGAAAGGGAACTTCAGACTGATTTCTCTAATGAATATTGATGCAATATATACTCCATAAATAACTCATAAAACAAATGCGTGAATACATCAAAAACATCATCCATCATGATCAAGTAGGCTTCATCATACAGGACTGTGATTTAATATAGGGATAATTCAACATATGAAAATCCATCAAAGTAATCTACCATATAAACAAACTGAAAGAAAAAAAATCACATGATCATCTCATTAGATGCTGAAAACACCTGTGTCAAAACTCTAAAACACCTTCATGTTAAAAGTATTAGAAAGAGCAGGGATAGAAGGCACATTCCTAACTTAAACAAAGCAATACACAATAATCCAATAGCCAACCTCAAGTTAAATGTACATAAACTCAAAGCAATATCACTAAAATTAGGTACAAGACAAAGATGCCCACTCTCTTCCTACTTATCCAATATAGTACTTGAATTTCTAGCCAGAGCAATAAGACAACTAAAGGAGATTAAGGGGATACACACTGAAAAAGAAGAAGTCAACATATTGTTATTTGCTGTTGCTATGATTGTATACATAAGCAACCCTCAAGCTTTGCCAAAGAACGCCTTCAGCAAAGTGAATAGATACAAAATTAGCTCAAAGAAATCAGTAGTACTTCTTTATACAAATGATAAACTGACCCAGAAATAAATTAGGGAAACATGATCTTTCACAACAGCCATGAATAATATAAAATGTCTTTGTATAAGTCTATTCAAGTAAATGAAAGCTCTGTATAACAAGAATTTTAGGTGCCTGAAAAGTAAATTAAGGAAGACATCAGAAGACGGAACAATCTCCTAGTCTCATTGATAAGTAGGGTTAATACACTGAAAATTGCCATTTTACCAAAAATAATCCACAGATCTAATACAATCCCCATCATAATTCCAACACATTTCTTTATAGACCTTGAAAGAGCAAAATTCTCAACTTCATATAGAAAAATAAAAATCCCAGGATCATCAAAATAAATAAATAAATAAATAAATAAATAAATAAATAAATAAATAAAAGAACTACCTGAAGAATTGCCATCCCTAATAACATAAAAACTGCATGGTATTGGTACAAAAACAGACCCATTGATTAATGGAATAAAATCAAAGACACACAAGTAAACCATAAATCTATTGACACTTGACTTTTTGATAAAGAAGCCAAACTATACATTGGTTAAAAGAAAGCCTCTTCAGCAAAAGGTGTTGGTCTAACTAGATGTCTATACATAAAATAATTAAACAAAATCCATATTTGTCGTGTTTTTACAAAACTCAAGTTAAAGTGGATCAATAATATCAACTTAGTTCTAGGCGGATATCAGCCATAAAATACAGGATGCCCATATTACACTCCACAGACCCAAAGAGGCATGGTAAGAAGAATGGCGCAAGTGAGGGTGCTTGAGTCTCACTTGGAAAGGGGAATAAAATGGTTATGGAAGGTAGATAAAGGAATAGAACTGTCTGGAAGATAAAGGATTTGAAGGGAAGTGGTGGGGTTCAGGATGAGTTGTGGGGAGAGGCAGGGGGATAGGTAGTTGGCCATGAGAATTAATGGAAATCTCCAACTAATGAACTGGGGTTGGAAAATCCCCAGGAAGAAACGGAGAATTTGGATAGAAGAGGTACCCTAGAATCAATGGGAGTATTTTTAGCTGTGACCCAAAACATTAGGAATATAGAGCCTAGGGAGGCTACCTCCTATGTCTGGCAAGAATCCAGGTGGAGCAATAGGGGCACCAAATCACCCACAAAACTACTGACCCAAAATTTATTCTGTCTACAAGAAATAAAGTGATTGGGGATAGAGCAGAAACTAGTTGGGTCATAGTTCTGCCTCTGTTCCTTTACATATATAAGGCCCCTTATAGAATGCATACTGCCTCATTTTACTGTTGGTTTAGTTGAGAAATTATATATTTTGAATTTATGTTTTTAGAGTTTTTTCTTCAGCCTTAGGCTCTAACATTTAAATGTTAGCCTGAAGGTCCTAACATTTACCACTTGGCTGAAACATTAACCAGAACATTGTTACTCCAACTCATGCTGTCTGATTATTGTAGAATCCCTAACATTTACAAGGAGGGCATTTCTTGTAGGAATGTGAAAATGTGTTCATTATTATACAAACAAGTTTTATGCCCAAAACAGACACTGATACTTGTGGAGGTCCACACATACCAGTCCTATCCCAGACACAGGAGCCATACCATTTTGTCCCTCCTAATGCAGGACTCAGCGGGAGATAGTCACATAATATATTTTTATGTTCACAACCCTTCATTTAATGTCCCAGATTTCAGCCAGAAACAGCAAAGCCTTCATGACCATATGACCAAACACATAATAAAATGACAATGTGTGCCATCCATGGATTTCTCACTGGTATTTAGAGTTTAAGCTTACAAGCAAAATCTCCTTTTCACTATATTAAATACAGCCATTAGTATAATCTATGTAAAATCAAGAATAATGTGTAAGGACCATCAATCAAATTCATAGGAAAACTTCACCAGTACCATCCTTAAAATGAAAAATCATTTAAGAACCTAATCATGCATGAAGCTCTCAGTGCTAAAAAAATTAATTGCGTAGTTCTGGGCTGCTGACCTGCAGTAGTTTTACAACTCGAAACAGACAACCGTAAAGACACATATCTATATATGCCAGGTGGTCAATAGAAAGGTAATGCTGAATATTATAGAGTGTGCATACGTGCCTGTAGTGATTTTAAGAGACAAATATTTAGAGTTAACATTTAAGTCTGAGTTATCTCCTTGTTTTCTTGCTCAAAACTGAATCCATCCTGGTGCCTGCTAATTAGCATAGTGAAAACTATTCAGGTGAGAAGGCAACAACAACTGCCCCAACACTCAGAGTAACTGGGACCCTGAGAAATGCAGGAACCACTGCCCAGCCAGTGGCACTAGTGCCTCCCAGTTTGAACTTGCATCTGGAGCAGAACTGGGGAGTTGGCTCTGTACCCATTCCCATAACACCCAAAGTGGAGCTGAACTCATGGTGCTCCAGAACACCTAGGATCACAAGAGAGGCCATAATTCCTAGTCTAACACATGAAGTGACTGGGTTCCCAGGACCAGGGACACAGGAACACCCACCAAGCCAGTGGCATGTTTCTCTTCCTGTCTGAACCTGCACCCAAAACAAACTTGAGGTGCTGGCTCTGTATCAACTCTTACAACACCCAAAGGGAGCTCAACTTCTAGAAGCTCTGAAATACCCAGGATCACAGGATATCAAAGGAAGCTTGAATCCCAGAAGATCAGAAAAACTAAGGAGCACTGGACCTCTGAGACACTCAAGATCACAGCTGAGGACACAATATCTTTTCCAACACTCCACATAACTGGAAAACCTATGGGAACCAGGGAAACCTGAAACCCCACTGAATCAGAGGCACAGGTTCTATCCAGCTTGCACCTGTTCTAGGAGCAAACACAGGGATCTAGATCCCCACCCACATCTGCAACATCCAGAAAAGGCTTGACTCCCCAGAGCTCTGACACACCAGGATCTCTGGAGATTGGTCACACAAAGATTTTAGGATCCCAGAGGAAGATTGATGCTCAGAATATCTGATACATCAGGATCACAGGGTCACAGAATCACAGGATCACACAGACTGGTGAACTCTGTAGAGTTCTGGCACAACCAGGATCAACAGAGGAACAAACTCCAGTTAGACACAGAAAGGGCAGGTAGTACTAAAGATAAGTAGATGGTAAAAGGAAGTGCCAAAAAATAAGTAACAGAATGCTAATAGGTATTCTCAAAACCCAGTTCTTCTACCACAGCAAGTTCTGGATAACCCAACACATCAGGTTAGCATGATCTGGATTTAAATCAGATCTCATGATGATGATAGAGAACTTTAAGAAGGGCCTAAATAACCCCCTTAATGAAATACAGGAGAACACAGGTAAACAGGTACAAGACCTTAACAAAGAAACACAAAAATTCTTTAAAGAATTACAGGAAAACACAACACAACAGGTGAAATAATTGAACAAAACGATCCAGGATCTAAAAAGGGAAACAGAAACGACAAAGAAATCACAAAGGGAGACAACCCTGGATATAAGAAACCTAAAAAAGAGATCAGGCATCATAGACATAAGCATCACCAACTTAACTTAGAAGAGATAGAAGAGATGTCCTTCTGCACATAACAATCAAAACAACAAATGCACAGAACAAACAAATAATATTAAAAGCAGTAAGAAAAAAGGTCAAGTAACATTTAAAGGCAGAGCCATCAGAATTATACCAGACTTCTCAACAGAGATATAAAAGCAAGAATATCCTAATCAAATGTAATACAGAACCTAAGAGAACAGAAATGCCAGTCTAGAATTCTAAATTAAAATTCTGAATTAACATATATGGAGAAACCATGATATTCCAAGAAAAAAAAAAACAAAATTTATAAAATACCATTTCACAAATCCAGCCCTACATCTCTGATCAATGGAAAACTCCAACACAAGTTAACTGTACCCTAGAAAAAGCAAGAAAGTAATTTTTCAACTAACTCAAAATAAGATAGCCACAAAAGCATAATTCCACCTCTAACAACAAAAATAACAAGAAACAACAATCACTTTTCCTTAATATTTCTTAACATCAATAAATGCAACTCCCCAATAAAAAGACATAAACTAACAGACTAGTTAGGCAAACAGTACCAAACATTTTTCTGCATATAGGAAACATATCTCAGTGGCAAAGGCAAATACTACTTCAGAGTAACAGGCTGAAAAAAAAATCTCACCAAATAGCCTCAAGAAACAAGCTGGAGTAGCCATAATAATACCAAATAAAATTTAATTTTAACCAAAAGTTATCAAAAAATATAAGGAAGAACACTTCATACACTCTAAGAATATATCTACTAAGATGGATTCTCAATTTCTAACATCTATACTTCCAATTCAATGGCAAGTGTATTCATAAAAGAAACTTGACTAAAGCTCAAATCACACATGACACCTTACACAATAATTGTGGGAGACTTCAACACCACAATCTCAACTAAACAGAGACGCGGTGAAACTAACAGTTGTTATGAACGAAATGGATTTAACAGATATCTATAGAACATTTCATCATAAAACAAAACAATATACCTTTTTTCTCAGTACTTCATGGTAACTTCCCCAAAACTGACTGATAATGGGTCACAAAACAGGCCTCAACAGATACAGGAAGATTGAAATAGTACCATGCATCCTATCAAATTACTACAATAAAATACTGGTCTTCAACAACAACAAAAACAAAAAGCCCACAAATATACTAAAGCTGAACAATGTTCTACTTAATAATAACTTGATCAAGAAAGAAATTTTAAAAAACTAAAGATATCTTAGAATTTAATGAAAATGAGGGTACAACATAATCAAACTATGGGACCTAATAAAAACAGTGCTAAGGAAAAGAAATCTCATAATTCTGAATGCCTCTAAAAAGAAAATGGAGAGAGCATACACTAGCAGACTGACAGCATACATGAAAGCTTTAGAAGAAAAAAAGAAGCAATTACAATGAAGAGAAGAAGGCAGGAAATAATCAAACTCAAGGCAGAAGTCAACCAAGTAGAAACAAAAAGAACTATGCAAAAAAATAAAAAAAATCAACAAAACCAGGAGATGGTTCTTTGAGAAAATCAACAAGATAGATAAAACCATCTAAAAACCATCTAAACAGTCCCATAATCCCCAAGAAATAGAAACTGACATTAAAAGTCTCCCTACCAAAAATAGCCCTAGACGAGATGGGTTTATTGAAGAATTCTATCAGAGCATCAAAAAAAAAAAAAAAAAAGACAAAATACCAATACTTTTCAAACTATTTCACAAAATAGAAACAGAAGGATCACTAAACAATTGGTTCTAAGAAGATACACTTATGCTCATACTTAAACCACACAAAGAACCAACAAAGAAAGAAAACATTAGACCAATTTTTATTATAAACATCATGCAAAAACACTCAATAAAATTCATGCAAACCAAATTCAAAAACACATAAAAATGATCATTCATCATGACAAAGTAGGCTTCATTCCAGGGATGGTTCAATATGCAGAAATTCATCACTGTAATCCACTATATAAACAATCTCAAAGGGGTGGGGGAGCATGATCATCTAATTAGATGCTGAGAAACGATTTGACAAAATTTAGCACCCCTTAAGGATAAAATTCTTGGAAATATCAAAAATTCAAGACCCATAACTAAACACAGTAAAAGCAAAATACAGCAAGCCAGTATCCAACATCAACCTAAATGGAGAGAAACTTGAAGCAATCCCGGTAAAATCAGGAACTAGACAAGGCTACCCACTTTCACCCTACTTACTCAATATAGTGCTTGAGGCCCTAGCCAGAGCAAATAGAAAAATAAAATAAGTCCAAGAAATACAAAATAGAAAGGAGGAAGTCAAAATATCAGTTGCAGATGATAAAATGTGTATTTAAGGACCCTAAAAAATTCACCAGAAATCCTACAACTGATAAACAACTTCAGCAAAGTGACTGAATATAAAATTAACCCAAACACATCAGTATCCTTATACTCCTTAAAAAATAATTAGTCTGAGAAAGAAATTAGGGAACCAGCACCCTTTAAAATAGTCACAAATGGAATAAAATAACTTGGAGTGGCACTAACCAAGCAAGTGAAAGATCTGTGGAAAAAGAACTTGAATTGTCTGAAGAAAGAAATTGAAGAAGATCTTAGCAAATGGAAAGATCTCCCATGCTCGTGGATCAGCAGGATTAATTTAGTAAAAAAGCCTTTCTTGATGAAAGCAATCTATAAATTCAATGCAATTCTCATCAAAAGTCCAACTCAATTCTTCATAGAGTTAGAAAGAGCAATTTGCAAATTCATTTGGAATAACCAGAAAACTTAAGATAACAAAAACTATTCTCAACAATAAAAAAACCTCTGAGGGAATGACCATCCCTGACCTCAAGCTGTATTACAGAGCAAAAGTGATTTAAAAAAAAAAAAAGTAATTCAGAGTATTGGTACAGAGACAGGCAGGTAGATCAATGGAATAGAATTGAAGACTCAGAAAAGAACCTATAGTCCTATGGTCACATGATCTTTGATGAAGAAGCCAAAGACATCCAATGGAAGAAAGACAGCACTTTCAATAAATGTTGCTGGCCCAACCAGAGGTCATCATGTAGGAGAATGCAAATCAATACATTCTTATCACCTTGTACAAATCTCAAGTCCAAGTGGAACAAGGACATCCAAAGAAAAGTTGATATACTGAAACTAATAGAAGGAGGAAAAAAATCGTCAAACACATGGGCACAAGGGAAACTTTCTTAAACAGAACACCAATGGCTTATGTTCTAAGATCAATAATAAACAAATGGGACCTAATAAAATTGCAAAGGAAAGGATACTGTCAATAGGACAAAAAGTAAACCAACAGATTGGGAAAAGATCTTTACCAATCCTATATCCCATAGAGGGCTAATATTCAATATATACAAAAGATTCAAAAGTTTGACTCCAGATAAACAAATAACCTTACTTAAAAATCGGTACAGAGCTAAAAAAAAAAAATCTCAACTATGGACTATTGAATGGCAGAAAAGCACTAAAGAAATGATCAATATCCTAGTCATTAGGTAAATAACCCTGAGATCCACCTTATATCAGTCAAAATGGCTAAGACCAAAAACTCAGATGACAGAAGATACTGTTGAGGTTGTGGAGAAATAGAAACACTCCTTCATTGTTGGTGGGATTGAAGGCTGGTACAATCACTGTGGAAATCACCCTGGTGGTTTCTCATAAATTGGACATAGTACTACGTGAAGACCCAGCTATACCACTCCTGGGCAAACACCCAAATTACTCTCCAATATGTAACCAGGACACATGGTCCACTATGTTTACAGAAACCTTATTTATAATAATCAGAAGCTGGAAAGAACCCATATGTCCTTCAACAGAGGAATGGATATAGAAAATGGAATACACCTACACAATGGTGTCCTAGTCAGCTACTAGAAACAATGACTTCATGAAATTCCTAGTTAAATGGATGGAACTAGAAAATAACATCCTGAGTGAGTTAATGCAATCACAAAAGAACACACATGGTATGCACTCACTGATAATTAGGTATTAGCCCAAAATCTCTGAATACCTAAGATATAATTCACAGACAGCATGAAGCTAAAGAACAAAGAAGACCAAAGTGTAGACATTTTAATTCTTCTTTGAAGGAGGAACAAAATAATCTCAGGAGAAAATATAGAGACAAAGAGTGGAACAGAGACTAAATGAAAGGCTACCCAGTATCTGCGACACCCGTGGATCCATCCCATATACAGTCACCAAACCTAGACACTAATTTGTATATCAAGAAGTTCATGCTGACAGGAGCCTAATTTGGCTATCTCCCAAGAAGCTCTGCCAGAGCCTGTCAAATACAAAGGTGGATGTTCACAGCCAGGCATTGGACTGATCATAGGATGCCCACTGAAAGAGTTGGAGAAAGAACTGAATGAGTTGGAGGGAATTGAAACCCGATATGAAGAACAACAATATAAATCAACCAGATACACTAGCGCTCCCAGGGATTAAACCTCCAACCAAAGAGTACACATGAAGGGACCAGTGTCTCCAGCCACATATGAAGCAGAGGATAGCCTGGTTGGGTATCAATCGGAGGAGAGGCCCTCGGTCCTGTGAATGTTCGATGCCCCAGTGTAGGTGAATTTCAGTGTGGGGAGGCCAGAGGGAGTGTTTGGCTGGGGGGAAACCCTCATAGAAGCAGGGTGATAGGAATTGTGATGGGGGTTTTTGTAGGGGAAATCGGGAAAGGGGATAACATTTTAAATGTAATTTTAAAAAAATCCAAAAGAAGTGAAAAGAAAAAAGAAAAAGAAAAAAAACTGTCCCTAAATTAAACAAAAACAGCTTACAAATTAGATAACATTTGATTTCATCTCCAGTGTTTAAATTGCTGCCCAACAACAGGTATAGCCACTAGAGTATGTTTCTGCCTAATCCTACCAGTCAGTGAGTAAGAAGAAGGAAACTGGATTTGAATTTGGAAAAAAGAGGAAGATTGAAGTTCTAAAGTTAACCTACCTGTTTTGCTGGCCTACTTACTTCTCTGACAGAGATTTGAAGATTTGACAGGTTTGCAGAGGTGAAGATGAAAAGTATTCTCAGGGGAGGCTTCCTAGAGTTGGGGGATAAGACAAGGGGGTGAATGAGGAAGAAGGTTAAAAAAGAGCATCTGCATGATTGGCTATATGCATGAAGGCAGAGAGGCGAAAGATGCCACATCAGGGTTTCTGCTAACAAATTAAAGGTGAGACTGGGGACACTGGGTTTGGAGTAAAGGAGAGAACGTGTATATCTGCAGTTACCTACTTTCTTCCCTGGCCAGAGTACTCTCTGGTCTTGAACTGCTGGTACTTGATTTTCTAGGTTACAAATTGATACCATTGTGACCACTTCACAACTTCTTAACCTTTGTGTATCTCAGTTTCCTTATCCATATGAGTGAAATAATAAGAGTGTCATGTCACATGGTCATGATAAGAATTGAACTGGACACTCGCTGGTGTAGAAAAATTTTAATCCAGTAACATGGCTGCTATGGCAAGGGATCACATACAAAGACCTCCTAGGTCTGTGTGATCACTGGCTGGAATGATGCATCATTAACTTTCTGGCTGGAATGCAAACATGCTATTAGTACATACATTGGTTCTCATACAATGTAAGTAAGGTTAGTTCATAGAAGGAAGCAGCCATATTTGGGGGATGTGCAGTGAGGACAATGCAATGGAGTTGAGTTTGTGAGTTCTTTTGGTTCAGTGCAGGCAAGAAGACTAAGTTGAAGTCAAAAAATAAAAAGAGCCAGAAGATTAGAACGAATTTGCCAGAGTGATATTAAGGCCAAGCAGAGCAACTCAGTCAAATTGAATCAGTCAGCTTGGCAAGGATTTTGAGCCAGAAAAGCTGAGTTGAACCAGCTAACCACAGTTCAGAAGGAACTAAAAGGGTGATCTTATTCAGCAGTAAGCTTCCAAGATGATATTTACATTCATCAAATAAAAACTACATTTACTTTTGACACCTGAGAAGATACCAGCTGAATAAAACAGGGAAACAGGGAAACCAGCTGAAGATCTTCATCACTTCCCCCTCTTCTCCAACCAAACCTAACCCATTATTCTCACCCTTAGCACTGCAAAAGAACATCAACATTAGCCTTCTCTTTCCCCTGCCCACATAGATCACATACAGACCATCTCCTTCTATCTTTGCCCACCCCCAATCTTGGTTTTATCCCAACTCCAACTCCAGGAGGTATCCCCTCATAACCCACAACCTATGCGTGACAGAAAACCAGAAACATCATCTCTTCTTCCTCCATTTCCACAGATATAATCCCTCAGTCTTATCTTAATCTGCAACAGATCACCAGAGAGAGTGTTTCCTGCCCCTGTTCCCATTTCCTGTAATTCCCACAGATTTTCATCTTCTAATGTCTCTACCTGTAGCAACCATTTTAAGGTTAAAGCTCCCAGCTCCTGAGTGTGGCTAAGAACCTGATTTATCAGCATTGTATAAACCAGCCCTCTTTAACTAAGACAGGTATCTGAGTGTTTAGAGCAGTGGTTCCTGAACCCAAACATTTGGTGCATTGGCTGGGAATCCCCACTACTGGAAACCACCCCTCAGTTACTGACAGTGGATGTAAACAAGCCAATGAGACAAGTTGCTTTGTACCTGCACAATTCTTTTTCCTGCTTTGGTCTTGCTTTTGGTACCTTTTGGTGACTCAAGTGAAGGAAGTTGGATGCAAAAATGCTCTTGGGTAAGGTGACTAGAGATGCCCTGCTTCTCCTCTTGCTTTGGGGAAATGGAGTATTATCTGCTCCTTCAGATTTAGACTGGATTGACACTCTTAGACAAGAATCCCAACACCCAGCATTATCTGTCTATCTATGAAACTTGGTTTTGATTATGTTTTTCTTACATTTTCTGGGTTTCTTTTTGTTTGTTTGTTTTTGTTCCTTTCTTCTCTACTTAACCCTTAACTCTTTCACTATGGAATATATGGCTCCCTTTGGTAGGACATTTAATTGTCTTCCTCCTCCTCCCTAACTCTGTTGGTTGTCCTCCGTGTGCCAGTCTGTCTATGTCTGTAAATGTCTGTAGTTTCATTTAGTTGCTTGATTGTTGCTCTGTGTTTTATATTCAGAGAAAAAGAAATTGTTAAAATTTCATCTGATGGCCATTCATCACCTTGTCTTAGATTTAGCTCATTTCAAGGACTTTTAGAGAAAAAACGTGGCTGAATTAGGACAGCTACGGTCTAGATAATAAAATATGGACTAATTTCCATTCATTTAATTGGTACATGAGCCATTTAGATTCAATTATCCTTCTAAAGTTTTTGATCATATTGAGAGCTAAATGTAGTTTGACAGCTAGAGAACTATAGGCAACTAACTACTTACCCGATGGTAATCCATCATTTGGTTCATTAGTCAATTTAGTAGTTATGTTTTTTATTAATAAGGGGCAAACAGGTTTACCTTGCTCAAAAGAAAGATAAACAGATTTTTATTAATTAATTTATTTTATAAAATATTATTATAGCTCACAAAATTTGTTGCATAATATATGTTGACTACACTATTATTTTCTTTTTCTTTTTGTCTAAAAACAATTGAGGTTTCCACATTTTGTTTATCCTTCTTTTTGAGCTTCATGATATCTGTGAATTGTTTCGTGGGTATTCAGAGTTTTATGGAGATAGTGTCCAATTATCAGTGACTGCATGTCATATGTGTCTTTTGTCACTGGGTTACCTCACTCAGGATATTCTCTAGTTCCATCCATTTGCCAAGAAATTTTTTAAAGTCACCAGTCTGAATGACTAAGATAAAAAACACAGATAACAGCAGTTGCTGGTGAGGATGCAAAGAAAGAAGAACACTCCTCCATTATTGGTTGGGTGTAAGCTGGTACAACCACTCTGGAAATCAGTCTGGCTGTTCCTCAGAAAACTGGACATAGTACTACCTGAAGACCCAGCTAGTCTACCTCTGGGCATTTACCTCAGAGATGCTCCAACATACAAAAAGATAAATGCACCACAATGTTCATTGCAGCTCTATTTATAATAGCCGAAAGCTGGAAAGAACCCAGATGTCCTTCAGTAGATGAACGGATTCAAATATTGTGGTACATTTACACAATGGAGTACTACTCAGCTATTAGATAAGCATATTTTAATGTAACTATTTACTATTCTTTTCTTTAAATGTCTGCTCTCAGTAATCAACCACTTATGCCCAATAGTAAATAATTAAATAGTAAAGATATAAAATTTATATAAAGTCTGAGGATATGAAAGCTTCTATAACATGTTCAAGGGCTTAAAATGTTTGAAAGTCTAAAAAGATTTTTAAGATCGATAAATTTAAGTGATGAAGGTTATATATGAAAAAAATTGATGATGATAAGAAATTATTTAAGGTATATGGAAAGAATGAAAAATGCTTTCAAATAGAAAATGTTTGAAGTTTGATAAATACAGGTTATGAATGGTGAAGTATCTAAGAGATGTTTTGCAAAGATTAGGAGTTTTATGGAGGTGCTTTATATAACCTCCATATATATAATTTATATATAAATGCAGATGAAAGAGGTATAAGAGCCTTATTAAAATATATAAAAATGGAAAATATTTTAGATCCCCCACCATGATATTGTTATTTTAACATTGATTAAGGGAATTCTGATATGCTAGTGTAGCACTGGCTAATTACAATTCATTCACAAGTTTAAGATTTTAAATTCCCTTTGGCTGTCTTCTGAATATAGATTTATAGATGCTTCTCATCAGGATAAAAACTCTCTGTTCAATCAGTATATTTAGCCCTCTAGACTGAGAAAAGAACATTCATGCTTTTTAACTTAAATCTATAACTATTTCAGTGTCTCAAAGGCATAAATCTACTCTTGCTTGTCTTAAAGATATATTTTAACTGCCTTTTCTAAACTATAAATTTCAATACAATGGTAATACTGAAATACATTATTTTGTAAACTAAAAGTCACATATCCTTCAGGGAATCAAAAAAAAAAATCATAAGACTTGTATTTTTCTTCCACAGATCAAATGGCTTCCAAACAAGAATACCCACCTCTTCTTTAATTTGGGATTTTTCCCCCCTTGGTTTTGAGATTTTTACCTTCCCCAATTACAAAAAAAACTTAGCTTTTGTCCCAGGTCTCTATAAGTCTCAGCAGGTTTTGGCCTGACTGAAAGACTTCATTTACTTGTGCTGCAAGATGTTGATCTCTGACTTGCTGAAAGCTAGTGTAAACTGCTCCAACTGAGGTGATTGCTCTCTGTATTTCATCTGGATCAACTCATCAGGTAAATGCTCCACTGCCCAGCCGTTTACCAACATTTCAGCCTCCCTGGAAACCCATGACAATGTCCTAATATGAGCCAGAAATAGTTACAGAAGGCAATATGTCATTCATTCTTGTTGGGATTCTGTAAACCGCACCCCTCAATTACCTGGCAGTTGCCAGGTATGCTCTGCCCCAGTGACCTGATACTATAAAAGGGGTTGCTTGCCCCCTCCTCTCTCTCTTGCCTCTTGCCTCCTGGCTCTCTTGCCTCTCTTGCTCTTCCAACCCTACCCCTCCTCTTCCCCTTCCCTTCCCCATTCTCCCTTCACGTGCTCATGGCCGGCCTCTACTCTATACCTCTCTCTCTCTTTATTCCTCTCTCTCTCTATTCCTCTCTCTCTGCCTCTACTACCCTCTTAACTCTCCCATGACCTGAATAAACTCTATTCTGTACTATACTGTTGTGTGGCTGGTCCCTCAGGGAAAAGAGATTCCCAACATGGGCCCCTCAGAGGCATCTCCCCTGCCCCCAGGCCTCGCCACACTTCCATGGGCCATATTTCCCCCACTCTCTTCATCTTCCCCTTAACAGTTGTACCTAGCAGGTTGAAATACAAGTCAAAAGTAATGCCCCTAGCCTCAGAAGAAAGTTTTAAGTAAATTATTTGACTTGCCAGAAGAACTGAAAGGGAAGATAATTGAGGCTTGTCTCCTTAGCATAACTGTATCTATTTTGTTCCATTCCTGCCAGTCATGGACAGAAAAATAGCTTGACTCAGAGCAGCTTCAGGCTGCTCATGTAATCTGTTATGTTCTATAAGTTCTAAGATTTATTAATCTTAAGAAATTCCACAACCATAAGTTCACTTAGGACCCATCAACTTAAAAGTTAATATGAACTGTTATGTTTAAAATAGCTTGAGTCAGGGCCAACCACCAGACAGCACTTTCTCCACCTCCATATGAGCTCATGTGGTTTTTCCAGATTCAGCGCTTTTAAGCTGGCCCTAAGAAATGTTCCAGGTTGCAGCTCCCAGCTTCTGAATCCCTAGTCTGTAGTCTAAGTCAGTAGTGATGGTCTCACCTGTGAGTTTAGATGTATTAGCACTCCTGGAGGACAAGCTTTCTCCAGGTGGGTGCAGAGAAATCTGGCACAGGGTAAACTCCTTGGCACAGATAGAAACCTGATGGTATCCAAATTATATCTTGACTACTCTAACTTTAAAATTTCATTTATTCAAGTGCTATTCATAATCTATAGAGTCAAAATTAAGTCTACTTGAAGGTGTGTAAATGTAGGGAGCCGTTTGTGCTGCACCCAAACCTGGTGCCGGCTTCCCGCCGAGAACTCAGCAAACAGAGCTGCTGCCCAGCCAAGAGACTTAATGCGCATGCACCACATAAGTCACAGCCCACCCCCGGGGCATGTGATTGAGCTACAGGAGGATGCACCAATCAGGTAGCAACACAAGTCTCTGAGGCATGTATAGCATTGCATTTCTTCCCCCACGTGGAGAGGAAGACAGAAGAAGAAGAAGACGGAGAGAGAGACCCCACGTGGAGGGATGGCGGAGAGGCACCACGTGGAGAGAGACTTGGTAAAATAGATTGCGGGAGGTCCCGCGTGGATAGAGACTGGACAGAGAGATCGTTCGTGGGGACTGCGCATGAGAGGCCGTCTAGACAGTAGAACTCGGTAGGGAGTCCCCGGCTGAGAGAGAAGTTTCCTGCTCATAAAGCCAATGCTCTAAGTGCTGTACAATAAAGGTTATTCCGCAGAAGAAGCTGTTCGTTTGTTGCATGCCTGTTCCTAGAGGCGGGAAGCGTGGGCATGGGACATGTAAATATGTCTATGTTGCAATAAATATTAAGAAAACAACAATCAGCTTACTCTTTACCATCCTGAGGTCTCACTCCTCAGGTCTGACCCTGACATGTAGCTGCACCCAGTCTGAGCAGCCACCACGACCCAACTTGTCCATGCAGTTCCCTTCCCTAGGTGGTTCTCTGCCTCTGTCCCGGGGTATTTCTGTACCCCAAAATGCCAAAACAGAACTCTACGGCCCAATAGTTTTTTTATACAGGTTTATATATTCAAATCTCAATCCACAAACCCTCTATACAACAAGATTGCATCAAATAAACAAAGACAAACTGCCCTTCTATATGAGATATTAGACCTATAAAATCCTTGATGTTCTTAGCTTTTTAACACCAATCAATATCATCTGGGTCTAGCTGGTCCTTGGGAAGCTCCATGTCTCCACAAACTTATCCCTCCTTCCTCTGACCTCCTCTGACCTCTAACCCTCTCTACCTCCCTAGCCCCACCCAATCAATGGTTTTCCTTTATTTTACTAATTAAAATGGGAAGGTTCAGTTAAAGTCACATGACTAGGGAGTGCTTCTTGGGGAAGTGGAATTAACATTAAAATACAAACAGCTTCAGGATAATCTACATGTCTATACTAATATACATATATGAGTTCCATAATTTATACTGGATATTCTTTTGTTTTTAGTTATCAGTGCTAATGAATAAAATGTTTTATGTCTATTCCACTTAATTCAGAAAGTTAACTTCACATGACAGAGTAAGAAAGTAACTTAGAAAAACAAAAGCAATGTGTACTTGGGTATTTCCATGTCAACATCATTTGTGGGTGAAAAAGAAGTATTTAAAGGATGCCCAATCATAAAGACATGGCATTTCATTAATGATGGATAAACAGGAACCCGGGCATTTGCAATTATTAAAATTGATCTGATAAGTACAATAAAGCAGCATGCAAGGCACATCATGCAATAGAACAAAGGGGAAAATTAGGGTGAGACAGTGTCCATTTGGTAAGAATAAAAATGTCTATTTATCAGAGATAATTCAACAAGGGGCTCTCTTCACATTTGTCATTTTTAATCTGTTCAATTTCATGTTTTTTTTTTTTTAGCTAAGACATTTCTTTAATTTCTGCACAGCAGAAAGATGAAAGCTTTTCTAGTTGTTGAACATAGAATTTTACTAGCCTAAATACGACTTGGACTAAATGAATAAATATGGCTTAAATTTAAGTCATAGGCTAATAATATTTCAACACAATAAGTTGTCTTGCTACAAGAGGATTTACCTTAGAGGATTTTCAAATGACAAATACATCTGTACACATTTTTATAATGATTTTGTACTATATAATTTCACATCCAGTGGCCACAAATTACAAGCTTTAATTAAACATTTTATCAAGTTCATCATAACAAAATTGAATGAATGCTTAATAAACAATGTCATTAATTATATAACATAGGCAAAAAGTAATGAAATAAGATTATGAGCATCTGGTGAGGTATGTATTTTTATATTAGGTCAAAAAATAATGCCAAATTTGGAATTTTAAAGAATTTTTCAATTTAATAATTTTCTTATGAATTTCTTTTTATAATTTTATTTTTAAAAAAACAGAGATGCATGTACAGATTTTTAAAAACATTTTGGAATAAAACTATGAATATATTTTTTCAGTACTTGAGTTTTTTAAAGGTCTGATATTATGCATTGAAATCTTACTAGTTACAATGAGCATAAAGTACATGAATTTCTTATTTCTTCTGAAAAAAAAAAAAGTCCTTTAGATGCCTTCCTGTAGTTCAGGGAGTTTAGATTTGTTTTTAAATATATGTTTTGGTTTTCTTCTATGATCCAATTCATCGAATTTACTCAGTTATACCAACAAACAAGAATTCTGACACTCAAACAATCTTTCTATTTACAATTCTTCCATTATAATAGCTCAGAGGTTCATATATGGAATTAATAATTCAATGGTGTGCATAAACGTCCACCATGTGCATTTATGGTGTCTAAAGGAGCCAGAAAATGGCATCAGATCTCCAAAAACAGGAGTCATACTTTATAGTGATCTATAATAATGTGGTTGCTGGGAACTGAACCCATGTCCTCTGTAAGAGCAACAAGTGCTCATATCATTGGAGCTGCATCTCCAGCCACTCCCTCATTTAAGTTTTATAGATCCCTGTGACTGTATACAACCACTTGTCAGTCAACTTTAACTCAATTTTTCTTTATTAGATACTAGAACAACTCTCATTAAAAAAAAAAAAAAGAATAAAACTTTCACAAAGCCGAGTAAACATTGATTAATACATCCACGCCTGATAATACATGAAAATAATGTCAATTATATACCAAACTATTATTAGAGATAACATAAAGACAGAATTACCACTGAACCACTGTTTTACAAAAGCAATAAATTGAAAATAGTTTAAATGGCCATCATAATAAGATAATACTAAAAATTATGGGATGTACTTACTATGAAATACAAAATGTGCAATTAAAAAATGGTTGAGTAACTAAAACTCAAAACATGTTTCTGGCATGCCATTTTAATAAAAATTAACTACTAGCGTGTTTCTTTCTGTAAGAGTACATACAATTAAAACTTTTATAAAGAAGGCCAGAAACTTGAAAGAGACCAAGGGGAAATGGTGTGCAGAAATTTTTACAGAAAAAAGTAAATGGAAAACCAGTGTAATTATATTTTAATCACAAAACATCATTTTTAAAAAATAATTTAGTATAGAATATATATTTATAGTGTTTATGACAGTGGTAAAATTTCAAATATCTAATTTCTAATATTTAAATTTTTCAACAGTGTACTTTTTGACATTTTTTAACTATCTGAATTTTCTAAAATACAGTCTTTACATAATGAAAGAATTATCTGTTGAGAAACTATTTAAGATATACCAAAATAAAAAAAATTACAGTTTTATTAAAACAGTAACAAAAGTAGATTATACAAAATAATTTGGTTCATTATTTTCTAGTTTCTTTTTCTGTAAACCATGAGAATGGTCTCAAATATTCCCAAAATAAGACATATAAAGGCACAGTTTTATAATAGTCATCCACTTCTTCTTGTTCTTACAATCTTTTTGACTCCTCTTCTGTATATGTCACTGAGAATAGAAGGGAAGCATTTTATAAAAAACTATCCATAAAGGTCAAAGTGCTCCTAAGTCTATCACTTTCTGCACAATGTCCAGTTGTGAATTTATACTAATTCCCATCTACAGGAAACTTTCTGATATGAGTGGAGTGACTTGCTGATATATGTGAATATTAATGTGTCATTTAGAGTCATTTTATGGTTTTGCTCCTTTAGCAGAACAACAGAAGTACTATTGGACCACATTGTAAATGTTGCTATTTGAAACATTGGGAATGTCTTGAATTTTACATTGTATATTATTTTATAAAAATCATAATATAAGACAGGCATTATAAATATTTCTTTATGATATTAAAATTTCTTGAGCTATTTTAACTTCTAATACATATTCATTGAGGAAGTAGAAAATGGAATCTTGATTACTAAAGCCTGGATAGAGTTGGCTGTGGGAAAGATGGAGAGAAGATGGAAGTGTGTACAAAGAGGTACCTGGATAGGAGGAAAACATTCTAATGTTTTGGAAAATAGGAGTGTAACCATGGTTCAGAAAAATTTGAAGGTTCACAACAGAAAGTAGTAATTATACATAGTTATTGTTATACATTATCATCATGAAGTGAAATGATATACCATATTCTATATTCTGAAATCCATAAAGTTAAGGCAGATCCAAGCATGTGTATGTCTCACAAGGTCACAGGTGATACTTATATTGCAAACTGAGGAAAAAAATCTTATTATTTTAATATTCTTATTGTTTTCATTTATTTCATCAGTTGATTGATTGTTCACTTACTTTACATCCTGATCACAGCCCCACTTTTCTCCCAGTCTGCTCATCAAAGAGCCTTTCCTTCTATATCTTCTCCCCTTATCCTCTTAGAAAGGGGAAGCCTCCCCTAGGTACCAACCTACCCTAACACATCAAGTCACTGGAGGACTGGGTACATTTTTCCCCACGAAGGCCACACAAAGCAGTTCAGTTAGGGGAACAGGATCCACAGGCAGGCAACAGAGTCATGAACAATACTTTTCTAGGTATTGGGAGCTATATATGTGGGATGAGAGTGTAAGGTTCAGTCTATGTATAATCTCATGTTGATGAGTCATTCTCTGTGAGTAACCAAGGGTCGAAGTTTGTTGAGTCTGTTAGTTTTCCCGTTGGGTTCCTATCCCCTCCATGTCTCTCAACTCTTCCATAATATTCCCACAGTTCCATCTAATTTTAGCTGTCAGTCTTTGTATCTGTTTCAGTCAACTGCTGGGTAGAGCCTCTCAGAGAATAGTTATGCTAGCCTCCTGTCTGCAAGCATAAAAGAGTAACATTAGTAGTATCAGGGATAGGTTCCTACCCATGGGATGGCTCTCAAATTGGGCAAGTCATTGGTAACCCATTCCTTCAGCTTTTGCTCTATCACTGCACTTCCTATAAACAGGGTTTATTTGGGGTCAAAGGTTTATGGGTGGGTTGTTGTCCTTTCCCCTGCACTATGAGTCAGAAAGTGGCCACTTCAAGTTTTGTGTGCTCCATTGCTAGGAATGTCAACTACTGTTACCTTTATAGACTTCCTGGAGTCTCCTCCATTCCTAGTCTTTGGCAGGTCTTCAAGATGTATAACCTTCAACCGAGGCACTGATTTTCATTCTCTCTACCAGCTATCTCTCCCTGTCTCTCCTCATACCTGACAGTCCCAAACATATATCATAGCCCCTTCATACCCACTCCCCTACCCAGTTTCCTCCCTCCATTCACATCCTATCACTATTTAATTTTCTCTTCTGAGTGAGATTCAAGCATCCTTCTTGGGGCCTCCTTGTTATTTAGCTTCTTTGGGTCTGTGGGTTGTAGCATGGTATCCTGTACTTTATGGCCAATATCCACTTATAAGGAAGTGCATAGCATGGATGTTCTTTTGGATCTGGGTTATCTCACTCAGGATAATATTCTATATTTCCATTAATTTTCATAATGGCCTATGCTATCTTTATCTGGTCAACAAATAAAACAGTCTCGATAATAATTGTATAAAGGATTAGAGTCACAATATGTTCTTTTAGGCCATTGTTATAGAGTGAAAAGAAAAAGGAATATTTATTTGGTACATGACAGAGAGTACATTAAAAAATAGAATAAGCCAGATGATGTGGTGCATGGCTTTTATAGTAGTACTTGCTAAACAGGTTGGTGGAACTCTCTGAGATCAAGACAAGTCTGCCTATATAGTGAGTTTCATACTTTCCATGGCTTTGTTAATGAGATTTTGCCTCAAAATATAGAGTAAGTGCAATAAAACAAAAAAGTAGAAAAATCGATACATAAAGTAGAAGGAAAGAAATCTCATTAACATTTTCCATGCTTTCCTTTTCCCACTCCCTATAATTATCACAGTTTAAAGTTATCTTGAGGTATAAAAATGGAAAAGTGGATATTTGAACAAACATTATCATCTCAAGGATAAATTGGCCTGAGTCTTGTATTATATGACTCTAAATAGTGAAAGATTCACCATTTCTTTTGACTTATATTGATTCTTTTCCATGGTTAGGGATTCTTACAAAATTTGAGAACCACCTTGGCACATTTCATAAAGAAAGGAGAAAGGAATATTTTAAACCGTATGCACTTGAAAGAATTTTTAGCACCCCAGTTTTGATCCAAAATCTCTTTTATTGTTAAATTTGGACAAATTATTGCTCATTGTAGTTTCTCAAGCTACAGTGGAATATTATTTCTTTTTTTTTCAATCATTTAGGTTATTATTTCTTTTACCAATGGATTCTTGTCAGAACTCAAGAAAATAGATTGGTTAATACAATAATATGCTATTTACAGTAAGCATCTAGTTATAATCTCTTTCATCTCCCAGGACTTGGAATATAGTAGAATTCAATGAATGAATAATGAATGGACAAATGAATGAATGAATTAAATATGAATTGATTAAAGTTGTTAACTACAAACAAAATAACAGAAGTTTTAGGTCTCTTTCAGGACCCTCAACTAAACAAATATATCATAAGACATATTTTCCCTTGGCTTAGTATTGCATTCTTCCACAAATTCTTTTTACATGTGTGTTTTTTCGCATGCTTTAACAAAACTGTCCCTCAAAAGGAAGCTGGAAAGGATAAAGTGGTTCCAAAGTCAGAGACAAGATCTCCATCAGAAATGCCATCATATTTTTACCAGTCTTTTTGAGGACTCATTGGGTACTTTGTCTTTTCTCTTTTGATGTGAATTCTGATATTTTCTCATAAGTGGCATTTCAAAGATGACAGCTCCAGCTGTCCACTCATCCTTCTCTAGTGATTCATGCTCAGCAGATGGTACAAATAGCTTGGCATGTATTTTCTGGATCATTTTGGTGAAAAGGCCATGCCAGACAGTTGATAGCTTTTTTGAAGTCATTCATCCTGGTGAATGAACAATAATTGCATAGCTTAAGCCAAACTTAAGAATAAGACAACGGAAGTTAGACAAATCTATATGCATGCCTTTAATGGCACCTGTAATTAGGTATATCTTTTTCTTAATCATGTTACTAAATACTATTTTGTGTATCTTCTCATTAGTCATAATACAGGTGACAGGTATATGTAATGTTCTCATTGGAGTGTCCTCCTGCCTGGCACTGAGGTAATACCATCAATTCAGCATCAGTGACATCAGAATACATGCACAGAAAGACGTCAGGGATGGTTTATCATAGTCCCAATTGACCTACATTTTTTCTGAGAAGCCAATGCAAAGACTTACTTGTAGTGACTTTCAGCTCCTGAAACTTTTCAATAAAAATGAAACTGTCCTTGTCAATGTCTCAAAGAAATTTTAAGACACATAGTATAACAAATTCATAAAACGTATGTAAGTATTACAATAAGGTTTAAAGCAGGGGAATATGGTTCAGCAACAGAGCACCCGTCTGATGTGTAAGAGACTGGAAAATCACAAATATACTATAGACATCGCAGACACCATAGTTTGCATAGAGAGATGCACAGCCACACCTCTGGATCGCTATGTGAGCTCTAGACCAGGACTGAAGGACAAATTTCTTTTTTAACCAAGGTCTCTCACCAACTCATATTTATCAGCTCTTCTTCTTTCCTTAGAACTACGTTGATGCTACAACCCTAAAAAATTATTTTGCTAATTTTAGCAAAGAAATTTTACAATTTGCAAATTTTTAATTAGATAGGAAATTTCTTCTTTGAAATTTTCATACATGTGTATGATAAATTGGAAACATTTCTAACCACCATTACCCTTCTTATCTGTCCCATCTTCTAAAGAAGCCCATCTTATAAAGAAATGTTTCCCTTCATTTCATATCAGTATGGGTGTGTATGAGCTACTGGGTTTAATTAATATTGGTGAATGAGAATGAGTTGGGTTTATTTATTGGAACTTCATCACATTATATGTAGCTATGCCCCTGAAGAAAATGACACTTCTCACACCAGCAACAATTAACTGCCTATAGCCACCAATAGTGATCTGGCCTCATAAACGTTTCTCTTCTCCATGATAAGATGCAAATAAAAAATAATTGTCTACAGGTATTTTGCTGGCAACTATCAAGTCTGATATAGCATCAAATCATAACATCAGGTACTAAATCTCAAATGTAGATTTATAATATGATCCACTCTATAAACTTAATTCATATGGTCAAAGTTACTAAAAATTGTGGCTTCCAACAGTTGATATTTTTACCAACAATTTGTTGTCCTTTCACTTCTACTATAAACTTAGTCTGAAGTGGCCCAGCAATGGCATGAACATGTTCAACGAAGAATAATCCATGGGGAGAGTCTTATTCATAGTTCATACCTGGTGGTCTGAGAAGCAGAGCTACTGAAACCATTTGTTTTATATGTATCCCTAGATCATTCTATAGATATTTTATATGAGTACCTACATTTTCAGGGTCAAAAATATACTCAGATAATTTCCTTTTTTAAAAACCCAATAAATTTCTATTTTTTGTGTTTATCAAAATAAGTTTCTCAAATAAATTGAACTAACTTTTTACCAAAAGGGGGAAAATGAGTTTCATAACCTTAGGACATTAAAGTCAAATGTCTTATTAAGTTACTAGTTTCTTTTTGGTAATTTAACTCATCCTGCCTTTTCTATTTCCATGTGCAAAATATTAAGATTATAAACCATCAGCTCAAAACTGGACTTGTGTTAAATTCTCTTTCTCTCCCTTTCTCTTTAGTACAAATTTCTGAAGCTATCTATCCCAAGCTTATTGCCATTTGCATCAAACCAGTAAAAATAGGCCTAAAGTGGTGAAAATGCAGGTAAAGCTTCCATGCAATAGGGACAATCCCCAGCATCAACATCATCATGCAGATCCAGCTGTACTAATCTGTAAATGGAACACTAAGGCAATGGAGACAGGGGGCTTCCTGGAGTTTTCAGACCAGCAAGTCTAACTGAAACAATAAATTCAATAAAAGACCCTCTCTCAAAAACTGTGATGGAAGGCAATTGAGGAAGAGACCAAATGCTGACTTTTGACCTGCACACATATGTGCACATAAATAAATAAATGAATGAATCAAAAAATAAACAAGCATAAAAATGGTTGTTTCATAAGACAGCTTTTTGAATTATGAATGACAGCCTTTTTAAAGCTTGGCCAGAAAGATGAAACGCATGGCGTTATTTGGAACTTTAAGAATATCTAGAGTTTGGGTGTTAGTATGAAGAAGCTGCTATGAGTAATGTTATCTGTTGCCATCAGCGCAGATTCTAGAAAAGGTGCCCACATTGCAGCCCAAACCGTATCTTTTATTTGCAAATGTCCAAATGCCTGGAGGCACAGAAAAGTTTTTATTCCCCATGTTCTATCCTCATAAATTAACAGAATATAAGCAGAACCCTACAAGTCATGGAGTGTTGGATCTATGGTCTCCAGGCAACATCAGGGAGTCCAAAACTCATAAAACAGAAAATGTCTTTGCTGTTCATCTCATTGTTATTCATCAAACCAAAGGAACCAAAGGAAAGTGCATAGTCAGGTCTGCACCAAAGCATGATAAATATTGTCTTCTCCTTCACCGGGAACCTGTGCAAGAGACTTTGCCGGGGAACACTTCTCTGAGGAGAATGTTCATCACCACCAGCAGCAGATATTTACTCCTGTGTTTCAAAACCTAACAGCACAGCTTTCCCCAGAGTCCATGACACCTTTGTAAGGTACATAGACTATTGTAAAGTTTTCAAATTATTGCATTATGTCTTCTGGAGACTTTGCTAACAATTTTTTAAATAAGCCAACATTTCTCTGATATGTTTCTTGTTTATTCTTTTAACCACAACTACAGTTGATATTAAGAGCAATGAAGAGGAAGTGGCCCAAGTCTTACAGCTCCCCAGTGTCAAGTGTATACTCATTGACTCTGATTCCAAAGCAGTTGCTCTTTCTGTCACACAATGTTTGAGGTAAAGTAATAGACTTAAATAATCCTTTAAAAAATACATGTTAGGGGGATAGAGAAATAACATGATGGGTAAAGTCCTATCTGCTCAGGAATGAGGATCTGAATTCAAATCTGTAGTACTCATATAAAAACATGGGCATTTGGCAGAAACCTGCAATCTCAGGAATGGGACATAGGAATGAGAAGCCTTGCTTAAGGTCTTCCTTTCAAGACAATCTAGTCGTTAGTGAATGCCAAGTTCAAGGAGAAACTCTGTCTCAAAAAAATGCAAGTAAAACAACAAGAGAAAGACACATGATGTCACCCTGTCTCGATGAAAGTTAGATCGTGAGCACAGGCACACAAGAGGAAGAAAACGAGGAAGGGGGAGAAGAGAAGGAATAGGACAGAAGAGAAGGGGGGAGGAAAGAAAAAGGAGGAGGAAAAGGGAAGAAAAACGAAGGAGGAGGAACAGAAGGAGAAGGAGAAGCAGCAGAAGGAGGAGGAGGAGGAGGAGGAGGAGGAGGAAGAGGAGGAGAAGGATGATGACAACAACAGTAAGAATGAGAAAATTACTACTGTAGGAGGTCAGGGCAATGGACCTATGAAAATTTGTATTGAATGATCATAATGACAGACTTGTGTTACAAAGAGGACTTAATTCCTCCTCATGCTCTAACCATGGGTTTCTGTGACAGAGAGACTTTGTGCTATGCCATCTGTCTAAAGAAATGGAAACCTAGTATCTTAACTATTTCCTTTACCAGGAGAAGGATAGATACATTGTTTGGAAATTTAACCTAAATTAAAGCCTATCACAACCTTTGTCAAGAAAGAAAAATTGAATTTACTTCTAAAAGGCTACAAACAGGTAACCCTGAATTAGTGAGTAACTTCAGTGGGATGAGAAACACCAGTAAAGCTGTTTATGCTCTCTCTATAGTGTGAGACATTGAATACAAGTCATAGAAAACCTACAAGAGTTTGAAAACTCCTTGAAATCCATCAAGAGAATGTCTCAATTCTAAGCTCAAACTGAAGCAGTATAAGGCTTTAAAATACTATCACAAATATTCCACAGGTGTATCTTATTTTTCTATATAACACATTAGGCGAGCATGGTGCTAGAAGAGAGAAGATGAAAGAACTGGGTTATAAGTAGTAAAGGTTCTCTCTCTGGGTGATTGAAGTACTCAATAAAGTACAGCACAGTCCACTCCTGAAATAATATTTGTGGAATTTTTGCACTGGATGGTTCCTATATCTCTGATTTTGCTGAAGACTACCAAAAGAAAGTTATTTTTGATGTTGATATTTAATTAGCCCATATGTTAAAGACTTTTTTAAATGTAGCTTTGTTTTAAAAATGTTAACTTGGCTAAAATTTAATCATACTTCATTTAAATTTATAAGACTGTGGCATTATTTTCTGCTTGCCATCAAAACATATGCTTCAGGGACTTTAATACCACCTTTAGGACCAGATGGCGTTGGTAAATAATACTTTGTCTTTCCTGTCTTAGGTCCAGAACTGATGAAAAATTAAAGTACAGGAAATAGATGGAGGTTTAAATAACATCTTTATTACTGACGGCAAA
Source organism: Micromys minutus (assembly GCF_963924665.1). NCBI lineage: Eukaryota > Metazoa > Chordata > Mammalia > Rodentia > Muridae > Micromys > Micromys minutus. Next base: position 26,363,862 of record NC_137958.1, read on the forward strand.
GCAGATTAGAGAATGTGGAATTAAACCTTCATCCAGAGGCTTCTAACCACTTTATCCCTAAATCAGAAAGACGCAAATACCCAGTACAGGCAGACGCTGGGCATTTCTAATGTTTCAGAATTTAACTGCATGTTTGACAGCAAAGAACAAAGAAGTGGCCAGTAAGTAGTGGGGGAAATGATGAGTTTGCTTTTCCCCAAGACCCATATGCAGATGACATGAATTGACAGATTATGGAAAGAGAAGTGGGTACAATTCTAGAAAAATCCCTTCACAAAAAAAGCATTTTGTAACCTATTCACATTGAGATAATCGATGAGAACTCAAAATCCCCCCCCCTTTTCAGTATTTATTCACCTTCTTTGCTTATTTACAAGTGTATAAAATGGTAGATAGGTAGATAGTACACACATGTACTCTGACACACACACACACACATACACACACACACACACACACACACACATATTTAAAAATTAATGCTACTTAAATCTGTTCTTATATGGCCCAAAACATTCACATGCACAAAAATGCATAGATATACTGCATTTTGATATAGCCTATTACATTTGGTCTAATATTTTTTGGATTATAAAATAACCAATAAGGCACTCTTTAATAGATACTAACAAAACCAGTAATTCAGTAGCTGTGCATCCCGATTATCCTGGAAATTTACATCCTATATCATTTTTGTGCATCAGGACACATAGTCTTGAATGCAGAAGGCAGTTTTCCAGAACCTTTGGGAACTGTGATTGCCCATGCCTTTCCTAGTGATGCATACTGATTGTGTGATAATTGTGAATAATTGGGCTCATATGAATCTGATGGCATAGGAATTTCAGAGTTTGCAATGGTAAACATCTAAAATAGTCATGATTGAAAATTTGAAAGAAACTAAGCCTAATTTTAAGTAACCATTATTGTGATGGGGCAGAGTTTAGTTTTACCAGTTTTAGGAAATGAAAGAGATTTGTACAGTCTATTTAATTATGTATGCCATTTTAAGATGCAAAATTAAAATTTAAATTATTATTCACTAACATAAAATATTCATTATAAAATCACTATGTAATCATTGTTCATAGTCATTACAATTCAAATAAATGTTAAAATGAAAGGACAAATCTTGCATTTTTGAGTATTATATTCTTCAGACACCACAGATCTTATGTGTTCCATAAAATGATCAAAGAAAATAAAATATATAATACCACTTTCCCTTTATTTCTCTTAATATTGCTTTTTACATACTGACAAACTACCTTTTTTTCATTGCTGATTTTTATTCATGTAGAATTCCATAAAATGACATGATTTAAAATATATACATACATATATATGCATATGATATATTGTATTTATATTGACATATGCATAATGGCATCATAATGATTATATTTCATCAGTACCTTACTCTTGGTATGTGATCTCCAGATCCATCATTATTATTAGCAAAAGTAGATTAGAATCAATTATGATCTCACACATCTGTGGTTCTAGTATTTACTCAGAAGGCTAAGGCATGAGAGTTACCATGAGTTCCAGACTATTGGGGGTTATATGGTGTAGTAAACCAATGAAACAAACAAACAAATAAACAACAACAAACACTAATTTGGGTGGTAGTGGTTCATGACTTACTCCCTTCACTTAGGAGACAGAGGCACATAGATCGCTGAGTTTGAGGCCAACCTGAGTTTGATGTCTACAGAGAAAGTCGAAGACAACCAAGACTATACAGAGAACCACCCCCACCCCTTAAAAAACAAACAAACCCCAAAAGATTACATTATATCCTAACTTTTGACACCATGTCATTATTGGGTTAGAAATTATTTCATAAACTATCACAATTGCCTTACAGCATTTGTCCAAAAAGTCACATTGGACTTAGGGAAATTTGGAGTGACTTCCCAAGGGAGTAAGACAAAGAAGTATGGAACCTTTGTCCAGAGGAATTGACTGGAAAAAGTAAAAAATATATGCTAAACAAAAAAATATAGTTATTGCGAAAGTTTCATACAAATGCACTCTCAAGACACAATCATTTCAGACCAGTTGGAAGCACAGTATCAATAATAGAAAGCTCAGTCCCATTTGGGAGGGCAAGTAAGCAACTTCAAGGGGAAGGAAAAGAGGAAACTGGGAGAAATATGAGGGAGGGGGACATGATCTGGTATTGGGTGGGGCTAAAGTACTGAAGCCGTGAGACCGGCAGAAAGAATGGGAACTGGCAACCTTGGGAGGCAGGTGGTTCAGAGGACCCTTCAGAATGAACAAGAGACCTTGGAGGTGAGAAACTCTTAGGACTCAAAAGAAAGGACCCTAGATGAAATGTCCTACAGTGGGAAGAAGGAACGAGCAGAGGCCATCTCCCGCAGAATAACAGGGCATGTAGTGAGGAATGGGGTTGCTAGCCCAGTCAAAACTCTGACCCATAATTGTTCCCATCAGAAAGAACCACAGGAGTGGAAATGAAGAGGAGCCTAAGGCAAAGAAGGTTCAGCCACAGGCCTAAATTGGGATCCAGCTCAACAGGAGGCCCCAAAAACTGACACTATTACTGAGGCTATGTAGTGCTCACAAAAAGGGACCTATCATGACTGTCCTCTGAAAGACCCAACAAGCAGCTGAAAGAGCCACATGTAGATATTTGCACCCAGCCAATGAACAGAAGCTACTGACTCCTGTGGTTGAATAATGGAAAGGCTGGGGAGGACCAGCAATCTCAATTAACCTAGACGCCCAACAACTCTCAGACACTGGATCACCAACCAGGGAGTACACACCAGCTTATATGAGGCCCACAACACATATACAGCAGAAGACTGCCTGGTCTGAGTTCAGTTAGTGAAGATACACCTAACCCCCAAGAAACCAGAGGCCCCAGGGAATTTAGAGGTCTGGTGGAATGAGGATATCCTCATGGTGACAGGGAAATCTGGGAGGAGGTATGGGATGTGGAACAGTAGGAGGGTGGTCCAGGAGGAGAATAAAATCTGGAGTGTAAAATAATAGTAATAATAATAATAATAATAATAATAATAATAATAATAATAATAATAAACAGAGATGAAAGCAGCATTTGTCTGTGGGCAAAAAGTAAGTATTTAGAAGGAATTTTAGCACAATATCAAAGAACTACCCATCCTACCCTTCACTAAGGCCTAAGACATTTTTGGCCACCAAATTTTGACTCTCTTTGTAGACCCAAGCATGCATTTCCTCTTGTGAAGTAGGATCCAAGGGGACTGGTGATCACTACACCAGCTGTACCACTACTGTACCAATAGATATATCCTTCAAGCCAAATAATTACTATTTGTTATTTCGGTGATACCATGTAATTTGTCAGCATAGATACAGTGTATTTCTTGTTATTAGATGTAGACTATTTTATTGCTTTGTTATAAATTATTCCAAAACACAGGTTGATAGAATTTTTCATTGTCTTTTCTTTTCTCACAGAGATCCAAAGACCTTAGAGATCCAAAGACCTCTTCCATTCTAAGTTTTCTACATATTTTGTTTGATTATATTAAATATTTTCTTGCAATCTTTTAAAATAGACAAACACATTCTCCTTCCTAAAACATATGACATATGTTAATAGAGACTAAAACACACTATTTCAACTCTGTTCAGACAACTAAACCATTTGATAAGGTTTTTTTCTTCATATCTTTCTAGGAAAACATTATTAGATATCATCATAGTTTCCTAAACCATTTGCATCTGTTTCTGTTTGTCTGAACTTTGTGCAAGATTATATAAACTTTATAGACTAGGATAGAAAACGATGGTATTCATACATTTATTTATGTATTGGAAATACTTGGAAACATTTATATATATGGAATCAGAATTATTGGTTATTGAATGAAATTACTCTTTATATCTTCTCAAAAAATAAAAAAGAAAGCAATATGGAATGTGAAGTCAAGCAGAAATAGATAAGAATATGAGATTCCATGCCAGTAGACTGTGTGAACTGAAACAAACATTTTTAGTTTAGTCATATTTATATACAACTTTCTCAGTTGATGTAATGTAATTTGTATGTATTGTGATTTCAGGGCTGACTGCTTCGCATTAGATAATCAATTGAGGGACTCTTCCCTGAGGAAATTTACTGAGGACAGTATACCATGACAAGGACTGCCAGCAGTAGGCTGGGATGGAAACATCTCAGAAGCCAGAGGTAGCTTCTTGTAAAAGGATGGTGTCTGGGACCCTGAGGAACTAGAGACAGATCCCTCCAGGGGATCCCCATCTGAAATAAGAGACTGCTTGCAGTAAGCCAGGATGGAGACATGTCAGTAGTCTAAGCAGCTCTTTGTAAAAAAAACCAGTTGTTCCCATGTCTCTTAACCTTAGCCCTGGACAACAGCTGCATAGATTTCATTTGTGCATGACTACTTTTCCGTTGGCCTTGGTGTGAACAATTATTCTATTATATCTGAGTTTCTTACTTCTTTCTCCTTTTGCTTTAGTGAATTCTCTGAAAAAAGATGTTTCTTGATGTAATGATTCTTAAACAATTGGAAATTGAGGCACAGGGGCACAGCACAGCACAGTCCTAATGGCCCAGGTGCAGGCTGTGTGTTCTCATCTTGGAAACAGTGTAATAATTGCACAATGGTATTTCCAGATTAATGTTTGACTTGCAATGAAAGTTTGAAGAAAATAATTAGAAAATTAATTAGAGCCAACATTGGAACCCCAAGAAAGAAAAAAGGCTACTGAAGTTATAAAAATAAGTTTTGCATAACATTTGAGAGTGGCTCCTGGATAAAGGAGTATAGAATGCACTAAATTATATACTAGTAAAACTAAATCAAACTATTTTGATTCTTAAGAGAGACATTTTTGTGCAATATTCAGAAACAGAATGCGCTAGTGGAACTTTTGAGTTAAGGGTTGATTTGATTCTTTCTGGCCACTGCCTGACAGATTTGCCCATGGCATTTATCATTAGAGCTTCATAGGAAAATGCAAGTAGCTGACCTCGAAGCTCTGAGCTCTGAAGTATAATAAGTTAAGAGTTAAAGTTTAAATAATGATAAGTTTGCAATGATTATTATTTTGGCCACAGGCGTCTGAATAATGGAAGGTTGAAAATTTGAGGAAGAATTGTAATTCTTAATTATTTGTGAAATGTGGTTATTTTTTTAAATTTGATTTGGAAATGATTATAAAATGGCCTTTTTTTCCTACCTACCTGTCTTTGCAGTATCAGTAAAAGACTGGGGCAAGAGAAAGGAGAGTGAGTGAGTGAGTGAGTGAGTGAGTGAGTGAGTGAGTGTGAGAGCATGTGTGTATGTGTGTATGTGTGTGTGTTTATGTGTGTGAGAGAGAGAGAGAGAGAGAGAGAGAGAGAGAGAGAGAGAGAGAAAGAGAGAGAGAGAGAAGAGGATATAAAGAGTGAGTGAAGAGAATGTGAGGTCTGTATGGTAAGTGTTGTGTGTAAATTATGTGTGAGGTGTGTATGAAGAGTGTGTGTGAGAGTGAAAAGGAAATGAAGAGAGATGTGTATGTGTGGGGGATTTTGAGAAAGAAGAGTGCAAAGAAGGAAAGGAGAGTATTCCCGAGAATGCAGAATGTGTGCAGCCACAAGGGTGTAGGCAAGTGAGCAAGAGAGAAAAAGAGCAAAGAGAGAAGAGGAGTAACTTTAACCTTGAAAGACTGACTGTCAATTTGTACCCAAAAAGTAGTCTGTATTTATTATATACCTTCCAGGTATTCCTGCTTCCAGTCCAGAACTCCAATCCTGAGTCAAGGCCGGACACCAACAGAAATTGTATCCAGAACTGATCTGAGAACCCCCTTCATGATAAACAAAGGAGTCATGGAAGTGTCCAAGAGAGAAAAGCAACCGATAGTCTTACCCACCTATGAATCCTTGAACTACAACCACCATGGCAAAATAAGTCTCAACATGAACTGGCACACCTCTCTTGATGATACCCAACACTGCTGCCCATCAATACATTGCTGTTCTTCATGAGTCCCAGTGAACATAAACTACTAACTAATGTCACATTATTTCCTGATTTCACATCATGACACTTTTTTCATACATGTGTCCAAAACCAGACTCAACTTAATTTTCCTCTACAATCTAAATGGACACAAAATCCACTCACCTTCACAGGTCTTTCATGGAATATAGCTGCAACTCTAGTGACTTTGCTCTGCATATCTGTTAGTATTGTTCTTTCTGCATCTTTATGAATTTTTTAGTCTGTACCTCTATCTCAATAAACTCTGTTGGAAATTTTGATGAGCAAAAGTATTTGGTCATAATATAAAGATATGACATAGAGAGCCATATTGTTTCCTATTTTCAAAAGAAAAAGAAATATATTCATTCATAGATGACAGGTGTAAAAATTAGGGAAATGGTAGATAAATAGAAAATATATAGATAGTTAGATAGATAGAAAATATATAGATGATAGATAGATAGATGTAGATATACAGATATACAGATAAATAGAGATAGAGATATATAGATATCCAAAGGATGCCCTAGAAGAATAAAGGGTTTATTTCATAGTCCATAGTCATAGAGAAACCACAACAGTAACTCAAGGGATGAACTTTGAGGCTTGAAATAAGCAAAGAACAAGGACAACCCTTGTTAATATCTTACTCCAATGGATTGCTCATCTACCTTTCTAATACAGTTGAGGCTCACTGATTCATAAATGACAATCAAAAAATACTGCACAGAAATATCAACAAACTGTAATGGGAGCAGTTTCTCAACCGCAGTCCCCTCTTCTCAGATGACTCTAATATATATAAAGATAAGAAAGAATAAGCAGCACAATCTTTAATGTCTTTCTTCCTCCCAACATACAGTTGTTTTCTTTCAATGAAATACAGTAAAAGCTTTTATTCTTTATTTTATTTAAACATTTACAGTGATGGGCCTGCAGTGATGGCTCAGAAGTTAAAGTTGCAGAGGGCAGTTGTAACTTTCTTTCCCAGCACTCAAATACTGTGATTCACAACAAGTGAGGGAAGAGAGAGCGAGAGTGAGAGAGAGAGAGAGAGAGAGAGAGAGAGAGAGAGAGAGAGAGAGAGAGAGAGAAGAAAAAGAGAAATAAACACTAAATACTTAAAATTAGATAGCCTGCCTCCTGTCACTAATTCAAAAAGCAACACAATAAGACTGGAACACACTGGTACATGCCCCCATTTCCATCAAACAAAAGGTACCCTTGGACTCCTCATTATAAGGTACAGTTAGTTGTGCATGAATAAAGCAGTCTTCAAAGGGAAATATTTTGCTTTTATCAAAAAGCTTTACTTAATTGTTTTCCTCTCTTCTTCTAGCCACTGAGAATATCCATAGAAATCAATTTCAAGCCAAGTAAATAAATTTTATAATGGATATTAACACTTATCTGAACTAAATGTCCCATAAAGATTGTGCTTTATAACAGACCAACACCAGCAGGTGTAACATATAATAAAACATAAGGTGAAATCACAGCTTATAGTTTAAAAGGTTGAATATATGTTTTCTTCAACAAAACACCTTCCTACAATTGACTCTACCCATATGTTCTTTACAGAAAAACAGGCAAAAGTACCACACATTTCTATTCAAATCAGGTCCACAGTATCAGGGATTATTTGCTTCATGTAAACAGAACACAGATTTATTAAAATTTAAATGAAAAAAATTCTGCCACAAATAAATGTGAGAAGTCTGATAAGATCTTGTGCAATGCTCATTTTAAACTCAGTTTATACTTTGCCACTCGATTAACTAACTGATGTGTCTACAGGAGCTGAAGAAATAGATCAGTGGATAAAGTGATTGTGGTACTGGCTTGAGAGACACTACTCATCTAGATACAGAGAATTCACTTAAAGGCTGGGCTGGGATAGTAGCTGTCTGTAGTTTCTGGAAAGGTGAACTTGGGTGATATCAATAGTAATCAGGCAGTCTAGACCATGAAAGAGCTCTAGGCTCAAGAGAGCCTTGCCTAGCAAATAAAGTAAAGGAAGACCCAGGAAAATACCTTATGTCAACTTCAGGTCTCTTCACACATGTATACATAAGTGAGCACATAAGCACACATGCCCAAAACACACAGAACATAAAAATCAAATAAATGGTTCGACAATAATAAAAATATAATAGAATAATGAACTTCCAAATGAGCAAATACTGAACCCTATTAAAATCCTATAAGTAGCATTTTCTTTATTAATGTTCAAAAGCTAAAATTCATATGGATGGGAATAAAAGATGTTAGAAGCATCCATGAAAGATGTTCTTAATGGAAAGCACAACTACTTACTTAGGAGATTCCTAGAGACAGACTCAGCAGCCTACAAATCCAGAATGGCATGAGAACTACCTGACCAGGAGGAGAGGGAGCAGTGGAAAGGTCATACATAATTTGCAGTGATGTCTCTTTCAGGAAAGCGATTTGGACTCCAACCAGACTAACAGTGATAGAAAATCATTATCTTAGGATGGTGGATTCTTAGTTAGGTCTGATTACAGGTGAGATAAAGGTGCTTCAGGCCTAGACTTGCTAGCTAATGTTTTCATCCCATTAGATGCTCATGGTCCTTCCAGAGCTGCCAGGACAAACAGTTTCTTTTCACTTCAATTACCTCAACTGACAGTTGGAAAGCAAAATAGAACCCAACCATCTGCTTCACTTGAAATAAAATGTGAGTGAGTGTGTAAAGAAAATGAAATTAGCATGATGTGATTGGAATTCACAGTTTTCCTGGATGAAAACCATTTCTTAGCATTTAAGTGGATTGTTAGGGAAGAGCAAATGCTCCATTGCAAACTTTATATAAACTCTTGGTTGATTCTCTATGAAAAGAATTCATCAAAAAGAAATAATTAATCCTCTCAGCATCATCAGTGCCGGAGATTACTAATCATGAGCTTTTTTCTAGCTTTATTTGGACTAATTAACAAACTTGGTATGTTTATGATACTATTCTCAGCTACACTTTAATAGGATTCCACAACCCAGGAAATGAGGCCAACAATTGACAATGAGAACTCAAAAAGTTAAAAAAGCTTCTGCACAGTAAAGCAAACTGTTAACTGGGTGAAGAGATAGTCTTCAAAACTGGATAGGATCACTGACAGCCATACACCGACAAGAGTGACACTGAGAACACACGAAGAGCTGAAATAAAACGAAACAAGAAATCAGCATAATCAAATGTCGGACTGAGGCACTAAGGAGTGTTTGCAAAAGAGACACAAATGGCCAACAAGTATACTTTTAATTTGTTCAACATCCTGAGCCATCAGGGAAATGCAAATTAAAACTATTTTGTAATTCTATTATACCCCAATCGAAATGATGATCATCATGAAAGTAAATGACAGCAAATGTTAGTGAGAATATGGAGGACGAGAAATTCTTTTTCTCTGTTAGTAGGAGTAAAAGTTTGCTTATCCACTAAAAAAAATTATTTTGGAAGTTTCTCAAAAACATAAATTAATCATACATTTCTCTAAACATAGAATTACCGTATGATCCTTTTATGGAACTTCAAAGTACCACCACATCCTACCACTGAATTATTGCACATTCATATTAATTTCTGCTGGTAAAATCAAACTATATAAACATCATCTTCTGAACAGATAAAAAAATAAGGTACACATACAATATGAAATTTTACTTATCTAAAAGAAAATGAAAATTATGAAATTTGCTAGAAAATCTGTTAAACTGGAAAATGATAAGCAAGGTAACCCAAGCTTAAAAAGACAAACACCATATGTTCTCTCTCATATATAGATCCTAGCTTCTAATTTTTTATGTATTTTTGTTTATGGGAGTAAGTATATAGGGAATGCAACTATGGTGGATCCTATGTGACCAGAGATAAAAGGATTTAAAGGAATGGGATAGGAGAAATGTAACACATGATGTGAAAGTTAAAAGCTATATATTATGAATGACAGGCTTTAAGTGGACAGGAGAAGTAGAATGAAGACAAGGAATGTTGGGTATATAGTCCAATTATTTTGGGCATATTAATGTAAATAGGCTTGATACTGCCATAAGAGCACCTGCTACTTTGTAAGTTAACTAAAATAACAAACAATACACAGTTTTATAATCAAATACCTTACATTAATCAGGAATGCAAAGTAGACCCATTAGTATAACACAACAAAGGCAGACCCATTAGTATAACACCTGATTTTTCAACAGAAACTGGAAGTCAGATGGACCTAGAAGAAAAAGGTCTACAATCTCTAGAAGACCACAACTAGGAACATAGAAAAGGGTACCCAGCAAAACTATTAATTATAGTCATACAAAAAAGGAAAACATTTTACATTTAAAAGTATGTGTCCACCCATCTAGCTCTTCATGACACAATAGGATAAAAATCTCAGTCTGGATGGAATGTAAGAAATAAATCCTGAATAGTAAATCAAATAAGAACAAAAGACACCACCACAACAACAAAACAGAAATCACTAAGCATTGTTCCCTAAGAACTCTCAATATAAATGGTTTCAATTCCCCAGAGACACAGATTCAATTATATAATAGCTCAACAAAGAAACATACCTTATTATCTCAGAGAGACATCATCTTGAGGAGCAATAATGGATAAAGATAAAGATAAGTCAAGCAAATATATTTCAAGAAACAAAAACAAGAAACAATTTATCTTAATATCTAACAAATTAGACTTCAGGCAAAAACAAGGCAGAAGGCATGTTAAAGGAAATTAAATGCTTACTAAAAAATAAATAAATAAATAATCAAAGAGACCATCACAATTTTGAACAGTTATGCACTGAACACAATGACATTAAATTTATAAAACAAACACACGCACAATGCAAAATCCAAAAAACAACACTACAAGAAATAAAATTACATAATAAACATCACATAACAATAGTAGGTGACTTCAATACTTCACTTTCCCCAATAGAGAGGTCATCTAGATAAAAAATAAAATAAAAACTAGATGGAGAAACACTGGAGTTAAAAATCTCATAAACCAAATGGAACTGGTAGACATCTACAGAATATTCCAACAAAATATCTACAGAAGTAACATTGCCTAACTGGTTCTTTGGAGTCACAATTATGCTTATAGTTAAACCACACAAAAGCCCTATTAAACTTCAGAGCAATTTCCCTAATGAATACCAATGCTAAACTACTCAATAAAATTCTTTCAAACCTGATCAAAGAAGAGATCAGAACTATCATTCAACATGATCAATTAGGCTTCATTCCAGTGATGCGAGAATGGTTGAATAAACAGAAATCCATCAACATAGTCCACTATATAAACAATCTCAGAGAACAAAAAACACATAATCCTCTCATTAGATGTTGATAAAGCATTTGACAAAATTAACACTCCTTTGTTGCAGTAAATATTAAAAAATAAAAATCAGCTTATCTCTTTATGGTCGCTGAGGTTTCACTCCTCAGGCCCAACCATGATACGAAGCCACACTCACCTCTGGAGCTCAACCAGAACCACCAATACAACCCAACTCTTCCATGCAACTCCCTTTCCTTGGTGGTTTACTACTTCCCAATCTCCGCCTCTGTTCCAGGGTATTTCTGTACCCCCAAATCCCACACAAACACAACTCTGCAGCCTGATAGCTTTTTATACAGATATATATATATATATGTGTGTGTGTGTGTGTGTGTGTGTGTGTATGTATGTATATATATATATATATATATATATATATATATATATATATTCAAGTCTCAATCCATAAATCCTCTAAAGAACAAGACTGCATCAAATAGACAAAGATACAATCTGCCCTTTTATATGAGATATTATACCTGTAAAATCTTAATGTTCATAGCTTTTTAACACCAATAAATCCCACCTGGGTCCAGCTGGTCCTTGGAAAGCTCCTTGTTGCCAGGATCTCTAACATCCATCCTCTGACCTCCTCATAGCTCTCAGCCCTTTCTACTTCCCTCACCCCACTCAGTTTCTGGCTTTCCTTTATTTTACTAATTAAAATGAAAAGATTCAGTTGGAGTCACATGACTAGCCAGACCTTCTTGGGGAAATGGAATTAACAATAAAATACAAACAATTTCAGGACAATCTATACCCTTTCATCATAAGAGTCATGGAAAGATCAGGAATTCAAGTCTAATACCTGAACACATTTAAAGCAATATACAGGAAACAAGTGGCCAACATAAAACTAAATGGAGAGAAACTTCAAGCAATCTCACTAAAATTAAGGCTGCCCACTCTTTCACTACCTATTCAATATAGTAATAGAAGTCCTACCCAGAGCAATTAGACAACAAAAAGGGGTCAAGGGATACAAACTAGAAAGGAAGAAACCAGAATATCATTATTTTCAGATAATATGATTGTATACTTAAGTGACCCAAAAATTCCACCAATGAATTCCTACAGCTGATAAACAACTTCAGTAAAGTGGCTGGATATAGAATTAACTCAAACAAATCAGTAGCTTTCCTGTAATCAAAGGATAAACAGACTAAGAAAGAAATTAGTAAAACAACACCCTTCACAATTGTCACAAATAATATTAAATATCTTGGTGTGACTCTAACCAAGCAAGCAAAAGATCTGGATGAGAAGAAATTCAAGACTCTGATGAAAGAAATAGGGGAAGAATTAAGAAGATGGCAACACCTTTCATGCCAATGGATTGGCCAGATTAATATAGTAAAAATGGCCATCTTGCCTAACGAAATCTACAGATTCAATGCAATCCCCCATCAAAATTCCACTCAATTTTTCATAGAGATAGAAATTATAGAAAATTTATTTGGAATAACAAAAAAAAAAAAACTCAGAGCGGTGAAAACTATTCTCAACAATAAAAGAACTTCTGTAAGACTCACCATTCCTAACCTCAAGCTGTATTACAAAGCAATAGTAATAAAAACTGTATGGTATTGGCAGAGATGTTGAAGTTGATCAAGGGAATGGAACTAAAGACCCAGAAATGAATCTACCCATGGTTCAGTGATCTTTGATGAAGGAGCTAAAACTGTCCAATGGAGAAAAGAAAGCATTTTCAACAAATGGTGCTGGTTCCACTGGAGGTCAACATGTAGAAGAATAGAAGTCAACCCACTCTTTTCTCCCTGTACAAAGCTCAAGTCTAACTTGATAAATGACCTCCACATAAAACCTGATACACTGAAACTAATAGAAGAAAAAGTGGGGAAGATCCTCAAACACATAGGCACAGGGGAAATTCTCCTTTACTGAACACCAATAGCTTATGCTCTAAGATCAATAATAGACAAATAGGACCTCATGAAATAGCAAAGCTTCCGTATGGCAAAGGACACTGTCAATAGGACAAAACAGCAACCAACAGATTGGGCAAAGATCTTTACCAATCCCACATCTGATAAAGGGCTAATATCTAATCTATATGAAGGCTCAAGAAGTTAGGCTCTAGAGAATCAAATAATCCTATTAAAAGTGAGGTACAGAGCTAAACAAAGAATCCCAAACTGGGGGATATCAAATGGCCAAGAAGCTCTAAAGAAATGCTCAACATCCTTAGTCAACAGAGAAATGCAAATAAAAATAACCCTGAGATTCCACTTCACACTAAGATGGCTAAGCTCAAAATCTCAGGTGACAGCAGATGCTGGCAAGGATGTAAAGAAAGAGTAACATTCCTCCATTGTTGGTGAAACTGCAAACTGGTACAACCACTCTGGAAATCAGTCTGGTGATTCTTCAGAAAATTGGACATAGTACTACCTGAGGACCCAGGTATACCTCTCCTTGTTATATATTTAAAAGCTGTTCCAACATTTAAAAAGGACTCGTGCTCCACTATGTTCAAAACAGCATTATTTATAATAGTCAAAAGCTGTAAAGAACACAGATGTTCTTCAACAGAGAAGTGGATACAGAAAAAGTGATATATTTACACAATGAAGTTCTAATATGCTATTAAATACAAAAACATCATGAAATTCTTAGGTAAATTGATGGAACTAGAAAATATCATTCTGAGTGAGGTGACCTACTTACACAAGAATACACATCATATATACTCACTAATAACTAAATATTAGCCCTACAGCTCAGAAAACCCACGATACTATGGATTCTTACACAATATGAAGAACTGTTTCCATGTTACATTCTGTCCTACATGTACTTTACGCTTATGGTAACTAGTGGGATTTCAAAGCAGGCTATCAAACCTTGAAAGGAATTAAGTAGTGATGAAAAATATTCATATAGTGTTATGCCAAAATGCCTTTAAATATCTGGATATGTATCCCTCTTTTTTAAAAATAAAGTTTAAAGAGAGAAATAGAAGAAAAAAGGAAGAAGAAAGACCAAAATGTAGATTCATCAGTACTTTGAAGAGGAAACAAAATACAGGAGAAAATAGAGGAAAAGAGTTGAACAGTGACTGAAGGAAAAGTCATTCAGAGAGTATCCTACCTGGGAATCCATCTCATATGCAGCCACCAAACCCAGTCACTATTGCTGATGCCAAGAAGTGCTTTCTGACCAAAGCCTGATATTGATGTCTTCTGAGAGGCTCTGCCAGACCCTTACTGATACAGGTGAGGATGCTTGCATATAACTATCAGACTGAGCATGGGAACTTCAATGGAGGATTAGACAAAAATCTGAAGGAGCTGAAGGAGTTTGTACCCATAGGATGAAAAACAATATCAACCAACCAGACTCTTCATAGCTGCCAGGGACTAAACCACCAATCAATTAGTACACATGGACAAACCAATGGTTATAGCCACATATGTAGCAAAGGATGGTATTGTCTAGTATCAATAGAAGAAAAAGCCTTTGGTCCTGTGAGGGTTTGTTTCACCAGTATATGGGAATGCCAGTAGGATGAGGTGGGAGTGGTTTGATGTGAGTGGGAGCATTTTCATAGAAGCAGAGAGTGGAAAGGAGGTATGGGAGAGAGAGGAAAGGGGATAACATTTGAAGTGAAACTACATAAAATATCCAATAAAAATATTGAAGAGAATATCAGAAAATGGAAAGATCTACCATGATAATGCATCATTATGATTAATATACTGAAAATGAATATCCTAAGTAAGCTACCTTCTTACTCAGTGCAATTCTCATCCAAATCCAACACAGTTCTTTAAAAAATAGTCTTCAAATTTACATGGAAATACAATAAATCTAAAAGAGCTTAAATTTCCTGAATAATGAGAGAACTGGTGGGGTTATCATCATTCAAACTGTACTGCAGAGTTTTGGTAAAAAGTGTCACAGTATTAGCACAGCAAAAGACACACTGATCAGTGGAATCAAATGAAATTTTTAGACATAATTCTACACACCTATGGATACATACTTTTTAACAAAGCAACCCAAAACACTCCACACACCTACAAAAATAATCCAAATAAATAAAGAACTACAACATAGTGGGGAATATATTTAAATGTATTGTCATGAGAAAGGATTTGATGAACAGGAGTTCGATTTCACACATATTAAGGCCAGCAATTTCTAATTGACCTCGTGATGCTAAAAAAGCTTCTGTACAGCAAAGAACTACACCAATCAGAGAAAACAACAATTTTCAGAATCAGAAAGTACTTTTACTAATGATGAAAAAGGTACAAGATTAGTAAGTATATATACATAAAAAATTACAAAATAATGAACCCCAAGGATCCAAATACCCTAAATAAAGATTGGAGTATAGAACGAAACAAAGGGTTCTCAAAAGAGGAGACACAAATGGCCAAGAATCACTTTTTAAAATGTTCAACACCCTTAGCCATCAGGGATATGCAAAGTAAAACTAATTTGAGATTTCATCTTACCCTTGTCAGAATGACTATGATTGATTTTCTTTAAAAATGACAGTACATATTGGCAAGAGTGTTGGTGGTAGTAGAAACTGGTACAGCCACTGTGGAAATCAGAGTGGTAGTTCTTTCAAAAGTCAAAAATCAATCTACCTCACATTCCAGCGATACTACCCTTGGGCATATACCCCAAGGACTCTGCATCTCGTTATGAGGATTTTTGCTCATCTGTGTCCATTTCCGGTTTATTCATATCAACCCAGACTTGGAAGCTGCCCAAATGGCCACCAAATGAGGAATGAAAATGTGATGCACTTTATACAATGGAATCTTACTCAGCTGCTATGAAAATTGAATTTGTGGAACTTAAAAGTAAATGGATGAAGCTATGACCTCCTCAGGCATTGGTAATGTGCAGGTTGCAATGACCTCTCAGGAAAGATTGGATTACCTGGTCAAGTGGAGTGTACACAAAATCTACAAATGAGAAACCTTACTACCATAAACATAGAAAGCACCAACATCACTCTGTCTCAGAAATGTTGAAAGAAACCAGTGACAGAGAGCGAGCGATTAGAAGTATGTAGACGGTTTTCAGGTCACATGACCTATGTGCTGCACTTTTCTATATATCATCAATTTATTAGTATTTTAAGTTCCAGTGTTTTTATTTACACACTGATAGCAGCAATAGTATCTACTACATAAGCTAGTACTTATCTTTTCAAGAGAGTAAAAACATGCATATTATAATATATGAAGTTTCTACACACGTGTATGATGCTTAGAATGGTGCCTGATATGTGAGCATACCAGCTTTAGCTCTTTGAATTCCCATGTACAAGAACAGTTTAACCCTACAATGAACATGTAAGCATAGATGTTTGTCACTGGTGTGTGTTCATATGAAGCAATATAAATATACACACATCTTCATTCAAATGTGAACACACATACAAATGTGATAGGATATTGTACTTGTGCAAAAATAAATCAGTTACACCATTAACAAGAAAAACAACAACAAAATCGGTGCACAGAGAAATACACACACTGGACTTTCACTTGTGTGACTTGTTTAAAGACCAAATAAATGCAATGTTTATGAAGTTATACCAATTCATAAAGATAAAAAGTAAAGAGGATATTATTATCATATTTGATGATTAACAAACACACTGAGAGTGATGGAAGTTTAGAGAATCCCTCAAGGATGTTCTATGCTGCTCTAAAATCATGTTTCCTCTGGGTAAGCCCTGGAAAAATGCGCATCCATTTGCCTTTCAAGATGGATAGGTACCTTCTAAACACACCTTATGCTTGATAGTCTACCAAAGTTATTATTATATTTTAAAAAACTCATCAACTCGAAGTTCAAATAGAGTTAACTTACTTTTATATTTAAATTAATTGTTTTACTAATCACTAGCCTCATTCATTAAAACAAACATGTCCACCCCCCCCTGAAATATCACTTCTTTTTCAAATTTCCCCAGACATCAGATTTTCTCATGCATAAAGAAGATACAGAAGTCCTGAAATTTGTTTCTCACATTTCTTCTGCTTCTCACAATTGCATAGCAGTGTTGGTGTTAGAAACAGAAAAAAAGAAAATGACGGTGATGCACTTAACCTTATCTAGATGGATAGTTCCTATTTTGTACATCTCTTCTTATCAACAGCAATTTTTGAGATGAGGTTGTTACACAAGGACAGAAATAAAGAGAAGAAAATGAAAAAAAATATTGAAGATTTAGCCCTTCGTGTAAAACTGAGACTAGCAAAATCAGCCTTGAATCTTAAAATATTAAGAATCATAAAACCAAGTTCCTATGACAGATAATGAGCCCCAGTAACATAGGGACTTAAGTATTTATTTGGGACTTTCTGTTTCTTCACACAGGGCTCTGTATCTAGTCTGCAGGAGAGCCGCCTGCACAGGGCTGCTCAGGATCTGTCTATTAGACATGCAGTAAGTCACTGGACCAAGAGAATCTAACAGAGAAAGTCAGAATAAAAATGATAGAAAATAGGAGAATGACATTTTTGAAATGCTTATTAGATATAGCATAAAAGATGTATTCCAAAGCCTGAATTACAAAGATTTTACTCATAATTCCAAGATGAAAAATGTTAAGCATGACTACACAAAAATGATAAGCCGCTGATTTATGTATAGAGTTAAGAAAACAACATTTTGGTTTTGGTTCGACTACTCCATCATGCATTATAAAGTGACGTTTCCCTTTTGCTGTTCATTTCAATAAATCTTCTTGTCTATTAATCTGTAAATTACTACTTCAAACCACAGACTATGATTTCCTCACTGAAATGAGGTTTATGAGAAAAGTTCCCTGACATGAAGCAAAAACCGTATGTCAAGTACAAAATTTTCCAGTCGCTCACAGACCTGGGGAGAAACATTTGACTCTTTGCTTACCAATATATGTTAGCTACATTTCCATTTAATGTTTAAAGTATTTAGAGCCTCCACTAGATCCAATGCTTTGAAAAGTTCTTTAAGTTGATTATTTTTTAGTTATGTGTGATTATGTAAGGGGGTAATATGTAAATGCATAAGGACCTAAATGTCAACCAATAAACACTGACAAAACTCTGGGAATGGTGGTGCATGCTGTAGTCCCAGCTTTGAGGTGACAGATGCTGGATGGTTCCTAGAAATAGGTAGCAAGCTAGTCTCACAATTAATGGCCTCAAGTTCAGGGCAATACCTTAGCTCAAAAAATAAAGTTGGAAACCATACCCAATGTTGACCTCTGACTTCCATGTTCATCTTCACACAAACATGTACATAGAAAAAATATTTGCATGTATAATGCGAACATGAAGAAAATGTTAGCATCTATACAATACTAATTATTCCCATGAAAGAACATGGTAGATAAAAATGCACAACATAAAAGAAACTATAATATGTGATGGCACCTAATGTTTATATAAAACCCTCTGACAAAAGCTGTACAATGTTCTTTGGTGGCACAAAAGCAGCCATAACAAAAGGTAACACATACAATATTGTTGCATATATGATTAAATATCACATCAATGAACATCTTATACCTATAACTTATAAACTGCCTACTATAAACTAGAAATTAAATTTCCAGCCCTAATGTTGGTACCAGGCAAATGAAATGTTGCAAAAATTTGGTTATAAACACTGGAATGATTTGAGGAGAGAACATGTTTGCTGCTTATCCTCAAAAATCTTTCCTTTGACACTTTCTAAAAATAGTGTGAAAACATCAATGTCAAAACATACCGAGTGGGCATCAAAGGCTTGAAAGAACATCAGAGAACCCATGATAGAGCATCCTTTAAAGAAATGCCAGATCATTAACACTACTGTCAGTACAGACTGGAGTGCTCTCTGAGAATGACAGACATCAAAAAACTTGACTCGAAAGAATTGGACTCTAACGAGAGAGAAAATTTTGAAAATATCTCAACCTAAAAGTGTTCAAAAATCCAAGATCTTTTGAAGATTTGCATACTCAAATGTGTGTGGTTGTTGTTTTGCTGTAGTTGTTGTTGTTTGTGGTGGTAGTGTGAGGTGTATATATGGGATATATGTTTTTGTTAGTATGAGTTTGCTCAGTGTTCATATGTGAGTGGATGCACACATTTAAGGAGGTCAGAGAATGATATTTAGTATCTGAAATAGGATCACCTAATGAGCCAGCAGCTCAGTGAATCAGCTAAAGTAATAGCTAATGAGTTTCACAAAGCCACATCCTGCCACACTCCACCACTTGTACCACCAAACACTGGGTTACAGGCTTGAGTCACTATGAACAGCTTTTGTCTTAATATGGGCTCTGGGGATCTCAACTCAAGTACTTATGCTTGCATGGCAGGCACTTTAAAGACTGAACCAGTTTTGCAGCCCCCAAAACACTTAGAAACATGTTTTTTGCATTCTGTTTGCACTATTTCACTAGTTTGACACTGAACAATTGATTTAGGTGTATTTCTGAGTTCAATTGCTAATACCCTAACACAGAAGATGGGTACCAGAGATCCTCTGACCACAAAAAGAACAGAAAAGTAAAGGTGAAGACTAAATGCCAGATAAGATATTTTTGATGAAGCATTTGGAGTTATTAATATTACTAAATCCCAGTTCTTTAAGAATAGTTTTAAGGATTGTGTATGACCAAAGAGAAACTACAGTGTTTTGCTGTATACCAAAGTAGAATGGTCACCTCTAGAAAATAAATTAATGCAATTTTCAACTTAGAAATATTTTTACTTGAAAGAATAACAGACAAGCAAAAACAGTTGGGTGTTTGGTGGACGATGTATTTGTGATGGCCAAAGTAAGCCTTCTTGCCATGCCTTCTATGTGAAGTAAAGGACAGGCTAAATTTGGACCCCTGAGTTTTAAGATATAAGTTAGGATTTTGAAACGTTTTCATCTGGCACACACATCTCCTAGGTGTTTTCATCTTTTCTTCTGAGTTTGTATTGGCATTTGATAAGAATCTGATACTCAAGAGCAAAATATGGCAATATTTGGAAGATCCCATACTATGTTGGATCAAGACATTGCAAATAATAACTCATACTGTTATAAAAGTATTCATTGGCTAAGAAAAGAGTCACTCAGAATACAAAATAAACTAATAAATTCTAACATAAGGCAGGAGAAAAAGACCATTAGTATACATAATGAATAAGTGGTGCCGTACCAAAGACATATTCAAGTCTGAGTCCCCAGAGCACAAGCATAAGTTAACCTTACGTGATGTTTTTCTCAAAAAGTGAATTATAACCCAAACAAACAAACATGATAAAAAAATTTGAGGGTCTTGGGTATAAAGGGTAAAAACCCTAGCTACAAAATCTGACCAATCAAGGTCCATCTCTAGAACCAACCTTGATATTTGGATGCAGTGGTGCATATGCATAATCCAGAACTCATGCATTGAAATGGGAAGCAACAGCAAGAAAATCTCCTGGAAGCTCAGGGGCCAGTTAGTCTGTGATAAACAGTAAAGTGGCAGAAACATCGAGATACCTTGCTTCCAAGCCAGAAGGTGAGCAGTGAGCACAAATTGACACTTGTAGTATGACCTTCATATGTCTACCTGCACATGCACATGCACGCAAGTCCCCCTTTCTCTCTCTCCCTCCCCCCTCTGTTCTCCGTCTCTCTGTCTCTCTCTCTGTCTTTCTGTCTCTCTCTCTCTCACGCACACACACACACACACACACACACACACACAGAGAGAGAGAGAGAGAGAGAGAGAGAGAGAGAGAGAGAGAGAGAGAGAGAGAGAGAGAACTAGAGAAAGAACTAGAGAGAGAAAAATAGAAAGACATAGAAACAGAGAGAGAGACAGAGGGAGGAGGGAGAGGAGAGAAAGAATGAGAGAGAGAGAGGCATGCACACATGGCATGCATGGCGCACACAGAGAAAAATCCGCGTTGGAGAAAGGATACTTATTCTGGCGTATTTGAGCAGGTCCTAAATCCAATGACAAGTATTTTCATTACAACATGGCAGAACTGGGGAGACAGCTCATTAATTGCTGGCAAGCAAGTATGCAGATGGCATATGTTCATTCTGATCTTGAGCATCCACCTGAAACATTAGTGTAGAAGTGCAGAGGAAGTACTATGTGGGGTATCCTTGATTTTTTGTTTGTTTATGTGTTTGTATCATATGATTTAGCTAAATGAGCAAGCTGTAAGAAACCCTGTCTCCCAGAAAAAGCAACAAACAATCACCACTTGCTTCCATACTGACAAGTACACACACACACACACACACACACACACACACACACACACACACACACACACATACACACAGAGAGATGGGGGAGGTAGGGAGCGAGACAGAGGAAAGGAGGGAGGAAGGGAGGGAGAGAGAGGGAAGGAGGGAAGGAGGGAGAAGAGGCTGGAGTGGAAGAGAGAACATATGTTCCCAAATAACAGAATATAAGGGCTGAAGAAGAAGCAACATGACCACAAAAGCAGAAGCTAGGATAGTGCAGCTTCAATATGACAACCAAAAAAGACAGGGACCTAGAATGGTTTACCTTCTTATCTCCAGAACTATTGTAGACTTGCTATCTATAATGTGTTGTGATGATAAGAAACTAATACAATATAGATTCAGATTCCACATAGCAGCAAACATTTGAGAAAACTACCTGTTATTGACCTCTAGTGTTTTCAGTGTAAGAAAGAAGAACGGGCTCTTCCCAGTTCTAATCATGTGAAAAATAGTCTCCATCTATGTCTCCTAAAACAATAGACAGCAGCAGCCTGATGCAGAAGTAGATGAAAATGCAACTATAACCCACTCAGCCAGCTACCCAAGACATTTATCCATGTAATCTTTACTAATTGGTCATTATTTTGACTAAATACTTAATTTTATTTTTAGAATATAGTTTTTCAAAACAGTGGTTATATATTGTTGTCTAACCCTATTACTTTAATTAGTTTAATATATAAACACATAATGTTGTAATCAGTTAAATTTATATTTCATCAATTTTAACTTTTATGTTTTTTTACTAGTTTGATTTTTTCTTTTTTTGAGATAGAGTGTCACTACGTAGCTCTGGCTATCCTGGAACTCACTATGTGAACTAGGCTGTCCTCACTTTCAAAGAGATCTGCATTTTCTTCCCAAGTCCTGGGATTAAAAGCATGAACCACCAGGCCTGACTTTAGTTATGATTTTTCAAATTCAGTAAAAATTAAGATATATTAACCCAAAACATCTCCAGAATCTTTGTGAGTATGCAGGAGCTCTTACAAAAACTGTATTTATCAATTTATTATAACACCTTATATTACACACTCATAAAAAATGTCTTTGATAAAAAACCTGCATATCTATTAATTCAGAAACCTTACTTAATTAAGAAGCATTAGTGTCACAAGCCTTTAATCCAAGAAGTTGGTGGTAGAAGCAAGTGAACTACTATGAAATCTAGGCTAGCTTGGTATACATAGAGAGTTCTAGGTCAGCTAGGGCTCCAGGTTAGCTAGGACTGCATAGTGAGACTCTGTCCCAAATCTGAGAAAGAGGAGGAGGACAAGGAAGAGGAAGAAGAGGACAAAAAGTCAGAGGAATAATTATTACTATCATTATTATTATCATCATTACTTTCATTTTTTTTTTTTTTTTTTGAGTGTGGTGCAGGTGGC
Organism: Micromys minutus; assembly: GCF_963924665.1. Lineage (NCBI taxonomy): Eukaryota > Metazoa > Chordata > Mammalia > Rodentia > Muridae > Micromys > Micromys minutus. The sequence goes on from NC_137958.1 coordinate 26,386,895, forward strand.
TGAGCAGGTTAAGAATGCTTGCTACATATCTAACCCAAGAGTTTTAGGGGTGGAGACAGAAGGATCACTGGAGCTTGCTGGCCAGCAAACTAGCTCCCAGTTCAATGACAGACCCTCTCCTAGGGAGTAAGAGAGAGAAGAGTAGAGCAGAAGTCCAAGGTCCTCCTTTACTTCTTTACCAAGTAGTCTTTACAGTGCACATGTATATACCGACATAGGCAAGGTGGATAGGGAGTGGCAAGGGGAGAAAGGAGATGAAGAATTTGAATCTATAGGAAATATCCTTAGAAAACTACTATAGTTGTTTCCAATTATGTTCAATATTTGTCTAGAGTTTCGTGGTAAATAGAATAAAATCATTTCTTCTACAAGGAGGAAACAGAACAAGAGGAGAGAAGATGGGATCCAATGTACAATTTAGGGGAAGTACATATCTAAGCAAAGATATTCTCATTTATTCAGATTCCTAAGAAATATTCTACCTTACCAACCAAATCACACCTTATTCCTTGCCAAATATTCTTTAAAACGTCTTCACAGATTGACAATCGCTCTCATTTTACAACTCTTTTTCTATCTTACATGTTCAACAGAAATTAAAGTTCAGAGTCTACTCTGTCAAAACATCCTTAGATAGTAGAAATAAAACTTAATTGCAAAGTCATAAGCAAATTTTTAAAGTGAACATACTGTGAAATTCAGGAGATCCCTTAAATATTAATGAGCTACAGTTAACTGAAAAAAAAAAAACCTGGGGAAAAACATCAGTGTCAAATGATCAACCCTGAGATATACATATAAATAAAAGGACATGGAATTAGTAGGTTATATTAGAAATATCTATATATACACATTATAAAAATTAGTTAACTAAAGGGTGCATGGATTTGGGTAGGATTCTGAGAAAGGAAAATAAAGGAAGCAAGAAATATAATTGTATTTTCTCCACAATTTAAAAAATAATTTCTTTTGTCTGTTCCTTGACCTATTTGTTAATCATTGTATCATAAACAGTGATTATCTTTCAAATGTTATCAATTGTAGTTTTAAAACAACAATTCTATTTGTGGTAATTTTGTATTTTTTATATACAATGTAAAGAAAGTACTTAGGAAAAAATCTTTTAAAAATATATTAAAGACCTAATGATAAGCCAACTCTTAGAAGAAGAAAAAAAGGGAAAAATGACCCTTGACTTGTTCTTGACAGTAATTTTCTTGATTAGCATACCTTAAGCCAAAGGACCAAGAATATATAAACAGATAGTGCAACATTAAATATAAAATATTCTGCACAGCAAAGAAAATAACAAAATATAAGGGCAAGGCAGGGAAAAGAAAAGAGAATTTGTAAATCATACATCAGAACAATAGCTTTAAATGTAAAATTAACTGAGACAGCATCAGCAGAATAATGATGATGCTGATGTTTCTGGTGCTGGTGGTACTAATGCAGGGCAATGAAAAAGAACAAAGGCCTTTAATGGGTATTTTTCCAAAGACAACAAAGAAATAACCAGCATTTGCATGAGAAGTGTTCCTCATCACTAATTAGCAGGGAAATGCAAGTCACAACATCAAACAGCATTGGTATATCATTTTAACCCAACAGAAATTTCTTTTATCAAAAAGCAAAATAGCAAACATTAGAATGATATGAAGCTAATGGATCTTTGAATATTGATTATAAAGTACTTATGGGTTGATACAGCCTTTAAGCAGTATAAAGGTTTTTTTTAAACAAATAAAAATAAAAGTAGGTGGGCAGCTTATATTTTTGTCAACTGGTTGTAAGCTTATTATGTAGAGAGACTGTAGATTTAGAATTTAACATATAAAACTGTTTGATAAGTTAATGATTGTTTTTAAGTTATGGTTTTACCAGGAGGTGGAGGACAGTGTGTGAAAACAATATGCTTAGGCAGTCTTAGGACAGGGGCAGGTGGGGTGAACCACTCCTGAAAAAACTAAATACTCAGAAATGAACAGTAGACGTGGTTATCAGCAATCTGGTTCAGAAGATGGAAGGAGCTACTGGGGTAACAGTTGGAAAAAATGTAGAAACCAAAGGTACAGCATGGTAAGTACAGTTAATACAGTTTACTTCTGAGAGTTTAGAGGGATCAGCATTCAGAAGTTATCATGAAAAGAGAAGATAACTAAATGACCCATAGATGTTGTTGTAATTGATTATGATCATTATTTGACTATGTGTATATTTAATCACATGTATTTTAAATTAAAACTACAAAAGTTCGTGAAGTTTATATAGAAGATTTGTAAGGTTATTGTAAAGAGCTAGACAGAACACAGGACACTGGTTTTTTAATTGCAGGAATAAACAATAGTAAAACCTTGGAGAATGTTGGTCTAATGCTGTAAAGAGACATCATGGCCAAGACAACTTTCCTGCTTAGTTTCAGAGGCTTATTCCATTATGATCATGCTGTGGAACATGGTGGCCCACAGGCAGACATGGTGCTGGAGGAATATCTGAAAGCTCTACATCCTGAGCTACAGAAAACCGGAATAGAGATGCTGGGCCTGGCATGGGCTTTTGAAATCTCAAAGACTACTACCAGTGATATACTTCCTCCCAGCATGGTGACACCTCTTAATCCTTCTAATCCTTTTAACTCGATGACTCTGCATTCAAAGATGAGCCTATAGGGCCATTCATATTCTACCATCATAGAAATTAAACTGTAAGATATGCATATATCTGGAAGGTTGGACCAGTTCTCTTTGTAAACTGATTAGCTATTATCTTGAGTAAATTGTGAAAGGATGTGCAGAAGCCACAATGTTCTTTAGATCTAGTTTCACAAGTTACACCATTAATTTCTCAATACAAATGTTATAGCAAGAGTCAATATTATTGTATGTGAAATAGAATTATGTGTTTAGGGGCCACAAATTTAAGAGACAAAGATTAGTGGTCCTATTTCAGAGGCTAACTGGAGCTCACTATTTTATTTCGGCCCTTCTGTTGTACTTACTTACCAAATTATTCAAAAATTTGGCTACAGTTTTTTTTTTTTTTTTTTTTTTTGAGTCTAAACATGGTTCACTTTTATTGTTAGCTACAGTTTTTATCTACAGTTTCTTATAATTCCACTTACCATCTACCACAGTGCGTAGTACTCTGTATGAATTAGTTTTAAAGGTTACAAGTGATCCGTTCCTCCCAAATATATGGCCTTGACTGACATTCAGATTTATTCTACCACATTTATACAGTTGGTGGCTATTAGCTCCTCCCTCATGTAATTTTCTGCTCATCTTTGGCACCTAATTAATTTTTCTAAGCCCATTCTTTCTCGTTTCCACTATTGTTAGGACTGTGTGGTAGTCTTTGAATTAGCCCGTTGTCTTTGTTACTGTGTTGTAAATGGTTAATATTACTCTCTGTTTCAACTCTGGCATGTGTTATCAGCCCCCAAGTGAGTCTTATTTTGTTCTATCAACTGAGCATTTTTCTAGGTTGCTACATGTATAGGCATATAGCAATTCTCTAATCTCTAAGAATGTCTCAATGCTTTATTTTTCCTTTAATGCTGTTTTTTTAAAATTTACCTTATCATTTCAACTACCATATCCTTACTCTAAATCCTGCCTCCTAAATAGCTTTTAAATCCATTTATCTCCAGGGTGGTCTTGCCTTTTCTCTGTTCCAGTTGTCCCATATTTTCATGTTACATATTTCTCAGAGACATCTTTATTTATTTTTTTCAGTTTCCAGAATAGATGAACTATTACCAGTTACCACTTTCAAATATAAACTCTTTACAACTACTTTCATGATAGTTAATATAGATTCAGCTGTCATGACTAAGTTCTGATAATCTCCATTGTATGTGTTCTCCTATCTTTTGTAGGGGTAAACTCTCAGAATATTCAATATCTATCTTTCTAAATATTAATTTCCCCATAAAAATAAAAATTTGCTTATTTATCTTTTCTGTTCTGTCAGTTTTGTAAGATAGTTCCACAGTCCCACAGAGGCTTTTCCTAACATTTATAGTTCCTACTAAGCTTTCAATTGTTGAGTTCCTAATGTTTAATTAGGCATCTGCAGCCTGGATTCTCCATATGCTACAATTCTTTTCACAGTAACACTGCAATGTAAGCTTTAAACATTTCCATTTTAATTGTATGAGTATTTTGCCTTCATGGGTATTTGTGCAGCATTTGCCTGCCTGGTGTCCAAAAAGCCCAAAAGCAGGTGTCAGGATCCCCAGGAACTGAACTTAGGAATGGCCGTAGTTGCCTTGTTGGTACTGAAAGCCTCACTTCTCCAGTCCCAGCATTCATATTTCTTATTTTATTTTTGTAAACTTCTAAAATTTCTGCAGATAACATGTTGGGAATGTAATAGATCAGAAATTAATATGTATTGGTTAACTGAGTAAGAAAAGGAACTAGAAAATTTCTTTTTGGCAGAATGATCACTGGCAAACAATTCCTGAAATATATATTACTTAAAAGTTCCATTTCCATTCGTGTCAAGGAAATAAGAATAACTGTCTCCTAGTATAGCCACATTTAATTTTTAAAGCATGGTAAACCACAAAAGACAGAGTTGCTAAAGGTACAAAAGTTTAAATTTTTAAAAATGCAGGCAGACCAAGTAATTTTTTTTAATTTTGCAAATTGTGAATAAAACACACTACATTCCAAAAGTAATTTAATAATTCCAACAGCTGAAAATAACTGCAGAAAAAATAAAGCAAAAAACCTGTAAACTATTGCTGGGATTTATTAAAGGGAAGAAACAAACTCTTTAAAATCAAATGTGTAGGAAAATTACCTACAGAAATAGCAGGGGAAAATAATCAGTCTGGGTAATTGTGACAAAGAAATAACATGAACGGCTATGACTATCTTAGGAAAGAGAATACTTGTCCCCCAAAGCCTCACAGTTTGCTGAACCCTCCTTTGGAGGCAATATTATGTCTTACAACAGCAGGAAGCCCCACAGTGGGAGTTGCATTCTGACTGAGAGACCTTAGGCAAGACAGATAACCTCCAGAAATTTACTAACCTCATGGGGCTATGGCACAAATTAAATGAGATTACAAACCCTAAAGTGCCTGGCGTGAAATCTGGTGCATGCTGGTCAATACATCTCAGTCTCTTTCCATCCTGCCTGGAAGGATCAAGAGAGAATGAGGAGCGGGATGAGAGGGTAGCGGGAGGAGCAGGCAACTATTGCCCCAGCTTGGAGGCTGTTTATCCTATGGCAAGCTGAAAGATAACTCAGGTCCCCTTTTCTTCTGCCCTGTGTCAGTTTATTGGTAGAGTTCCTGACTTTTATTGGCAGCCAGAGAAGGTTAGCTTGGGGTTATTTGTGATTAAAATATAACTTTGTTATTTTCAGCCTTCCCTTGCCTTCCTTCAACCTCTCCCATGTACATCCCTACTCCCTCCCTTTGTCATGACTTTGTCGCTATTGTTGTTAACTGGACACAAGCTAGATTTATCAGGGAAGAACCTCAGTTGGATATATATTTTCATTAGATCGCCTATAGGCAAATCTTTAGAGCATCTTTGTGATTCGTGATTGATGTGGGATGACCCAGCTTCACCAGGCATGTTGGCACTGCAGCAGGTGGTCCTATATTGTCTAGCAAGTTGATCAATCCACAAGGAACAAGTAAACAGCAAGCATTCTTCCATGACCTCTGCTTTAGACTCCACCACTAGTTCAAGGTTTGATTTTTTTTCAGCAATAGGATATGAAAGATGAAATAAGACCTTCCCTTCCCAAGTTGTTTTTGTACATGATCTTTATCACACCAATAGAAACTTAACTAAGAAAGGCTGCCTTGAACTTTCTCAAAATAATGCCCTAGTTTTGGTTTGGTTTTGTTTTTGTGATTGATTTTGTCTAGGAGGTGCAGACACACACACACACACACACACACACAGAGAGAGAGAGAGAGACACACACATACACCACATGTGGGCACTCACATAATTTGCTGCTCATTCCTTTGGTTTTTTTTTTTTATGCTTTTCCCCCTTCTTTACAAATTTTAAGAAAAGTGTGAGAAATATCGTTGAATTTATAATTGTCGATTCACTCCTCCATAGTAGATATATCTAACTTCTATATAGAAACAAAATATCCATTTGTGGCAATCTATATACTCTTTATTTCTAGTGTTACCAGTAAGTTACATGGGAAGCCTTTTAATGTCAAAGTTTTTTTTAAGCCCCTGACACAGACTGACTCTCCTATACTCAAAGCAGGGCAAACACCTGTGTTTGGGGATGTAATTGTCAATATTTTTTACATGATGGACACACGCACATGCTATGCTTTCTGGAGTCCTGTTTCTAGAGCAGAACATTCTATCTGTACAGGAATTTCCTCTGAATGAATGCAGCTCCAGAACACACAATAGGGAGCTGTAAAGACAGAGCAGGGCATAGCCCAGCCAGGCCCTGGGAACACCCTGTGCTTTGCTTCAACTGCTGAAGAGAATTTTTAAAAACGGCGGGATGCTATATAAAACTTTATTTCAAGGTGATCTGATTAAAATGAACATACCAGCACAGATTATGTATCTGGATGGTTTAGCTAGCCTAGAAAAACAGCACATCTTTTACGCTCATGTTTGTGCTGAGGAAAGCAATATAAAATCTTGCCTGGTACCTTCTTAGCCACCACTCCTAATTTCAGCACTTAGCATACCTGCAGTAAGGTACAGCAGTGACAAAAATCATCCCAAATCATTTGAATAATCGTATGTCCTTAAACAGGCTGTTTACTGAAGATACCTACAGTTTGAAAGCAGCCAACATACAGCTGTTCCAATTACAGCGGGGAAATAAAATTCTAAAGGTATGAGAAGACACACGTATTTATCAACACAGTATAGAAAATTTACAGGCTTGGAGAATTGAGCTGCAGAAAATAGAGTCCTTGCTTCTATAAAACTTTATGTGTCCATTCCAATACCTTTTGGAAGTCCATCCGAAATCCCTTGACTCCTAACTCGCCCCACATATATTCTTGCCACACATTTGGCAAAATAAACTGCCAAAGAATAAAAGTGCGGTGAGGCTGTATTGTGAGGAATTACTTTGTGATGAAAATCTAAGACATATAAAGTGTTCATTCACTGCAAAGTTTGTTTTATTTACAACACCCAACAGTAATGCTACTCTATTTAGATACAAGAAATCAGCTACACTAGCGATTAGGATACACTGGGGATTAGTGACAGCTTGGGATGGTGGATGGCTCTGCTCAGGCTGTGTGACAAAGTTAAGGACAAAAGGAGTTTATTGGAAAAGGCTATTCCATTTTTCTGACAGTGGAGCAAGTGATTATTTTGTGTTCTCTCTGTATCTGAGCATCAAATATATATATATACAAAGTATACAACTGTGAAATGTTTAGCTCGATACTTTTTAGAAACCATATACTCTTTCATAATTGACATCCATAAAAAACTATATATAATATGTAGTAACCATTTATATAAATATACAGTAAACAATGACTTGTTAATTTCAGTTAGTTCACCCTCCCACCACAGTTACTATGAAACTTCCACCATATTTACTGATAGTTCAGTTTCATAGGGATGACCTCACAGTATTTATTATTTTGTGGATAATTCCTCTGACTCCAAGTCATATAAATTTTCAACCATGTCATTCTGTATTCCAGTAGTTTTAAAATTGCTAAGTAAAACTGCACAATATTCACCACTCTAGCATCATTTTTTTGGGTTACTTCAGTTTCTGTTATTACAATAATGGGTAATGAATATTTCTCTAGAAGTCATAGTAAATACCTGCTAGAAGGGTTTCTGGGTCTGATATTTAATTTTGTCAGAAACTGGCAAACAGTCTTAATGATTTTTCTTATCTTCTTCTACTTTGGAGTTTACCAATGTGTGAGCGTTCCTGTCAATTCACATTCTTGTCAATAATGGATGTTTTCTATATTTTTGTCATCAGTCATCCCAGTTGACACTTGGTGACTTCTCGTTGCTTTTGTTGACATAGTCTTACAACCAATGATATTCGAAACTTTTTGGCAGTGCAGTGCTTACTGTTAATTCACAGATAATCTTTTATAAATGTAAACTTGTGCATTGTACATCTTAACTTCTTGAGAAGCGCTATAAAGTTCAAACTGCTTCAGATTCACAATCCTCCTGCCTCAGTCTTTGGGTGTTTTAATTATAAGTATATGGTACCACACACAGAGCTTTGTATATATTTCAAATGGGTTGCCATTTCATAATTTATAAGTGGTGGGTGATTCTTTATATAATTAGTGTAAAATCTATTTTATATATTTTATTACCCACTTTGGAGACTTGATAAATAGAAATTATATATTTTGCTTAAATCCAATAATTAACTTTATATATCTATTGCTGAATGATATCATAGCCTGCATGGTATCTCTTTTCCTATCCTGATGTCATGAAGGTATGTTTTCATTTAGTTACAGAAAGTGTATGAGTCTGGTTTTGCATTTGTGCCCATAGTCTGTTGAAGTGAAACTTTCTGGTGTCTTTGGAGATTTCGTTGTGTCGTGTGGTGTTTTTCATGAAATTGTCTTATGAGAGGATATCTTTGTTGAAGCAGACATGTGGGAGGATGGTTTTCTGGAAGCTGTGATATTTTGCTAGAGAGTAAGCTTGAGATAACACCTGATGTTTAGAAGGAATATAGATATAGCTCAACAGACAGTGGACAATGCTGTGTGGTATTGATTCACCTTGTTGCTCTTTGCTGGTCTTCATTTCTCATGACTTCACAGAGAAAAATGTCACCAAAGAACTTCTTTTGGTGTTCTAGTAGCTTTTTGCCAATTCCTCAGACTAGAGCCAATTGGCCGAGCCTTTTAGTTTGGTCTGGATCAACCTTCCATAGCTGATTTACAGCTGCTGATTCTTGTCAACTGAACTGCTGATATTCTAAGAACACAAATTGGATTTGCTCAAAAAACTATTTCTAAATAGGTCCACATCCTCCTTTGATGTATTAAACTTCCCATTCCACTACCTCTGGAGGGTGGTGATCTAGAAGAGAGGTTAAAGCATTTAAGAATCATCATTAAAAGTAGGCTATCAAAAAAAATCGAAGCCTACAGTCTGATCAAATTTCAGTCTTTCAGGTAGAAAAGTCATGTCATACTATCGACCTAATAAATATTCAGTTGCTTCCAAAACATGTTTTTAAAAGGCTTCCTTAAAGAAGTATGCTGTAGATTCACAGATGAAACTCAATGCAATAGACATGTGTGGATCTGCTTTGGCCCCATCATTCTGTTTGTCTACATTGTGTCTATTCCACAGCCTCAGATTATTATATAAATGATAGTAAATTTTGAAATTGGGAAGTCTAACTCCTCTAAATCTGTCCTCCTTAGATTTATACATGTCAGTTATTTCAATATGAGAATAATGATCTAAAGGATGTTATCAGCATCCTTATTTTATAGATGAATAAAGTAAATTTGGAATTTTATCTGATTTTTTCCCTGTAAAGGACAATGTTATTTAGACCTGGGATTTGCATTCATAAAGTCTGCACCACATTTTTGTTTTATTTTTGGGTGAGTGTATGTATATGTGTGTGTGTGTGTGTGTGTGTGTGTGTGTGTGTGTGTGTGTGTGTGTGTGAATGTAGATGTACACATGTCAAAATGTGGGTTCTACATTGTCTGTGTGGATGTCAGATGACAAACTCTGAAAATCAATTTCCTCTTTCCACCATGGATTATAAGCATCAAACTCAGGTCATCCTGTTCATTATATCTGCATCATCATCAGAATAATAGCTATCTGCATCATCAGAATATTAGCTATATTCAGTTGGTATTTTGGTATAACAGTATACATGGTTTGGTAGGTGGTCACATGGAATGATATGCTATGTTATAATAGTTCTGCACATGACATTCTTGAACATTATGCAGATCCTCAAAGACATATGATATTATCCTTATTCTTCTGGAGAAATCACTGACCCAAAAAAGCAACAGGAACTTTATTGATTACTATAAGGCTACTGATTGAGGGAATGCCCATTCTAACTCCATTAGTCTCTCAAGAATGACTTCCCATGTATGATCCCAAAGGCATCATCACCACATTCTTTCTTCACTTTTTCTTAACTTCTTTACTGTGGGTACTTTCTTTATTTCTTTCTTTTCTTTTTCTTTTTATTCCTTCTCTCTCTTTGTCAGTTCACATTTAGAATTCTGTGCATAATTTTTTTGTATATTCTACAAAGATCCAGCAGCGAGCTTCAGTCTAACATTGTAATATTGGTTGTTGATTCTTTGATTCTATATTTTTTCTAACTTCTTTCTATTTTATTGTTTTTATTGGATATATTTTATTTATATTTCAAATGTTATCACTATTCCTGGATTCCCCTTCATGCCCCCTATCCCATCACCCCTCCTTCTGCATCTATGAGGGTGTTCCACCATCCATCATTTCCCTCCTCCCTGTCCTGCAATTCCCCTACACTGGGGCATCAAGCCTTGACAGGATGAAGACTTCTTCTCCAATTGTTGCCCAACAAAGTCATTTTCTGCTTCATGTGCAGTTGGAGCCATAGGTCTGTCCACGTATATTTGTTGGATAATGGTTTAGTCCCTGGGAGCTCTGGTTGATTGGTATTGTTGTTCTTATGATTTTGCAAACCCCTTCAACTCCTTCAGTTCTTTCTCTAACTCCTCCATTAAGGACCCCATTTTCAGTTCAATGGTTGGATGTGAGCATTCACCTTTATTTTTGTCAGGCTCCAGCAGAGCCTCTCAGGAGACAGCTATATCAGGCTCCTGTAAGCATGTACTTCTTGGCATCAGCAATATTGTCTAGGTTTGGTGGCTGTATAAGAGCTGGATCCCCAGATGGGGCAGTCTCTAGATGGCCTTTCCTTCAGTCTCTGCTCCTACCTTTGTCTTTGTATTTCCTCCTGAAAATACTTTTCCCCTTCTAAAAAGGACTGAAGCATCTGCACTTTGGCCATCCTTTTTCTAGAGCTTCATGCGGTCTTTGAATTATATCTTGAGTATTCTGAGCTTTTTGGATAATATCCACTTATCAGTGAGTGTGTACCATGGTTTTGTTTTGTTAGGGGTTACCTCACTCAGAATGATATTTTTTAGATTCATCCATTTGTCTAAGAATTTCATGTACTCATGAAATTCTTGTTTTAGTAGCTGAATTGTACTCCATTGTGTAAATATACCATATTTTCTGTATTCATTCCTCTGTTGAAGGACATCTGGGTTCTTTCCAGCTGTGGCTATTATAAATAAGGCTGTTATAAACAAATTGGAGCATGTGTCCTTGTTATATGTTGGAGCATCTTATAGATATGTGTCCAGGAGTAGTATAGTTGAGTCCTCAGGTGGTACTATGTCCAATATTCTGAGGAACTGTCAGACTTATTTTCAGAGCAGTCATACCAGCTTGCAATCCCACCAACAATGGTGGAGTGTTCTTCTTTCTCTACTTCCTCACCAGCATCTGCTGTCACCTGAGTTTTTGATTTTAGCCATTCTGACTGGTGTGAGATGGAATGAGGGCATTTTCTTAAGAGTACTGTTTTGTATAATGTAATTACTTCATCTTTACTTCTGATATTCCAAATACATGTATTTGAAGTTAAATTCTTCGTTCTGTAACTCAAGTCTTTCTTTGAATTGTTTTAAAAACTAGACAAAAAACATCTTAAAGAAATAGTATAATCATTAATAGAAGACCAATAAAGTTGATCATATATGCAACACTTGTGATGTGCTTAGTGGATGAGGCCTGGGAACTACACTATTGGCTGCACCTGCTTTTCTCCTCCAAGGACTGCAAAGCATCAATGTACAAGAAGACATAACTTCATCATCTTAATCATTTCCTTTGAAATAACTCCTCTTCCAACTTTATCTACTTCAAAATAAATCTACCATTTGTAACCATTTTAACTTGACTTCCACAAGAGGAAGGACCCCAAACTGCTTCAAGTTGACTCTGGGACTCATACTCTATTGATATCCATGTCAGAAAAAAGGAAATATCCTATTTTAGCTTTGAAAATCAAAAAGTGTGATGCATTGCTTCCATCTCTTGTAGTCTGTTGGAGATGCTTGCATCTTTGACTCCTGATTTCTTTTTTAGGTTTTCTACCTCTAGTACTGTCTCTTTTAGTGTTTTCTTTATTGTTTTCATTTCTAGTTTAAGTTCCTTCTTCAATTCCTTCATCTCTTTGGTTCTGTTTTTCTCTAGTTCTTTGATTTCTTTGAATGTTTTTCTTGTTTCCTCTTTGAAAGCTTCTATTTCTTTATGCTTTTCCTCCTGTTCTTGTTTAGGGATCTCTATCATCATCTTGAGGTATGATTTCAGGTCTGAGTCTTCATTTTCTGGAGGGTTTGGCATTCTGCTGTTTGCTGTGATGGGAGAGCTGGGTTCTGTTGTTGCCTGGTTGTCTTCATTTCCATTGTGTAAGTTCTTTTGCTTTACTCTTGCCGTCTTGTTTTCTGTGATTATATGTGTTCTTGTTGTCAGTGATTGGTTCCTGTCTCTCCTGTGTATCTGGCCTGTGTCCCTGGATCTCAGCTGTTTCTGGTGGCAGATGGCCTAAGAGCCTGTTCTGCATGCACAGGCCTCTCTGGGTAGAAACCAAGTCCCAAGGCAGAGTTCTTGTTTCCCTGAACCAATGGGGGGTGCACTTTCTGCATGCTCGGCCTAGACCTCACAGCGCCCCGGCTACTCGCAGGGCAGTCTCACCAGACCTGTGTCCCTGGGTAGCTAATCTTCAATTTATTAGTAGTCCTTACATGAAAAAAATCTATAATCTATAATTTTGGGCCATTTCTTAAATTAAATGGCACTTTACAATATGTGCCTTCATGCTCAGTACAGAGGAAAACTTGAGCATTCTTCAGAGGAAAACTTGGACAACTCCCTTAAGACTGAATCTCATTTCAGATCCATGTCCCTCTCTATAGCCCATGTGTAATTATTTAAATGTCACGAAATTCTCCAAATGTGTGCGGTAAAGTCATTGAAATTAATTCGGGTAATTTATTTTACTTTCCATGGTGGAAATATGTGCACAGAAACGCTACTGTAGAGCTAAACCCTAGTGAATGGCAGTTGAATTTTATTTCTGAGGCTTTCTAAAGAGGTGGCATTTTACCTTACAAATGTAAATTTTCTCTCTTCCAACACATGCATGGAGGGAGAGAGACACTGATTAGTTCTCATGAATAAGGGATTCTCTCATTCAAGGCTCCAGCCCCAGAGTCCAGGCCAGGTCCATATACAAGTAGTGTTCCTGATTGAATGTGATCCTTGTAAGGCTTTCAAGGAGTATCTTACAAGAGCTTTTTTCAAACCAAGAAAGTTTCAGCAAAGAAGGTGCCTTTAGGAACTGATTTTTGCCTTCCTCGGTATATGTTACAGTCGCCTGTAATGTGTATACACTACAGCAACATAAATGAAATTGAAATAAGCTGAACTCTCACCCAAAATACTTGTACCATATACTGTGGCACAAGAACTCACATCACTTGTTTCTCTGCATACTCATCAAGGAGAATCTAACGTGCCCTGCTACCTGCCTCCAAAATAAGTTGAATGATTTAGCACTATAATGGGAAGTTAACATGACTACATACGTGTATTACTTAATTGAGGAGATACTTCCTTAGGCACATATTAAGTACAATTTGAGAAAAACACCAGAGTGAAAGAAAACTAAGTTCTTCAGTTGCACACTTGGAATAAAACATTCAGTAAGATGCAGAGTACAGTAATCCATAGTTGATTCAAAGATTTCTCTAAAATTGGTTAGGCAGCAGTTTAAATAGAATACTCCAGCCACAGTTTGAAAAAGAAACAATTAAATTCTTTTTATAGTTTTATTATGAGGAGGAAAAGCAGTTTTCCTGCTACTTCAGAGTCTCTGGCAATAGAAAATCTGACTAGTTCTCTATGGTTACTTCATGCTCTACTTAGATTTAACGACAAACAAATTGTCTATTTAATTAAATATAAAGAAATTAATGCTACTTCTCACTTACTCTTATCAATAGAACTAAATTTTATAATATTAAAATGTATGGACATCTCAACAGATTGAGATCTAAACCAAAAAAAAAAAAAAAAAAAAAAAAAAAAAAAAAAAAAAAAAAAAAAACCTACTAAGAAGTCCAGGGCATACACAGAAAATCTAGTATCAAATACTCTTCCATGAAATCCATTGTTGGTAAAAGTCACAAGACTTTTGTCCCAAGCTAATGACAATAGATGGAGCTGTTAAAAATTGTTCTCACAAGTAGTCAAGGGACCAACCTCAAAACGTAGAGTGGGAGGCAAGGTTCTTCGGAGATCAGGTACACAAATTTAACATAAGGCTTATCTCCTGGAACTCATTGCGATATCCATCACTGGAAAAGGTGGCATGAGAGAGAATACAATGGACCCTTTACCCATGTTAAGATATGCTGGCAAAAGGATAAATCTTGATAATATCATCCTGAGTGAGGTAACTCAGACCCAGAAAGACATATATAGTATGTACTCAGGTATAAGTGTACATTAGCCATTAAGTGCACAATAACCATGTTACAGTTCAGTCCACAGATACAAAGAAACTGGGTAATAAGGAGGACCCAGGGAGGATAAGTAAGTCTTGCTCTCCAGAGTTCCCAGGGAATAAAAGACCAACCAATCAGTACACATGGAGAGACCCATGGCTCCAGTTGCATAAGTAGCAGAGGATAGCATTGTCTGGCATCATTGGGAGGAGAGGACTTTGGTCCAGCAAAGGCTCTTTGTCCCAGTGTAGGGGAATCCCAATGTGCTGAGGTAAGAGAGGGTGGTTGGGAGAGAGCACCTTCATGCAAGAAAAAAGAGATGGATATCTGGTAAAGGGGAGGCTAGCAGGAGTCTATGGAGGTAACCCTAGGTAAGATTCCTGTTAACTGGATACTGTAGCCAGACAGGACTTCTAATGGGAAGGGAACATCAACTCCCACATCCACCAACCTTCATCCAATCCAGCATCCACAAACCTTAAACCTAAATTTGGCCTTACTACAAGATATGAAGGAATAAAAATGGAACAGAGACTGTGGGAAGAGCCAACAAATTACTGCCCCAACTTGAGACCCTAACCATGTGGGAAAGCCAACCTCTGACACTGTTAATGACACTTTGCTACAATTGAAGGCAGGAGTCTAACACAATTGTCTCTTGAAAGGTTCCATCCAGCAGCAGATGGAAATAGATTCAAAGATCTACGGCCAAAGATGAGGTAGAGATTAGGGCCTTTTAGAAGAATGGGGATAAAGCCGATTGAGCCAGCAGACCTAAAAGTCAACTAACCAGGATCCAGGGGTACTCACAGATTCTGAACCACCAATCAAAGAGCATGCAGAGGCTGAACCTAAGACCCTCTATACATTTGTAGCAAATGTGCAGCTTAGCCTTTATGTGGGTCCCCCAACAGCTGGAGCTGGGGCTGCCTCTGATTAAGACTTTGTTGCCTGCCATTGGATTCCCTACCTTGATTTCCTGATTGGGTCTCAGGAGGAGAGGATGAGCCTTGTCCTGCTAGGACTAGATGTTCCAGGATGGGTTAGTACCTAAATTGGGTTTCTCCTTCTCTGAGGAGAAGAGGAGAGGGTCATGGGGAAAGTGATTTGTAAGGGCAGGACTAGGGAGAGAGGAGGGAGGGAGGGTGTGATCAAAATGTAAACTGTATAAAAAAATTGTAAAACAAAACACCCAAAAAGAAAAGAAAAAGAGAAATATTCAGTGTGAAAAGAAGTGATAAAGAATGGGAGAACCTAGGAGTTATAAACCCAGCTAACTATATGTACATGTTTATATTGTGTTGCCTGTAAATTGTCTGTAAATAGCAACATGGTACTCTAAACTTCAGACTACAGTGATTTAACTTTTGTAGCAATGTAACCATTATATAAAAGAAATGTAAACTGAGTTTCTGAGATTCACTTTATTAATACTACCTAACCAGGAGAGTCACTGGGCTAAGGGAGAACCTTAACAGTCTGCTTTTGCCTCTTCCCAGCATGCCTCTCCATATAAGGAGGGTCAGGAACTTGCCTGAACCAAGACTCTGAGAAGGTAAACTTCAGAACTAGCTAAGAGGTTTGATCAATATATAAAGCTTACATCTGGGAAATGGAAGGCACACACGTGTATAAAATACCACAAACCCTATGACGCTGAAGAAAATTACAAGGAGAACATTGAGTCCACTGGCCACATACATGTTAAGATAGCTTTGTCAAAACCTAAACATTCCAAGAATTTCTAACCATAATCTGGTCTTATAGTTACTTACAATTTCATATCCAAAAGAAATACACACACACATACACACACACACACACACACACACACACACATCAGTAAAAATTTTTAAAAAATGATTCTGCTCTGTTTGTCTTGCAAAGTTTCACTTCCGAGAGCCGCCTCTGTGTGGAGTTGAGCACAATCCCTTAGGCAGTTAGTTACAAAGCCTGGTACCCACACATCTCATTTCATAGGCCCCAAGCACCTGCACCTCTCAGAGGCAACAAAGCTGGAAAAGCTTCCTCTCAGCCATTACTTTCACATACTGTCTTCCACAGTCCGGTAAAATTATGACTCAATAATGAATAGCTTATTAGACAGATTGATATGTTATTCTCAATCCATGATCCTCCACACAACAAGCTTACAACCAGCTGATAAAGATATAACCTTCCACCTAGATAAGATAAACTGACTTATAGAAATGCAAACCTATTTTTGGCTTCTGCCTGTGGCGTAGCTGGCAGCTGAGTCAGAAGTTGTGAGGAGAACATCTGCAATCGAGTGACTACAGTGACCGGGAACAGATCTTAGGAACTTCTGTTCCTACCCGGAGAGGACTTCAGGACGCAGAGCAGAGCCTGGCCCAACCACCAGCCGGAAAGGCGGCTCGTACAGGCTGAGCAAATGGTGAGTGGGAAACCTAGGCTGCGGGGGAGCAGAGGGATCTCTGCGGAGTGCACACGGAAAGGGCACCCCCTGCCCTGACCTGCCCTGTCCTCCCCGATCCAGTGACCGGGAACAGATCTTAGGAACTTCTGTTCCCACCCGGAGACAACTTCAGGACACAGAGCAGGGCCTGGCCCAACAGCCAGCCAGAAAGGTGGCTCGGAGAGGCTGAGCATCTGTGACCAGGAACAGATCTTAGGAACGTCTGTTCCCACCCAGGGGCGACTTCAGGACGCAGAGCAGAGCCTGTCCCAGCTGCCACCCGGAACCTGGACTGCTGGGGAGTAGAGAGATCTCTGAGGAGTGCACACGGAAAGTATACCAGGGACACAGACCAGATACAAGGGAAAGGCAAGAACATATCACTGACAACAAAATGGCAAGAGGAAAGAGAAAGAGTATATCCCAAGGAAACCAAGACAATCTAGCAACACCAGAACCCAGCTCTTTGATAGTAGCAAACATAGGAATTCCAAACACTCCAGAGAAAGAAGACACAGACCTGAAAACATGCCTCAAGACGCTGATAGAGTTACTTAAACAAGAAAGGGAGGAAAAGCAAAAAGATTCAGAAGCTTTTAAAGAAGAAACAGGAAAAAACACTCAAAGAACTCAAAGAACGAGACGAAAACAGAACCAAAGAAATAAAGGAATGGAAGAGGGAAATTAAAACAGAAATTTACACAATAAAGAAAGCGCTAAAAGAGATAACCCTAGAGTCAGAACACCAAAAAAAGAAATCAGGAGTCACAGAAGCAAGCATTTCCAACAGATTACAAGAGATCGAGGAGAGAATCTCGGGGGCAGAAGACAACATTGCAAACATAGACAAAACAGCCAGAGAAGATGCAAAAAACAAAAAGCTCCTAACCCAAAATGTCCAGGAAATACAAGACACAATGAGAAAACCGAACCTAAGGATAATAGGAATAGAAGAGGGAGAAGAGTATCAACTAAGAGGCACAGTAAATATCTTCAACAAAATCATAGAAGAAAACTTCCCTACCCTCAAGAATGAGATGACCACGAGCATAAAAGAAGCCTTCAGAACTCCAAATAGGTTGGACCAGAAAAGAAATACCTCCCGACACATAATAGTAAAAACATCAAGTGCCCAAAGTAAAGAAAGAATACTAAAAGCAGTAAGGGAAAAAGGTCAGGTAACATATAAAGGCAGACCAATCAGACTCACACCCGATTTCTCAACAGAAACTATGAAAGCTAGAAGAGCCTGGACAGACATCATGCACTCCTTAAGAAAGCACAAGTGCCAGCCCAAGCTGCTATACCCAGAAAAACTATCAATCACCATCGATGGAGAGACAAAGATATTTCAAGACAAATCAAAATTCACACAATATCTGACCACAAACCCAGCACTACAACGAATTATAGGTGGAAAACCCAATACAAGGAGGGAAAATACAGCCTAGTAAAAACAAGAAAACTCCTAAACAAAAAAACTAAAGAAAAAAACACAGACACAACTCAACCCAAAAAAGCAAAAATGGCAGGACAGAAACAATTATTCCTTGATATCTATTAACATAAATGGTCTCAACTCCCCA
The DNA here is from genome assembly GCF_963924665.1 of Micromys minutus. Lineage (NCBI taxonomy): Eukaryota > Metazoa > Chordata > Mammalia > Rodentia > Muridae > Micromys > Micromys minutus. The sequence goes on from NC_137958.1 coordinate 26,405,504, forward strand.
ATAAAGAGACATAGACTATCAGACTGGATACATAAACAAAATCCAGCCTGTTGCTGCATACAGGAAACTCATCGCAGAGACAGAGACAGACACTATCTCAGAGTAAAAGGGTGGGAAAAAAACTTCCAAGCAAACAGCTCCAAGAAGCAAGCTGGAATGGCTATTCTAATATCGAATAAAGTAAATTTCCAACCAAAAGTTATCAAAAAAGATAAAGAAGGACACTTTTTACTCATTACCGGGGAAATCTGTCAGGAGGAACTCTCAATCCTTAACATATATGCTCCAAATAAAAAATCACCCACATTCATAAAAGAAACTCTACTAAAGCTCAAAAAATACATTTAACCCCACACAATAATAGTGGAAGACTTTAACACCCCACTCTCACCAATGGACAGATCAGGGAAACAGAAACTGAACAAGGACACTGCAAAACTAGCAGAGACTTTGAACCAACTAGAATTAATAGATATATACAGAACATACTATCCTAAAGTAAAAGAATACACCTTCTTCTCACCACCCCATGGCACCTTCTCGAAAATTGACCACATAATTGGACACAGAACGAGCCTTCATCGATATAAGAAGATTGAAATACTCCCATGCATCCTCTCAGATCACCATGGTCTACGGCTGGTCTTTAACAACAACAAAGACAACAAAATGCCCACATACACATGGAAACTAAACAACACTCTGTTAAAGGATAGCAGGGTCAAAGAAGAAATAAAGAAAGAAATTAAGGATTTTCTAGAATTCAACGAAAACGAAAACACAACATACCCAAACCTATGGGATGCAATGAAAGCAGTATTGAGAGGAAAACTCATTGCCCTAAGTGCTTCCAAGAAGAAACTGGAGAGAGCTCACATCAGCAACCTGACAGCACAGCTAAAAGCACTAGAACAAAAGGAAGCAGATATACCCAAAAAGAGTAGACGGCAAGAAATAATCAAAATTAGGGAAGAAATAGACCAAATAGAAACAAAAAAAACCATTGAAAAAATCAACAAAACAAAGAGGTGGTTCTTTGAGAAAATCAACAAGATTGATAAACCCCTAGCCAGACTAACTAAAGGGCAAAGAGAGAGTATCCAAATTAACAAAATCAGAAAGGAAAGTGGTGACATAACAACTGAAACTAAGGAAATTCAAGAAATCATCAGATCCTACTACAAAAACTTATACTCTACACAATTGGAAAATTGGAGGAAATGGACGAATTCCTAGACAGATACAAGGTCCCAAAGTTGAACCAGGACCAAGTAAACCATCTAAATAACCCTATAACACCTAAAGAAATAGAAGAAGTCATCAAAAGCTTACCAACCAAAAAAAGCCCAGGTCCAGACGGGTTCAGTGCAGAATTTTATCAGACATTTATTGGGGATATAACACCAATATTCGCCAAGCTATTCCAAAAGATAGAATCAGATGGAATATTACCCAACTCATTTTTTGAGGCTACAATAACCCTCGTACCTAAGCCACACAAAGACCCTACAAGGAAAGAGAACTTCAGATCAATCTCACTTATGAACATTGATGCAAAAATACTCAACAAAATCCTTGCAAACCGAATCCAAGAACACATCAAAACCATCATTCATCATGACGAAGTAGGCTTCATCCCTGGAATGCAGAGATGGTTTAACATAAGGAAATCCATCAATGTAATCCACCATATAAACAAACTTAAAGACCAAAATCACATGGTCATCTCACTAGATGCTGAGAAAGCATTCGACAAAATCCAACACCCCTTCATGTTAAAAGTCCTGGAAAGAACAGGAATCCAAGGCCCATATTTAAACATAATAAAAGCAATGTACAGCAAACCAACAGCCAACATCAAACTTAATGGCGAGAAACTTGAAGCAATCCCACTAAAATCAGGGACTCGACAAGGCTGCCCACTCTCTCCCTACCTATTCAACATAGTACTGGAAGTCCTGGCTCGAGCAATTAGACAGCAAAAGGAGATAAAGGGGATACAAATCGGAAAGGAAGAGATAAAAACATCACTCTTTGCCGATGACATGATAGTGTACTTGAGTGACCCCAAAAATTCCACCAGAGAACTCCTACAGCTGATAAACAAGTTCAGCAAAGTGGCCGGATACAAAATTAACTCAAACAAATCAGTAGCCTTCCTATACTCAAAGGACAAACATGTGGAGAAAGAAATTAGGGAAAAAGTACCCTTCACAATAGTTACAAAAACTATGAAATACCTTGGTGTGACTCTAACTAAGGAAGTAAAGGACCTGTATGACAAGAACTTCAAACCTCTAAAGAAAGAAATTGAGGAGGATCTCAGAAAATGGAAAGATCTCCCATGCTCATGGATTGGAAAGATCAACATCTTAAAAATGGCCATCCTACCAAAAGCAATCTACAGATTCAATGCAATCCCCATCAAAATTCCAACCCAGTTCTTCATGGAATTGGAAAGATCAATGTGCAATTTCATATGGAATAACAAAAGACCTAGAATAGCGAAATCCATCCTCAACAACAAGAAAACATCTGCGGGAATCACTATCCCTGACCTCAAGCTATATTACAAGGCAATTGTGCTGAAAACTGCATGGTACTGGTACAGAAATAGGCAAGTGGATCAATGGAATAGGATAGAAGATCCAGAAATGAGCCCTCATGTATATGGTCACCTGATTTTTGACAAAGGAGCAGTAAACATTCAATGGAAAAAGGACAGCCTATTCAACAAATGGTGCTGGTCCAACTGGCACTCAACATGCAAAAGAATGAAAATAGACCCGTTCTTATCTCTTTGTACAAAGCTCAAGTGTAAGTGGATTAAAGATCTCCACATTAAACCAGATACACTGGAACTATTAGATGAGAAAGTAGGGAAAACCTTAAAACACATAGGCACAGGAGAAAATTTCCTGAACAAAACACCAATGGCTCAAGCTCTAAGGTCAAAGATTAACAAATGGGAATTAATGAGATTGCAAAGTTTCTGTAAGGCTAAGGACATCGTCAAGAAAACAAAACGGCAACCAACAGAATGGGAAAAGATCTTTACCAACACCACATCAGATAGAGGCCTAATATCCAAGGTGTACAAGGAACTCAAAAAGCTAGACACCAGAGAATCAAATAACCCTATTAAAAAATGTGGTACAGAGCTAAACAAATTATTTTCTGTTGAGGAACACCGAATGGCCGAGAAACATCTGAGGAAGTGCTCGACATCCTTAGCCATCAGGGAAATGTAAATCAAAACAACCCTAAGATTCCACCTCACACCTGTCAGATTGGCTAAGATCCAAAACTCAGATGACAGCAGATGCTGGCGAGGCTGCGGAGAAATAGGAACACTTCTTCACTGTTGGTGGGGTTGCAAGCTAATACAACCACTCTGGAAATCTGTCTGGCGATACCTCAGAAAATTGGATATAGTACTACCTGAAGACCCACCTATTCCACTTCTGGGCATATACCCCAGAGACACTTTAATACACAACAAAGATATATGCACCACAATGTTCATAGCGGCTCTATTTATAATAGCCAGAAGCTGTAAGGAACCCAGATGTCCTTCAGAAGACGAATGGATACAAAAATTGTGGTACATATACACAATGGAATACTACTCAGTCACCAGAAACAATGCCTTAACCAAATTCTTAAGAAAATGGCTGCATCTAGAGAAGATCATCCTGAGTGAGATAACCCAGTCTCAAAAGAACAGACATAATATGCAGTCACTGATAGTGGGATGCTAACCCCAGAGGCTTGCACTCCCCCAGAAACAACTCACAGACTGTATGAAGTCCAAGAAATAAAGAAAACAAAAACTATACATATATTCACAAAACAAGAAGACTTTGACTATTTCCATGTTGCGTTTTGTTTTGCATGTACTTTACGCTTATTGCAACTAGTACGTTTTTAATGCATACTGTCAAGCCCTTGAAAAAAATCAAGTACTGACTAAAAAACATATTCACATGGTTTTATGTAAAATTTATTTTAATGTCTGAAAAAACAGTACTGACAAAAATGTATAATTTTAAGCAAAAAATGTTTAAAATCTTTAAAAAAAATAATAAGCTGTTAGTCTTTTGTGTAGATGGAAATATCTCAAGAAACACTTCTTGTTATGATTAATAATTTGAGTCTTATTTGTAACAGATAAGAGACCAATGTATTTTCCATGTATTTTGATGTTAAAAAAAATAAATCTTGTTTTGAAGACAAAAAAAAAAAAAAAAGAAATGCAAACCTAGAATGTATACATATCTACACATGGCTACACAGAGCCACAAGGAGAAGATGGGTCATCCTCATCTTCTATCTTTAACCTACCACTCTCTCCTTCCTCTTCTCTCCTTCCTAGACTTTTCCCCCACTTACCCTTTCTACTCATAGATATTAAGGTGATAGGCTCGACCCGCCTTTTGTATAATGATATCGTACACACACACACACACACACACACACACACACACACACACACACTCACACACACACACATATCATAATTATTTTTCCAGGTTGATTTATGTTTTAAAAAGTTGAGAGTTATAGTATACAAAACTAGTATTGCTAGGGCATCCTAGTAAAAGTCAGGACCAGACTTGTCTTTGAATAAATCCTGTATCTCTAAACATGTCTTTACTTTTTAACTTTACTAGAGACTGACTTGATCACAGACCCTGAAAGCATAAATGAAACTAAATGCTTATACATAATACATCAAGAGAGCCACAATATATATGCAAAAAGTAAACATGCTGTATCCATACATTATCAGATAAAATACAGCAAAGAACATAAATGTATTATTCATGACAAGAAATGCAATTATTAATGTCTTTGAAAGCACATTGTTTCTTACCCACGGACACAAAATGATTAATTTTTTAAAAATACATGAAGTGTGACTTTACAAGCTTTACTAAATAAATTTTAAATACTTCAACAGAAGCCATGAAAAACAGCAGACTCTAAAATAAAAGTTTTTCTTCAATTAAAAAATAATCATGCTTTTCTATCTGTTTATAACAAATGGTAAAACACTAAATGATACGTTGAGAATAAGAGACATGGGAGGCATAGTGAAAGAAAAGGACTTTGCCACTTTTGTCTTTGTCACAACATGCTTCTCTGAAAATGCTGTAGAAAGCTATCACAACAAAGAAATTCAAATGGACTATTGTGGGGTAACAACAGAGTCAGTAACTGTTTGTGTTAATGCACAAAATGTGTCAAAAGCCTAAATTTGTACTTTGTAAGCTTGCTTTTACATCCACAAAAAATTCAAAGGACTAAGAAATCTAATATTGATGAGAATTTAACATTCATTTTAGCTTGTATCCAAAGTATTAGACCCAAAAGGCTCACTAAAGTAATATAAAAATACTTTAAAATAGAATGCTTGGTGAGTTAGAGAAATCATTAAAATGTTGTTGGGCTTGAATTCTATTATAATGAAAATTAATTTTGCTTCTAAAGAAAAAAAATCCAGTGTATTCTGCTTATTTTTTTATTTATAAAGGAATTATTTAACTACAATTAAGAAAAATCCTCTTTCCCTAATATAAAGAATTGTTTTTCAACCTGTGTTCATAACAACCGTCTGTGAGTGGTGAGGAGGTCAGAAGCCAACTGTGGTAAATCTGACATCTGCCCACGCTAGGGCTGCAGGTGGTCAGTGGACTCTAGCTGAATCATAAGAAGTGGTTCTCTTTAAAATAGTGTTGCTATAAAATTAAGAAAAATTCTGGAAAGCTAGAGAAAGTACATGAAACATAGGAAGTTGTCTATTAGAAAGAATAAATATACACACTATATGTTTTGTCCCAATATGATAACCTATTTAACTATCATATTCTCATTTTAAATAACTGGAAAGGTTTTCCAAACATATTGATTTTAATTGCTTTTAAAAGCTAATTTTACAAAACCTGTAGACTGAGATTGTTAATTTTTATTATGATTATGTAACTAGAATAAGCAAAATTTATATCATCTGTTAACTGTCTCAAATTTCTAAAATCGGAGTCACTAATATTAATTAATGAAATTAATGAGGTGCTTTCTCTAAATGAGTTCATCTTATTTTCTTATTTTTCTAAGATGCTTTCTAATAAAAATAAACACAGAATATGAGCAATGTAGTATTTCACACGTGTATCCATGCAGATTCTTTTTAAACAGGCAGCAAATATTAAAGGTATAATTTCAATAAGAAAATTATAAGCAATATTCAGTAATGATTTTGTAAAACTCACATGAATGGTAAAAATATAATTTTTAGATAATTTAAGCATTTCTCTACAATATATTTGATTATCTTGATAAAGAGAATAAGAAATCAAATTCCAAACTAAGAGGAAATAATTATAATAAGAAATAAAATAATATCCAATGAATCCTGAGTAAAAGAATGTAGGATATATGGAAAATGTTAAGTGTATTCATTGAAATTATCTCACTGATTAAAAAGACACTATCCACTACAAATTTGTATAGTCTGCAACCTCACAGACAAACAGTGTCCTTGGGAAGAATTCTATCTGCAGAATAGTTTACCTCAGATCACACCTTGACCAACAGCGAATCTACACAGGAGCCCTGGAAGACTATGAAAGGACCTCTGAATTATCTGCAGTGAATACATCTCTGACCCTCTTTTGTGATTCTGTAGATGATGCATTCTGAATAGAGTTGAGTCCCATGCATCCATTAAATATTAAAAACATAAACGAGGCACTGGGATTGTGTCATGCTATGATGTGCTACTTACTAACACAGACATTATCACACAACCATTTATCAGACAATTCATCATTTAACTTTAACTCTAGTTTAATTTCCCTTCCTGAAAAATTTGAAATAGATGACTCCAGTTGTCTTGTGTATAAACATGAGATGTTTTATAAAGAGCTAATATACCACTTAAGGAAAAACTGCATAGACATTCCTTTTCACACATAAATCAAATGACGGAGAACATTTTACTCAGATAAAAAATAGCTGAAATTCACAAATATTAAGTGCTATCAATTTTTTTTGAAGTTTCTTTTCAGTAAACTTGTTTCATATTTGCTTATATAGTTTTTGATCTGGCAAAACCATAGGAACTGCAAAAGAAAAATTCCATAATAGGAAGGACAACTAAAACTATTGATACACACTAAAATAAAAAGGGAAAATATTTCCATGTTGGTAACCTATTCCTAAGTATCAGTTATATTTTCATAAATAGCCTAAATGTATATTAACTATAATGAAGAAATAAAGCAAGCAAATGTACAGGAAGCAGAAAAGTGCATTAACAACATAGCATGGTAGCAATTATGTAAGCATATGACTTGTGGGTACAAAGAGGATGGTTTAAAGAGAACTCTTTAGTGATTATATTCAGGATGGAGAAGACAGGGGAAAACTAAACCATAAAAGTGTCCTTGAGAATATCATCCTGAGTGAGATAACCCAGTCACAAAAGAACAGACATACTATGCAGTCACTGGTAATTGGATACTAATCCCAGAAAGCTCTGGACACCCCAGAAACAACTCACAGACTGTGTGAAGTCCAAGAAAAGAAAAAAAAGGAAAAGACAAAACCATTATGTTTATTCCTTACACACCAAGAAAACGTTGACTAATTCCAGGTTACATCCTGTTTTACATGTACTTTATGCTCATTGTAACCAGTAAGATCTTAATGCACACTATCAAACCTTAAAAAAAAAAGCAAAGCTCTGACAAAAATGTATTCATATACTTTTATGCAAAAATGCTTAAAATTTGTACATTTATCTTTGTTTTTTAAAATAAAGTTCAATTAAAAAAAAAAGTGTCCTTGAAGGGCAAAGAGGCTAGAAAGCACATTTATTAAATACTGCACAAGCCAAACACCATGGAGCTATAACAACTCCTGTTATATACTCAGATTCAAATTTAAGTTGGAGATATTTTTAAGTGTTTCTATAGGTATAACTTACTTGTATTTGAGAGGATGTAAGGCCAGCACTTATTACAAAAGAGTAAAAATGAATTCTGCTTTGTTCTACTACTTTACCAAATGTCTTAGTTAGTGTTCCATTGCTGTGAAGAGACACCATGGCCTCACCTACCCTTATAAAGGAAAACATTTAATTGGGGATGACTTATAGTTTCAAAGGTTTATTTCATCATCATCATGTTGGGGAATATGGTAGCATTTAGGTAGACATGGTGACGGTGAGTAGCTGAGAGTTCTACATTTGCATCCTCAGGCAACAGAAATAGAAAGTCATTGGATCTGTCTTGGACTTTGGAGAACTCAGTGACATATTTTCTCCAACAAGACCATACCTTCTAGTCACTCACACATTGTGGCACTCTCTAATGACTAAGGACTCAAATATATGAGCCTATGGGGACCATTCTTATACAAACCACCACACCAATGTATGTACAACTAGCTCATTCAAGATGTGACTGAAACAATAAATTTTATAGGAAAACATTGAACTAGTAGAGCTTCTTCATTTATGCTTACCTTTTCTCTATAATGTTTATTCTTAATAATGTTGAAACTACTAAACTAAGAATCATTATTTTTATTTTCCCCTTCAGTTTTCTCTTAACTGCGAAACTTTTGCTATGAACAATTCTTTGCTTGACTTTCAGATTGCTTAGGTGTTGGACTATTACATTAAGCATCTATTACATTCTACATCTCTTAGGGATGATGCTAAGTGTATCCTTAGTATTTCTTTCTGGTCCTATGTTACTAGCATTATAGATTCTAAGATGTGTAACTTTTGTCTTTCCTTTGCCACCACAAGTCTATTCATCATTGCTTTGAATTAGAACAGCTTATAGGGTTTTTCCTCTCATCAGAGCTTGAAGCAGCACTGTGGAGAAGAATTGTGTATCAAATGAGGTGTTTTTTTTTCCTTCAGTCTGTATGTAGCAATGGAAATTTCGAAGAAACTGATAGTACTGAATGGCTATATATAAATATATATATATATATATTTATATATATATATACATACACACACACACACATACACACACACACACACACACACACACACACACACACACACACATATATATATATATATATCTGGTAGGTCCAAAGTTATAAAAATTAGTGCAATAAAGGTAGATGAAATGGAATAAATACATTTTTAGAAACTGAATAAACATCATTTGTTTTGGCTTATTTTTTAAATAATAACCAATATAGGGAATTCTTCATATTGTTGGAGGAAAAAAAGGTGAAAAAGAAAAGTTATTTGAGCAGAAGTGTCAACCCGGTGCAACCTGGTAAAGCTGTTCAACCCAGAGTCAGAAAAGGAAGGATGGACAAATGTTTCACCTGCAAAGGGAACAAAAATACTATGGTCATTGTTTTCTGCTTCTTGACTGAATCATACAGTATATAGCCTCTGCCAACATTTGTGAATATTAAAAGTAAATTGTTCTGACTCATAATGTTTATTGACTGATAAATTGCCATTCTGGAAAATTGGCAAAGGTTAGAAATTTTTTTTAAATGTTATGGGAAGTACATCACGTACTTGTCATTTCCAGTGGAAAATAAACTATGTGAAGATAGACACTAGTAAACCAGAACGTGACTCAATTAGCCAATAAATGACAAGTTTGCCCCTAACCACTCATATACTCAATAAAAAGTGGATTATATTTGGAACTATTATACTGATATGGTGGAGTCCAGATACAAAATCTAAATTAGAGAGATGCAGGGAGTTTTCCAAGTCTTAAAGATGTCAATATTGATTTAAAATTAAACACAGTAACTCAGAATAGGGGAAGTTTTTAAAGTCTTAAAATCAATCTATAGCAATTTGGAGCTTTGTTAATTACAAATGAGAAAAATATCAAAGAAACTTGGGCCATAAAGAAAACAAAGCCCAGAGATAAAGAGTGTAAAAGGTGGGTGCATTGAAAGACAAATTCAACTTTAAGATAAAAACTTCAAAGGAGAAAAAGACTACTTCTTTTGTGGATAAAAGGATGCAGTTCAAAGGTTGTAACTGTCAACAACTCATAAGCACCAGATAGAGTATAAAACATGAAATAAAAGAGGGTAGAAATAAAACTTGACATTACATCATGACTGAGGAAGAGCTCAATGGACAGAGTTGTCAATTAATTGACAATGTTTATTCTTCTTTGAAACATACTGACAGATTCAGTCATTTAAGATGTAACCATTAGTGGATGTCTCTTGTATCCATAACTCTGGAGTCATACACTTACTATGAATTAGTTATCATCCTCCAGCCTGTGTTAATATGCTTCCATCTACTACACTTGACATCCATATTGTAGAGAAGAACATCATATATTGAAAAAAATCACATGTAAAATGATTATATTAAATTAAAACTAAGGCAAACACCTTTTTAAGCCTCATTGTGACTCATTAAAAAGAAATGTCTGACTTTTAAGCCTTGGTACTGGTGTAGATTTTTAGCCCATTTCCATCCTCAGAGGTACCACTATTCAATTCTCTTATTAGAAGGTACATATTTGTATCAGAAGAAAAAGGTCATGATAGATTCTGTGTAATTAAAGCAAATCTGAAGTGTCATGAGATTATAGATTAACTCTTAGAAGTTAATTATATTAAGCCACACTCAAATAACTTCTCGTGTATCTAAATTTTCACTTCACGTCATAATATAAAACATATTCTGTAATAACTGGAAACCAGACAAAGGTAGAATTTGAATTCTGAATGCTATCTTAGTTAGAGTTTAATGGCTGTGGAGAGATTCCATCACCATCTTTTATAAAGAAAACATTTACTGGGGCTGGCTTACATTTTCAGAAATTCAGTCCATTACCAACATGGTTGGAGGCTTGGTAGTATGCATGAGGATCTACAGCTTGAACCAAAGGCACTAGTCATGGCTGACCACAGGAAACCTCAAAGTCTGCATACACAATGACACTCCTTCTCCAACAAGCCAACCCTATTCTAACAAGGACACATCTCCTAATAATGGCATTTCCCATGGGCCAAACATATTAAAACCACCACATTCCACTCCCATAGGCTTCTTCAAACACATGAGTCTATAGGGGCCATAATTAATCATAGCATAATACAAAACAAATGTAACCGAACTTCAAAAGTTCCCATAGTCTATTACAATCTAAACAATGTTAAAAAATCCAAAGTTTAAAGTCCTGAGATTCATGCAATTTTTTAACTGTAATCCCCTATAAAATCAAAAATAAAGGAAGATCACAGAATATACATAAACATTCCATTACATCATAGTAAGGAAATACAAGAGCAGAGCAAGACATAAATCCAGCTAGGCAAACTCCAAATTCTATATCTCTATGTCTGATCCCAAAACACTCTTCAGATCTCCAACTGCTTTTATCTTTGTTGCATCTTCATTCTTTTGGGCTGATTCCTCTCTCTATTATCAGCTTTCCTTAGAAGATTTCTCACCTTCTTGGCTGATTCCTCTCCCTATTATCAACTTGCCTTAGAAGGTTTCTCACATCTCTGACATCTAACATCTGGGAGTATCCAAGGCCGCTTCAACTTCATTGCTTTTTATTCCAATGACTGGGGACCACACATGATATTCTATACTCTTCCAAAGGGTTTGGGCCACTTCTTCAGCTCTGCCTTCTGTAGTACCATAGTCTTTGGTTTACTCTATTCCACCGATGCTGCTCTCATTTGTCATTATTTCACATTGCTGGCATATTCTGGGATCCTCTGCTGCAACTAGGCTTCACCAATAGCCTCTAATAGACTCTCTTCATGGTGCCAAGCTTCAACTTTATTTCAGTTATGGGTCTTAAACTGCTACTGAGACTGCACCATTACCATCTTCCCTGGCCTCTCACAGTGCCAAACCTCAGCTGCTTTCCATGGCTTAGTCATGCCTTCAAAACCATTACCACCTGGGTAACTCTTACATGTTCCTCGGTCTGGCTGCCAGCACAATGTCTGTATCTGAAACATAGCTTCTTTGTGCTCTCAGAAAATACTTCCCTGAAGATTTTGCCTCAGTGTTGCTGGTCTCTTCTTAGTAGCCATTAATTTCTTAGCTCCAGATAACCAACATCAATTGTCTCAATAACCATCTCCATGCTTGACTCTAAGTCCAGAGACACATGGACAAAGTTGCCAAGTTCTGCTACTTGCTGGGAGTGGAACATGACCCCCATGTTCTTTTATATCTTTACTAGTTTTTCTGTTTTCAAAAATTTGCTTTACTGTCTAAGCTTGGTTATTCATAAATGTGTTCTGTAGACTGAGTTTGAACTCAGAAATCAACTTTCCTCTGTCTTCTGGGATTAAAAGCTTATAAGAACATGCCTGTACCTAAGCTTTTCATAATCATAATACCTCAAGATTAAGTGTGTGTCATCCCAAGTCAAGATCCAGATCTTGTATCTTCCAGCCTCAAAGTTTGTGTAACAGACAAGCCTTCCACTTCTGATTGTAGTTAATTCCAGATATAGTCAAGTTCAAAACTAAGAATAGCCATTACAACTTATCACTTGCCACTGTCATTTTGACATACAACCATAACTCTCTATTTCAAATAAAACAATAACCAGGTTACAATAATACCTACCATAATGTAACTATTCCTTATTCAATTACAAATGGATAAACAATAAGCTTATGCAGGTAGATATGGTGTTCAAGAAGCAAAGAGTTCTGTGTCTTGATAGAAAGAAAGCACAAGGAGACTGCCTTCTTCAGGAAGCCTGGAGAAACTTCTTATTCATACTAGGATGAACTCATGCATAGTAAATATCAAAGCCCGCCTACACCATGAAACACATTCTCTACCAAGGCCACACCTTCTCATAATGCCACTTCCCATGAGACAAGTATATTTAACCAACCACAGGTGCTATATTAAAGAAGGCACTCATATAATTTAATCCAATGTAAAGTTTTTGCCAACTCTACATTATTCTATTTATGTTTTACCTTTTCAGATATTATTTATTGGTGGATTCATTTCAGTTTTAAGGAACAGAAATCCTAATGATGGAAAGCTTTTAATATTTTCAGCATTTGGCAAGTTTATTACTCGAGGATATAATGTTATAAAGATCATAACTAGAAGTAAGTAGTATAATTAATATGTTTTTTCAGAGTCTAATATCTTGATCTATTCCCTAGAAAGAGAAAATATCATGTTTCAAATAACTCTGGGTTATTTATGAAACTGTTCATTTCTAAAATATTATAAAACCTTTGTTTCATTGTGTAACTTGTGTAATATCAACTGTGATATAAAAATTCTGAAGATATATATATATAGATAGATAGATAGATAGATAGATAGATAGATAGATAGATATAGATATAGATATAGATATATATGTAGAGCTGGCAAAATCGCTTCTATATTTGAGGCTACAAAGGCTGGAAATAACTGTAAGGAATGACCTTGTAGGTCAAAATATGGATTTAAACTCAAATTTTAGGTCACTTAGGAATGACATGATGTGCTTTTTATTGCTTTGTTCATAGTTTTCATGGTTTCATCAAATAGAGAGAGTCATGTGGTCATTAAATCTGCATTAAGCAAAATGTCTGTAAAAGTCAGATTCACTGATAATAGGAGAAAAAAACAAGAATATGAATAAAAATACTAGTTGGGAGTATTTCACACAAATCATAACAAATAAAAACCCCAAACCAGGCACTGGGAGGAGGGGACAGTGATTTGAGATTCCTGTATTTGATAGGCAGTTCTTAGAGATGAACCTACTTTTCATATTCTGTAACAGTGAAAATTCATTGAAAAAGACAAGTGGATTCAAGGATAAAGTTATTATGTTAAACTAACAAAGAAAGGGTGATGTTAAATTTTTAAGGTACATAGATTGAAGGGATTCTGAGTGAGACATAATTCTAAACTTTCTGCAACATCTAAACTATGAACATATTTTTGATATATGATTATGTAGCAAAGTAAAAAATATTAGCCCAAGATATACGTTCGAAGGCTGTTTGGGTTATTAGCACGTACTGCATGAAGTAGGACATAGGTGTTGAGGACTTTGGAGAGACTGCAGGGAATAACAAAACAATTAAAGTAACAAACATGGAGGTCTGTAATAAACAGAATCATGATATCTTCTGATTAAAAAAAAAAAACTTCTCAATTAAAAATAGTTAACCATATAAAAATCTGCAGATAATACTACTGGATGGGATGGGGAATGAAAACAGCTATTGGATTAACAAACTTGGACATTATTTTTTTTAAACAACTTTATTTTACAAATAAAGATAAATGTACAGATTTTAAACATTTTTTGCTTAAAATTATACATTTTTGTCAGTACTGTTTTTTCAGATTTTAAAATAATTTTTACATAAAACTATGTGAATATATTTTTTAGTCATTACTTGATTTTTTCAAAGGCTTGACAGTATGCATTGAAAACCTAATAGTTACAATGAGCATAAAGTACATGCAAAACAAAACGCAACATGGAAATAGTCAAAGTCTTCTTGTTTTGTAAATTTTTTTTGTTTTGTTTTCTTTATTTCTTGGACTTCATACAGTCTGTGAGTTGTTTCTGGGGAAATGCAAGCCTCTGGGGTTAGCATCCCAATATCAGTGACTGTATATTATGTCTGTTCTTCTGTGACTGGGTTATCTCACTCAGGATGATATTCTCTAGATGCAGCCATTTTCTTAAGAATTTGGTTAAGTAATTGTTTCTGGTGGCTGAGTAGTATTCCATTGTGTAAATGTACCACAATTTTTGTATCCATTCATCTTCTGAAGGACATCTGGGTTCCTTCCAGCTTCTGGCTATTATAAATAGAGCTGCTATGAATATTGTGGTGCATATATCTTTGTTGTGTATTAAAGTGTCTCTGGGGTATATGCCCAGAAGTGGAATAGCTGGGTCTTCAGGTAGTACTATATCCAATTTTCTGAGGTATCACCAGACTGATTTCCAGAGTGGTTGTATTAGTTTGCAACCCCACCAACAGTTGGAGAAGTTTTCCTCATTCTCCCCAGCCTCGCCAGCATCTACTGTCATCTGAGTTTTGGAACTTGGCCAATCTGACTGGTGTGAGGTGGAATCTCAGGGTTGTTTTGCTTTGCATTACCCTGATGGCTTAGGATGTCCAGCACTTCCTCAGATGTTTCTCGGCCATTCGGTGTTCCTCAACTTAGAACGTTTTGTTTAGCTCTGTACCCCATTTTTAATAGGGTTATTTAATTCTCTGGTGTCTAGCTTTTTGAGTTCCTTGTATAACTTGGATATTAGGCCTCTATCTGATGTGGTGTTGGTAAAGATCTTTTCCCATTCTGTTGATTGCCATTTTGTTTTTTTGACAATGTCCTTAGTCTTACAGAAACTTTGTAATCTCATTAAGTCCCATTTGGTGATCTTTGACCTTAGAGCTTGAGCCATTGGTGTTTTGTTCAGGAAATTTTCTCCTGTGCCTATGTGTTCTAAGGTTTTCCCTTATAATATACTATATATATTATTATGTTATTATAATATAATATAATATACTTTCTCATATAATAGTTTCAGTTTATCTGGTTTAATGTGGAGATCTTTGATCCACTTACACTTGAGCTTTGTACAAGAAGATAAGAAAGGGTCTATTTTCATTCTTTTGCATGCTGAGTGCCAGTTGGACCAGCACCATTTGTTCAATAGGCTGTCCTTTTTCCATTGAATGTTTACGGCTCCTTTGTCAAAATCAGGTGACCATATACATGAGGGCTCATTTCTGGATCTTCTATTTTATTCAATTAATCCACATGCCTATTTCTGTACCAGTACGATACAGTTTTTGACACAATTGCCTTGTAATATAGCTTGAGGTCAGGGATAGTGATTCCCCCAGATGTTTTTTTGTTGCTGAGGATGGATTTCGCTATTCTAGGTCTTTTGTTATTCCAGATGAAATTGCACATTGATCTTTCCAATTCCTTGAAGGACTGGGTTGGAATTTTGACGGGGATTGCATTGAATCTGTAGATTGCTTTTGGTAGGATGGCCATTTTTAAGATGTTCATCTTTCCAATCCATGATCATGGGAGATCTTTCCATTATATGAGATCCTCCTCAATTTCTTTCTTTAGAGGTTTGAAGTTCTTGTCATACAGGTCCTTCACTTGCTTAGTTAGAGTCACATCAAGGTATTTTCTACTTTTTGTGATGATTGTGAAGGGTCCCTTTTCCCTAATTTCTTTCTCCACATGTTTGTACTTTGAGTATAGGAAGGCTACTGATTTGTTCGAGTTAATTTTGTATCCAGCCACTTTGCTGAACTTGTTTATCAGCTGTAGGAGTTCTCTGGTGAAATTTTTGTGGTCACTCAAGTACACTATCATGTCATCGGCAAAGAGTGATGTTTTTATCTTTTCCTTTCTGATTTGTATCTCCTTGATTTCCTTTTGCTGTTTAATTGCTCCAGCCAGGACTTCCAGTACTATGTTGAATAGGTAGGGGGAGAGTGGGCAGCCTTGTCGAGTCCCTGATTTTAGTGAGATTGCTTCAAGTTTCTCGCCATTAAGTTTGATGTTGGCTGTAGGTTTGCTGTATATTGCTTTTATCATGTTTAAGTATGGACCTTGGATTCTTGTTCTTTCCAGGACTTTTAACATGAATGGGTGTTGGATTTTGTCGAATGTTTTCTCAGCGTCTAGTGAGATGACCATGTGATTTTAATCTTTGAATTTGTTTATATGATGGATTAGGTTGATGGATTTCCTTATATTAAACCATCCCTGTATCCCAGGGATGAAGCCTACTTGGTCATGATGAATGATTGTTTTGATATGTTCTTGGATTCGGTTTGCAAGGGTTTTGTTGAGTATTTTTGCATCAATGTTCATAAGTAAGATTTGTCTGAAGTTCTCTTTCCTTGTAGGGTCTTTGTGTGGTTTAGGTACGAGGGTTATTATAGCCTCAAAAAATGAGTTAGGTAGTATTCCATCTGATTCTATCTTTTGGAATACTTTGGAGAGTATTGGTGTTATATCCCCAATAAATGTCTGATAAAATTCTGCACTGAACTCGTCTGGACCTGGGCTTTTTTTGGTTGGTAGGCTTTTGATGACATCTTCTATTTCTTTAGGTGTTATAGGGTTATTTAGATGGTTTACTTGGTCCTGGTTTAACTTTAAGATCTTTCATCTGTCTAGGAAATTGTCTATTTCCACCAGATTTTCCAATTTTGTGGAGTATAAGTTTTTGTAGTAGGATCTGATGATTTCTTGAATTTCCTTAGTTTCAGTTGTTATGTCCCCACTTTTCTTTCTGATTTTGTTAATTTGTATACTCTCTCTTTGCCCTCTAGTTAGTCTTGCTATGTATTTATCAATCTTGCTGATTTTGTCAAAGAACCAACTCTTTGTTTTGTTGATTTTTTCAATGGTTCTTTTTGATTCTATATGGTCTATTTCTTCCCTAATTTTGATTATTTCTTGTTGTCTACTCTTTTTGGGTATATCTGCTTCCTTTTGTTCTAGGCCTTTCTGCTGTGCTGTCAGGTTGCTGATGTAAGCTCTCTCAAGTTTCCTTTTGGAAGCACTCAGAGCTATGAGTTTTCCTTTCAGTACTGCTTTCATTGCATCCCATAGGTTTGGGTATGTTGTGTTTTCTTTTTCGTTAAATTCTAGAAAATCCTTAATTCCATTTTTTATTTCTACTTTGACCCTGCTATCATTTAACAGTGCGTTGTTTAGTTTCCAAAGTATGTGGGCTTTTTGTTGTCTTTGTTGTTGTTAAAGACCAGCCGTAGACCATGGTGATCTGAGAGGATGCATGGGAGTATTTCAATATTCTTATATCGATTGAGGCTTGTTCTGTGTCCAATTATTTGGTCAATTTTTGAGAAGGTGCCATGGGGTGGTGAGAAGAAGGTGTAATTTTTTACTTTAGGATAATATGTTCTGTATTTATCTATTAATTCTAGTTGATTTAAAGTCTCTGCTAGTTTTGCAGTGTCCTTGTTCAGTTTCTGTTTCCATGATCTGTCCATTGGTGAGAGTGGTGTATTAAAGTCTCCCACTATTATTGTGTGGGGTGAAATGTATTTTTTGAGCTTTAGTAGGGTTTCTTTTATGAATGTGGGTGCTTTTTTATTTGGAGCATATATGTTAAGGATTGAGAGTTCCTCCTGACAGATTTCCCCGGTAATGAGTAAAAAGCGTCCTTCCTTATCTTTTTTGATAACTTTTGGTTGGAAATTTACTTTATTCGATATTAGAATAGCCACTCCAGCTTGCTTCTTGGCGCTGTTTGCTTGGAAGTTTTTTTCCCACCCTTTTACTCTGAGATAGTGTCTGTCTCTGTCTCTGAGATGAGTTTCCTGTATGCAGCAAAAGGCTGGATTTTGTTTATGTATCCAGTCTGATAGCCTACCTCTCTTTATTGGGGAGTTGAGTCCATTTATGTTAAAAGATATCAAGGAATTGTTGTTTCTGTTTCCTGCCATTATTGCTTTTGTGGGTGGAGTTGTGTCTGTGTCTTTTTCTTCTTTTAGTTTTCTTGTTTAGGAGTTTTCTTGTTTTTACTAGGCTGTATTTTCCCTCATTGTATTGGGTTTTCCACCTATAATTTGTTGCAGTGCTGGGTTTGTGGTCAGATATTGTGTAAATTTTGATTTGTCTTGAAATATCTTCATCTCTCCATCGATGTGGATTGATAGTTTTGCTGGGTACAGCAGCTTGGCCTGGCACTTGTGCTCTCTTAGAGTGTGCATGATGTCTGTCCAGGCTCTTCTAGCTTTCATAGTCTCTGTTGAAAAATTGGGTGTGAGTCT
This sequence comes from Micromys minutus, assembly GCF_963924665.1. Lineage (NCBI taxonomy): Eukaryota > Metazoa > Chordata > Mammalia > Rodentia > Muridae > Micromys > Micromys minutus. The sequence continues at coordinate 26,424,320 of NC_137958.1, forward strand.
GATTGGCCTACCTTTATATGTTACCTGACCTTTTTCCCTTACTGCTTTTGGTATTCTTTCTTTGCTTTGGGCAATTGATATTTTTACTATTATATGTTGGGAGGTATTTCTTTTCTGGTCCAACCTATTTGGAGTTCTGAAGGCTTCTTTTATGCTCGTAGTCATCTCATTCTTGAGGGTAGGGAAGTTTTCTTCTACAATTTTGTTGAAGATATTTACTGTGCCTCTTAGTTGATACTCTTCTCCCTCTTCTATTCCTATTATCCTTAGGTTCGGTCTTCTCATTGTGTCCTGGATTTCCTGGACAGTTTTGGTTAGGAGCTTTTTATTTTTTGCATCTTCTCTGGCTGTTTTTTCTATGTTTACAATGTTGTCTTCTGCCCCTGAGATTCTCTCTTCAATCTCTTATAATCTATTGGAAATGCTTGCTTCTGTGACTCCTGATTTCTTTTTTAGGTGTTCTACCTCTAGGGTTATCCCTTTTAGTGTTTTCTTTATTGTGTCAATTTCCGTTTTAAATTCTCTCTTCCATTCCTGCATCTCTTTGGTTGTGTTTTCCTGTAGTTCTTTGAGTTTTTTGTTTCCTCTTTAAAAGCTTCTGAATCTTTTTGCTTTTCCTCCCGTTCTTGTTTAATTATCTCTATCAGCATCTTGAGGTATGATTTCAGGTCTGTGTCTTCCTTTTCTGTAGTGTTTGGAATTCCGATGTTTGCTGTTATGGAAGAGCTGGGTTCTGGTGTTGCCAGGTTGTCTTGGTTTCCTTGGGATATACTCTTTCGCTTTCCTCTTGCCATTTTATTGTCAGTGATATGTTCTTGCCTTTCCCTTGTATCTGGTCTGTGTTTCTGGATCTCCACTGGTCCAGGTGTCAGATGGGCCGAGCCCTGTTCTATGCCTCAGAGTAGCCAGTGGGAACAGAAGTTCCAAACTTTTGTTCCTGGTTGCTGGATCATCAGGGCAGGGCAGGTCAAGGCAGGGGGTGCACTTTCCGTGTGCACTCCACAGAGATCCCTCTGCTCCCCAGCAGCCTAGGTCTCCCACTCACCAGTTGTTCAGCCTTTAGGAGCTGCCATTCCGGGTGGCAGATGGGCCAGGCTCCGCTCTGCATCCTGAAGTCGCTGCTGGGTGGATACAGAAGTTCCAAAGTTCTGTTCCTGGTCGCTGGATCAGGCAGGGCAGGGCAGGGCAAGGCATGGGCTGGACATTATTTTTTATCCATTACTTTCCTTTTGAAACTCAAAAGTATTCTTAAAACCTAATTATTGTATATTTTGTCCTGAAAGAATAGAACAATGGAAGTCCTACCTATGATCAAATGCTTCAAAAGGTTTTGCTATAAAATAAAGTGAAAAGTAAGGAGAAAATATATACTTATAATTTGATTTGTTAACAAAAAGTTTCAATAAACTCATGCAATATTTTAATGTTAAAGAAGAACTGCTAGAAAGAATTGGAATTGAAGAGGGCAGGACAGAAGATAAGATTTGTATACAAGTAGAGGGGTTTCTTTTCCAAAGTGTTTAGATAAATTCAATAAAGTAGCGAATATACAGTGTGAATATTTATGTGCTCTGGTTACTCAAGGAGGTAGAGAGCTAGTGCCAAGTACACAGGTAAATGAATGTTTGTGTGATTCCTTTCAGCTCATATCAGTAACAGAGAATGGAAATAAAATAGAAGCTGATAGAAGTTTTTGATTACAGGAAAAAGTCTGAAAGTTTATCTTAAAGACTGAATACAATACATAAATGTAATATGGATCACACTTGAGATTGCCTGTCACAAATTCAAACTTATGCAGTCAGCATTTTACCCAGCCACACTCACCTTAGTACGTGTACACACAGAGAACACAAACATTGGGTGAAATTAAGTTATGATTTGGATTTCCAGGCAATTTAACAAAATCAGAGACAAAAAAATTGTGGTTTTATAGCAAAAGGGTGAGTACAAGATGAACCATGGATATTTCACTGACTAGTAACCATTTAAAACCATGAGAAGATAACGGAGAAAGAAAGGGTAGATGATTTATACTCCGGTTACTGTGTGTAAAGAGAGCTTTGGTTTTGAAGTGTTGACAAGATTCAGCTGGAATGACAGGAAATTCTATTTGGGGAATGGGAGGCTAGAATAAATTATACAAAAATATAGTTAACTGTCAATGAAAAAGTCTAGATTAAAGATGAGTTAGCAGAAATACAATTTATAAAATTGGAGGATAAAAGATGAGGAAAGGGGAATGGAGAGTTAGTTCTGTGGCTAAAAGAACTCAGTGGTCCTCCAGAGGGCCCAGCTTTGAGTCTCAACACCCACATGGAAACTCAGAAACCTCTGAAACTCTAGTTCCAAGTGACATAATGTCCTAATTTGCCTCCTCAGGCTCCAGGTAATACATGGTGTACATTAATGCAGACAAAATCTCAGGAAATTAAGTAACTAATTTAAATGTCCAAGTAAGAATCTGGAATATTGAATAGAATCCGATGGCATTCCCTAGATTTGTGAGACTAATCATGCTTTAGAAAGGAAAAATACAAGAGCTAGACTTCAAGAAATAAGAAATCCAAGATGGGCAAGAGTAAAGGAGTACAATAAGTAGTAGTGTGGAGAAGAATATGATATAGAAAATTCTAAACTCAGGAATCCTCTTTCATGAAGAAGTAAAACAAAACAAAACAAAAACTTTCCCATACTCTTTATCATTACTCTCAACAGTTTTGCTCCACTTATACTTTGGAACTTTGGGGAAAAGCCTTAGAATCTAGGGGGAGATATTTCAGAGTGAAAGCAGTGGTGAAGAGCACTGAGAAGAGGGAGGGTCCGCCAGTCTGGCTATTTAGCGTAGCTATAGCAAGAAAGTTCTCATACACCTAAGAAGGGTTGTGCAAGGTAATCAGTGGGCTAGATATAACTGAAAGTTACTAACTACACAGGCTTGAAAGCAAAAGGGAATCATAGGCTTTAGTGACAACCATTTTATATGAAAGAGCTAAGATACAGGGTAGGGACAAAATAGTGGCTAGAAAGTCTTGTGCCAATCAAGAGACAAGACACCACATATTTTCTAGCACCAGTGTTCAGTAGAATGAGCCAATGAAACAGACTATGGCAGGATGATGAAATGAACAGAAACAACAATCACAAAAACATTAGTGTCAGAACTCAGTTAGGACCCAGAGATCATTAGAAGGACACATGGAGAAACTTTAGCTCCACAAAATACTCAGAGTCTGTCTTGAGAAAACATTTAAGAAGGGTTAGAGTTCCAAACATTTTCACGCATACTAAAGAGGAGCTATTAACTCAGGCAATGGCTTATGACAAAGATCTGAGTACTTGTAAGAGAGAATAACCTGCTTCTCCATGTGCCCAAACAAGATGTCCCTGGAAAAACACACTTTGCATGATAAATAGAAACTAAAGTACAAAGATCTGACTTTTCTAATAACTGTTATTTTTTTTGAGTTCACAACAGATTTTGTAAAAATTTTATGAGCTTATAAAACAGTATATTACTACATTTCTTTTTTACACTATTGAACATCTCAATGCATATCTGTTTGATGCATAAATTCTAAACATTTTATATTATGGTGTAAGATCCATTTGATTAAGCTTCTAAATGTCAACTTTTGTTTTGAAAGAAATCAGTAGTGAAATATACACCTTTATATATGCCAAAGAATAATTAATTCATCTTTTCAAGCATTTGGTTATTTTCAAACATGAGCACACATGTTTCCTTAAGGTTCCTCTATTTTCTAAATCAGAATTCTAACAGTTTACTGAGTAATGCAAAAATAATATTTAATATTTTCAAGCTTGTTTTAAAATGGAAATTTTCAGCTATACAGTAAATTCAACAAAATTGTATCTGTTCTAATGCATGCATTTATCGTGTATCTTCCAAGTGTCGTTCCAACAATAATCTCTCCTATTTTTCAAACCATTCGCAAATGCTAGAAATAAACCTCAGGTACCCTTTCACTCTATCTGCACTGCAGCATATATCTGAATAAAAAATTCTCATTCCATATATCCTCCACTCTCTCTTTGAATGACACAGACATCTCACTCCATCCTTATTCACTCCATCTTTCAACTCATCTATCTGAGTAACACAGGCTTCTGGAACTGGGCCACAAGTTTTTCTTCCTCAATTCACATTATGTTTTCATTATTTTCATTGAATATTCTATGTATTTACATTTCAAAGGCTATCCCCTTTTTCTCCCTTTCCAAATTTCTTCTCCTCCTCCCCCATACCCTTGCTTCCATTAACATGCTCCAACTCCCAACCACTGACTCCTACCTCATCACCTTGCCATTCTCCTACAAGGGAAAACAAGCCTTCACTGAACCAATGGCCTCTCCTCCCACTGATACCAGACAATGCCATCATCACTTACATATGCAACTGGAGCCATGGGTCTCTCTGCGTGTACACATTGGTTGATGTTTAAGTCCCTGGGAGCTCTGGAGGGATATTAGTTGGTTAATATTGTGGTTCTTCGCATAGGGTGGCAATGGATTTCAGCTCTTTAATCCTTTCTCTAGCTCTTCCATTGGGGTTCCCATGCTCAGTCCAAGGGTTATCCTCATCTGTATTATTATGCCTCTGGAAGAGCCTCTGAGGAGACATCCATATCAGGCTCCTGCCAGTAAGCATTTTTGGCAGCAGCAATAGTGACTGGGTTTGGTTGCTGCATATGGGATGGATCCACAGGTGAGGCAGACTCTGAATGATGTTTTCTTCAGTCCCTGATCCACTATTTTTTCCTGTATTTTCTCCCTGGAATATTTCCTTTTCCCTTCTAAGAAGGACTAAAGCATCTACATTTTGGTCTTCCTTCTTTTCGAGCTTCATAAGGCCTATGAATTCTTTCTTGGGTATTCTGAGCTTTGGGCTAGTATCCATTTATCAGTGAGTTCATACCATGTGTGTTATTTTGGCACTGTGTTATCTCACTCTGGGTGCTATTTTCTAGTTCCATCCATTTACTTAAGAATTTCATGAAGTCATTGATTTTAATAGCTGAGTACTCTATTGTGTAAACGTACCATATTTTCTGGATCCAATCATCTGTTGAAGGACATCTGGGTTCTTTCCAGCTTCTGGCTATTATAAATAAGGCTGCTATGAACATAGTGAAGCATGTGTCCTTGTTATATTCTGAAACATCATTTGGGTATATGCCAAGGAGTGGTATAGCTGGGTCCTCAGGTAGTACAATGTCCAATGTTCTGAGGAACTGCCAAACTGATTACCAGACTGGTTGTACCAGCCTGCAACCCCACCAACAATGCAGGAGTGTTCCTCTTTCTTCACATCCTCACCAGTATCTGCTGTCACCTGAGTTTCTGATCTAAGTCGTTCTGACTGGCATGAGGTGGAATCTCAGGTTGTTTTGATTTGCATTTCCCTGAGGACTACGTATGTTGAAAATTTCTTAGTTGCTTCTTAGCTATTCAGTGTTTCTCACTTGAGAATTCTTTGTTTGTCCCTGTACCCCATTTTAATAGGATTATTTGTTTCTCTGGAGTCTAACTTATAGAGTTCTTTGTATATATTGGATATTAGCCCTCTATCAGATTTAGGATTGGTAGAGATCTTTTCCCAGTCTGTTGGTTGCCAGTTGGTCCTTTTGACAATTTCCTTTGCCTAACAGAAGCTTTGCAATTTCATGAGGTTCCATTAGTCAATTCTTAGAGTATTAGACATTGGTTTTCTGTTCAGGAAATTTTCCCTTTGGCCTATGAGTCCTAACCTCTTCCCTACTATCTTCGATCAGTTTCAGTAAGCCTGGTTTTATGTGGAGGTCGTTAATCCATTTGGACTTGAGCTTTGTACAATGAGTTAAGAATGGATTGATTTGCATTCTTATACATGCTGACTGACAGTTGAATCAGCATTTATTTAAAATGCTCTCTTTATTCTATTGAATGTTTTTAGTTCTTTTGTCAAAGATCAAGTGGCCATAGGTGTGTGGGTTCATTTGTGGGTCTCCAATTATATTCTAGTGATCTACCTGCCTGTTTCTGTACCAATACCCTGCAGTTTTTATCACTATGGCTTTTTAATACAGCTTGAAGTAAAGGATGGTGATTCTTCTGGAAGTTCTTTTATTGTTGAGAATAGTTTTCATTATTCTGGGGTGTTTTTTTTTTTTGCAATTTTAAATAAATTTGCAAATCCTAACTCTATGAAAAGTTGAGTGGAATTTTGATAGGAATTGCACTGAATCTGTAGATTGCTTCTAAGCAAGATGGCAATTTTACTATATTAATCCTGCCGACCCATGAGAATGGGAGTTTGTTCAATCTTCTGAGGTCTTCAAATTCTTCAGAGACTTGAACTTCTTGCCATACAGATCTTTCACTTGTTTGGTTAGTGTCACGCCAAGTTATGTTATATTTTTTGTGACTGTTGTGAAGGGTGCTGATTCTTTAATTTTTTTCTCAGCCTGATTATCCTTTGAGTAGATGAAAGCTACTGATTTGTTTGAGATAATTTTATATCCAGTCACTTTGTTGAAGTTGTTTATTAGCTGTAAGAGTTCTCTGGTGGAACTTTTGGGGTCACTTAACTATACTATAATATCACCTGGAAATAGTGATATTTTCACTTTTTCATTTTCAATTTGTATCCTTTGACCTTCTTTTGCTGTCTAATGCCTCTAGATAAAACTCCAAAGACTATATTAAATAGGTAGGGAGAGAGTAAGCAGCCTTGTCTAGTCCCTGTTTCTAGTGTTATTGATTCAAGTTTTTCACCATTTAGTTTGATGTTGGCTACCGGTTTGCTGTATATTGCTTTTACTATGTTGAGGTATGGGCCTTGGATTTCTGATCTTTCCATGACTTTTAACAAGAAGGTGTGTTGAATTTTGTCAAATGCTTTCCTGGCATCTAATGAGATGATCATGTGGACTTATTTTTCTTTGAGTTTGTTTATATATTAGGTTACATTGATGAATTTCCACATATTGAACCATTGTTGCATCCCTGCAGTGAAGCCTACTTGATCATGGTGAAAGATCATTTTGATGTTCTTGGATTCAGTTTGCAAGAATTTCTGATTATTTTTTCATCAATATTCATGAAGGACATTGGTCTGAAGTCCTCTTTTTTGTTGTCTTTGTGTTGATCAAATATGAGTACAATTGTGGCTTTGAAGAATGAATTGGGTAGTGTTCCTTCTGTTTCTATTTTGTGGGATAGTTTGAAGAGTATTGTTCTTAGGTCTTCTTTGAAGTCCTGATAGAATTCTGTACTAAACTCACCCAGTCATGAGGTTTTTTGGTTTAGAAATTTTTGATGACGGCATCTATTTCTTAAGGGCTTATGGGTCTATTCAGATGGTTCATCTAATCCTGATTTAACTTTGGTACCTGGTTTCTGTCTATAAAATTGTCAATTTCCTTGATGTTTTACAGTTTTGTTTTGTTGAGTATAGGCTTTTGTAGTAGGATCTGATGATTTTTTAAAATATTTCCTCTGTTTCCATTGTTATGTCTCTCATTTCGTTTATGCTTTGTTAATTTGAATACTGTCTCTGTGCCCTTTCATTAGGGTTTATCAATCTTGTTGACTGTCTCAAAGAACCAGCTCCTGGTTTTGTTGATTTTTTGTATAGTTCTCTTAGTTTCTACTTAGTTGATATCAGTTCTGAATGTGACTATTTCCTGTACTTTACTACTCTTAGGTATATTTGCTTATTTTTGTTCTAGAGCTTTCAGGTGTACTCCAAGCTGTTAGTGTATATTCTATCCAGTTTCTTTCTGGAGGCATTCAGAGCTATGAGTTTTCCTCTTAACACTGCTTTCATTGTATCCTATAAGTTTGGGTCTGTTGTGGCTTCATTTTTTATTAAATTCTAACAAGTTTTTAATATTTTTCTTTATTTTTTCTTGACCAATTTGTCATTGAATAGAGCACAGTGCAGACTACAAGTGCATGTAAGTCTTCTGTAGTTTTTTGTTGTTGTTGGAGACCAGCCTTAATCCATGGCCATCTTATATGATGCATGCGATTATTTCAGTCATCTTGTATCTGCTGAGTCCAGTTTTGTGACTGATTGTGTGGTCAGTTCTAGAAAAGGTGCCATGAGGTGCTGAGAGGAAGGTATATTCTTTTGTTTTAGAATGAAATGTTCTATAGATGTCTATTAAATACATTTGGTTCGTAAATTCTTTTAGTTTCATTGTATCTATGTTTAGTTCTTGTTTTAATGACCTGTCTATTAATGAGAGTGTAATGTTGAAGTCTCTCACTATTATTATGTGTGGTGCAGTGTATGCTTTGAGCTTTAGTATAGTTTCTTTTATAAATGTGGTTTCTCTTGCATTCAGAGCTTATATGTTGAGAATTGAGAGTTCATCTTTATAGATCTTTTCTTTGATGAGTGTGAAGTTTTCTTCTTTATCTTTTTTGATAACTTTTGGTTGAAAATCAATTTTATTTCAGATTAGATTGAAAACTCCATCTTGATTCTTAGGACAATTTGCTTGGAATTTTTTTTCCAGCCTTTTACTCTAGGTAGTGTCTATCTTTGTCACAGAGATTAGTTTCCTGTATGCAGCAAAATGCTGGATCTTATTTATGTATCCTTTCTGTTAGTATATGTCTTTTTATTCAGGACTTGAGTCCATTAGTGTTAAGAGACATCAAGAAATAGTGATTGTTGTTTACTGTTATTTTTGTTGTTAGAGGTAGAATTATGTTTGGGTGGCTATTTACTTTTGAGTTTGTCGGGAAAAGATGACTTTCTTTCTTTTCCTAGGTTGTAGTTTCCCTCTTTATGTTGGAGTTTTCAATCTATTATCCTTTGTAGGGCTGGATTTGTGGGAAGTATTGTGTAAATTCAGTTTTTTCATGGAATATCTTGGTTTCTCCCTTTATGGTAATTGAGAGTTTTGCTAGATATAGTAGCCTGGGCTTGCATTTGTGTTCTCTTAAGTTCTGTATTACATCTCTTCAGGATCTTTTAGCTTTCATAGTCTATGTTGAGAAGTCTGGTGTAATTCTAAAAGGTCTGCCTTTATATGTTACTTAACATTTTTTCTTACTGCTTTTAAAATTCTTTGTTTTGTGTATTTGTTTTTTTTGACTATTATATAACAGGAGCAATTTCTTTCCTCATCCAATCTACTTAGAGTTCTGTAGGTTTATTGTACATTCATAAATATCTCTTTTTTTAGGTTACAGAGGTTTTCTTCTATAATTTTTAATATATTTACTGGTCTTTTTAGTTAGGAATCTTTGCTCACTTCTACACATCTCTGCTTAGGATTGGTCTCCTCATTGTCTCCTTTATTTCCTGGATCTTTTGGCTTAGGACCTTTTTGCCTTTTATATTTTCTTTGACTATTGTGTCCTTGTTTTTGATGGTATCTTCTGGACCTGAGATTTTCTCTTCTATCTCTTGTATTCTGTTAATGACACTTGCATCTATTACTCCTGATATCTTTCCTAGGTTTTCTATCTCAAGGATTGTATCTTTTTATGATTGCTTTATTGCATATATTTCAATGTTTAGATCCTGGATAATTTAGTATAATTCTTTCACCTGTTTAGTTGTATTTTCCTGTACTTCTTTAAGAGATTTTCATGTTTCCTCTTTAAGGGCTTCTACTTGTTTACCTGTGTTCTCCTATATATTTTTAAAGGAGTTATTCATGTCTTTCTTATAGTCTTATATCATCTTAGTGAGGTATTATTTTAAATCCCAATCTTATTTTTCCAGTGTGTTGGGATATCCACTACTTGGCTGTGGTGGGAGGACTGAATTCTGATGTAGCCAGGTTTTTTGGTTTCTGTTGCCTATGTTCTTGTACTTGCCTTTTGTCATTTTGTTATCTGTGATGTTAGTTGATTTTGCTGTCTCTGATTGGAGCTTGCCCTCCCATGGGCCTGTGGGCCTGTGAGCCTGTGAGATTAGGGATGAGAATGCTCCTGGGTGATCACCTCTCTGTGGGTAGATTTTGTATTCTGTCTGCAGTGGGAAGGCCCTAGCTCTGGAAGCATATAGAGACCAGAAGACTCCAGTCTCAGGCTGCCCTAAAACTAGTGTGCCCTTTGAGTTCTGGCTGGTCTCTCTTTGAATAGTTAGTGGAGAGAAAGTGGGGTCTCACCTGTGGGCTTAGGATCAAAAATGCTCCTGGGAGATCAGCTCTCTACAGGCAGGTTTTGTATCCTTTTGGCAGAGGGGTGGCCATTCTTTTGTAGGTTGATGAGTTAGCTTCAACTAGTAATAAAATCACCACAAAAACATGGGTTAAAATTGAGTTCTGGCAGTATGATGTTTTGAAGAAAATGTAAGTCAGAAAAATAAAACAGATGAAGCCACCAACAGTAATGAAGGTAGAACATGAAGTGATCACAAGGTGTCTCAGCAAAATCAGGATACCAAATGACACCACTTAGAATGACATGATTATAGTAATAGAGCCTCCTCTTATTTCTGAGCCAAGTGTTCAGACTGTCATAGGTTCAATGGCCAAAGCTCTGCTGTAACCTTGCATAATGACAGAGCAAGTGTACTGTCTTATATTTCAGTGCAACCTGCAAGCTCCAAGTCCCCCAAAGAATAATGCTTTCTAAACAGGTTGACAGAAAGATAGATAATCCTTTTTCACCTGCAAATATTTTACTATCCCTGAGCATAAGCTTTTAATGTGAAAAAGAAAGTCATACTTATGTATGAAAAAGGAGAAAAACAAGAATACAAATATCCACTCAATCTTCCTGAGACATCTATGGGATAAAATGAAAAGCTGATAGCAATTTCAATCAATCCATGCTAAAATTAATGAATACTATTTACTCTATTTTCAAACATTTCCTTATCTAGCCAGGCTTTTCCTACGTTTTATTTTATGTGTAAGTGACTGTCTGAATGTGTAAAGTGTACCATATACACAGCTAGTGTCTATAGAGGTCAGAAAAGGGCATCATATTTCCAAAAACTGGTCTAACAGATATTTGTAAACAATGAGGCAGTGATAAGAATTTAACACATGAACCAGTATTGTTTGCAATTGTAGGAAATAATCTTGATTAATGGGCCATGTCTTCAGGCCCTTTATTCCCACCCCCCCCTCTCCACCCCCTCAAGAGAAAGTTTCTTTGTGTAGCCTGTCTGGCTTGAACTCAGAGATATGGCTAATCTGCTTCTCAACTGCCAAAGTTAAAAGTATGTACCACCTTGTCTCCTGTTTGCTTAGTTAATACAACAGATGACCCTAGCTATGAATAGTACTGCTAATGATTTTTAAGTTCTTAGTACATTCTAACACTTAGCTGTGACATCTGCACATGCTACATTCTGCAGTTCTCAGGATGACCCTATCAGGAAGGCATAGAGTCTTCCTTCTTATTTTATAAATAAGCTGCACATCCACTGACACTGAGTACTGTGTTGAAGGACACACATGAACAAGTTATTAAATCTTCAACCCAGGAGTCTTTATGTTAAGGTTTGAATCAAAAGTGATCATTGGCTATATGTTAGCATCTACCTGGACCCTAAGTTTATGGGGATACAAACTTTAACTCAGAGTGGCCAAAAACAAATCTGAGAACTAAGAAGTAGTATTTCTCACTTTTTCAAGGTGGAAAATATAGTATGAAGAACTAAGCTCAAAGCTCATTTTTGCAACAGAATAATGGAACATAAAGTTTGGAGAGAGAAGTGTTGATTTGAGGACACTTCTGTTTTATTAATTATTTTTATATAATTTTACTGAACAAAAGATAATATATGAAGCCTATAATAAAAATCAACCTCCAAACATGGTCAAATTCTAAATAAGAGCAAAGTGCTTCCTCTCATTATCAATTCTATAATGAAATAAAAGTCCTTTTAATCATTCATTTGAAAGCACATTTCTTATTAAGTCAATAATAAACAAGCTACAATTTGCAGAACTTCAGAGTTTAGGTATAAATTAACAGACTATAAGAGACAGATCTCCTATGCTAAGGAAAACAGAATAATACTTGTTAATGGATGGAGGCAGGGGGATTGGAGTTGAAGGAAGGGGACTCCTAATTTTACAATATAATATAATATAAATGGTTATATTATATTATATTATTATATAGTAATATGAAATCACAAAATTGTGAAAAAAGACAGAATTCCAACTGAACATCATTTTTCAGAAAATAAAGTTTCCAGTTTTGGAATTGGCTTACATCTAATTGAGCTGTTGGCCAAAGAGACCCTCTAGTAACACCCAAACAATGCAGGCTGCCAAAACTATAGGTTGCTCTTTCCAAAGTTATAGCAGAAGATACTACCTACACAACTCTTAGAACATGGAGAAATTGAGCTGGTGTCTACATGGAGATTTACCTCTATGTGATAGTGTCTTTGCTACAGGAACATACTCTGCACACTACCAAAGGAAAAATGTTAAAACCAAGGTAGGTACAAACCCTTCAATCTACAATGGTGTATTGCCTGTAAGATATGCAAGGAAAATGGAAGCTTAGAACATGTGGCATAACCAACAAATACCTTATTTGAGTTAAGACCCATCCCACCAGATGGAACACAAACCCTATATTGCATGAGTGACCAACAGCCTGAGACTACACCTAACTTTGGGTAAAAACAAAAACTATCCTTCCACTAAAAGAACATAGAAATAAAATGACTTTTAATGACATTTAACTATACTCACAGATCAATGCTTTGCTCAGTCATCATCAGAGCTGCTTTTTCCTGAGGCAGATGGGAACAGATACAGAGAGCTCTAGCCAGAGAATGTGCAGAGAGTGAAAGTTCCTGGGATACCCAGTCCTGGGATGTCTCGATCGAATACCTTCTCTCAGTGGATGATCAGAATTTTCTGTGGAAGAGAAGGCAGAATGAGGCAGTGTTGCTAGAGGACACAAGGGGAAAAGGGCCTTTTAAAACAGCAGGATCCATCCATGATCTCTCTAAGACTGGAGGAGCATACAAAGGTCTACAACAGATAGGGGCCTAGAGCTGAAAAAAAGAAGTGAACACTTATCCCATCCCTAAGAAGCTAGGTCTAATAATAACCACTTAAAAATATACTTTTGGCTCTTATTTAGGGAGTCTCAATAGAGAGACAAATTACTGGTAACAGCAGGCAACATGCCCAGCAGTAACTCATCAAGAAGAAACAAACTCGGGGTAATCATTGGAGGTTCCTTTTCTCAAAAAAAGCAAGGCAATGCTTTTGATTATTTTTTAATGTTTCTTTTTTTTCACTTATTTTACCCTACAGTTCCTTTGGATCCTTACTATGGCACACTGTATAGAGTATTCCTGAGATTCTTGAGTGTGAATATGAGTGTGTCTCTGCATCTATAGCTGCTTCTTTTGTCTTTGTTTTGATTTGTTCTATTCTACTATGTTAGTGTACCAACTAGTTTTGTGTGTCAACTTGATGCAAGCTGGAGTTCTTCACAGAGAAAAGAGCCTCGCTTGAGGAAATGCCTTCGTGAGATTCAGTTGTAAAATATTTTCTCAACTAGTGATCAAGGGGGGAGCGTCCAGCCCATTGTGGGTGGAGCCATCCCTGGCCCAGCCCATTGTGGGTGGAGCCATCCCTGGGCTGCTAGTCTTGGGTTCTATAAGAGAGCAAGCTGAGCAAGCCAGGGGAAGCAAGCCAGTAAGTGACATCCCTCCATGACCTCTGCATCAGCTCCTGCTTCCCGACTTGCTTGAGGTCCAGGCCTGATTCCTTTTGTGATAAACAGAAATGTGGAAGTGTAAGCTGAATAAACCCTTTCCTCCCCAACTTGCTTCTTGGTCATGATGTTTAGTGCAGGAATATAAATCCTGACTAAGACAGTAATTTTAGTTTTTATTTACTTGATTTTATTATTATCCCTTAGAAGCCTGACTGTTTTTTAATGAGAGACAAATGGGCTAGATCAGTATGGGAGGTGAGTGGGGAAGGAACTGGGAGTAATAGAACTTGGAATATGAAAGAAATGATAATCAGAATATATTATGTGAGGAAAAATATTTTCAGTAAAGGAAAACAGAAATAAAACAACAACAGCAAAAAAAGACACTATCCTAAAAATTATACATGGGTGCACAAGGCAATTGGTCTCTTCTATTTCTTGTCTGAGGCAGGCAGTTGCCTACAAAGTCCTGGGCCAGGATGCTGGGACAGGTACAGAAAGCATCATAGGAGCTGCATCACTGCTGGATACAGTTTTTATTACGAAAACGCAGCTCCACTGTGTCTTGCAAATCTGCCTCCCTTCTTGAGACTGATACAATGGTTCAGAGCAGAAAATCAGAACTGTACTAATTATTGGGAATTATACTGAAGAAATTCAGAGTTCTTTCTTACATATAAGAAATATATGTAGATTTTAAATACGTATTTAAACTCTAATACTGAGAGACTGATACAGATGTGCAGACGATGTGCTACTGAATTTTCAGTTTCTTAAAACTATTTTAAATTTTATCCTTTCTCTGTAACATCTAATAGATTGCAGGAAAGATACAATGGTCATTTTACTGATGATTTTCAAAGCTGGAATTTTTGCCTTTATTCTCAATAATAGAGGCAAAGCCATCGTTCTATGGTAGTACTACTTTTTCTTGAAGCCTATGATACACAACATTGTAACAGCTGAGGAAAATAATTTTCTAAATACTTCATCTCAAAAATCAGTATTTGAGGTAATAAAAGTATTAATTAGCTTGATTGATTATTTCAAATCTTAACATCTGTGTCAATCCATTACATTAAGTACAAATAATTTTTCCATTTTCTAATGATAATGTATATTATATAAGTCACAAATTTTTGTTACATAGGAATTTTAAATTTGAGGAAGATGATGGCACTGAGGTTCTATCTGATGGTCCCAGGACCACAGAAAGCTAAGAGAAAAGGGCAGTCTCTGCTAAGAAGCAAAAGGATTTATTTTTGCAACAGTGAAATGTGAATTTTTTCCAGACTAGGTTTATACACTGCAAAACAATGGATGGATTTTTAAAAATAAATTTTATGATACAGAGATTATATCTAATATGGCTTTTATTTCTAGAAAGTTACAAGAGTAATTAGCACACTGTGGTAAGTTAAAGGCAGCTACATACTTCCATTTATGTAGAGTTCTCGTCTAATTCCCTCACCATTGCAACTAAGATGGCCTATGAATGTTTTGAATCATACAGCCAGCATAAGGGATGGTATGCCATGCTTTTCCTGGACCAATCTGTAGGAAAACTAGTTGGTATTATCTTCATGACATCATAACTTGAAAGTTGCTTAAGAGCTCAATCACAGTTAGCCACTCTAGTCTAAAGAAGACCAAGTTAGCCATATAGAGATGTTCTCACATGAAAGATTCCCATTTTACCTCCCACATGCCTCATCTGTCAGCCATTCACGTTGTTTCATCTCAAATTGCAAAACTGTAAAAGAATAGAGTCATGGGAGTCACTCCATGCACAGATGTACAACTTCATGAAACAATGAGTATTTATTTCAAATAAGTTTAGGGTGTATTTGTTAGAGTGCAATAAACAGAACAAATTACAAAATAGACAAATAAACTATCACTGTCTTAGTCAGAGTTTCTATTCCTGCACAAAATATCATGAACAAGAAGCAAGTTGGGGAGGAAAGGGTTTATTCAGCTTACACTTCCATATCGCTGTTCATCTGCAGAGAAAGTCAGGACTGGAACTCAAGCAGGTCAGGAAGCAGGAGCTGATGCAGAGGCTGTAGAGGAATGTCACTTACTGGCTTGCTTCCCCTGGCTTGCTCAGCTTGCTCTCTTATAGAACCCAGATCTACTAGCCCAGGGATGGCACCAAGCACAGTGGGCTGAGCCCTCCCCCCTTGATCACTAGTTGAGAAAATGCCTTACAGCTGGATTTCATGGAGGCATTTGTTCAACTGAGGCTCCTTTCTCTGTGATAACTCCAGCTTGTATCAAGTTGGCACAAAACCAGCCAGTACAATCACCCACCTCATGGTGGAAAAGCAAGTGAATCTGAAACACAGACAGCAGCAAGACCTTAGAAGGAACAGCAGATATACAGAAACAAGTAAAGGCAAGCAAAGAAAAATCTAGCAGGTACTGAAAAGCCCAAAATACAGCACTTTCCAAGAAGCATGTCTTTCTGAAAAGGTCGGGATTCAAAAGCTGAACTTTAGACAGTCACCACTGCTGAGCAGTTTCATAGGTATAGATAGTGACTAGCAAGTTGGGTGAGGTCTGAGGGTTGTGATGAAGGCAGAACCCTCTACAGTATCAAAACACCTAAAGCTACAAATGGAAGAAAAATAACTCAAAATAGAACACTCCTCTGGTAGTGTGAAAACTCTCAAATGTCAAAGGGAAGGAAGGTTCAGATTCTACTCAAAGAGAACAAGAAAGATGACTCTCAGAAAGCATCCAGTGGAGAAAGAGAAAAATATCTCTCCTATTTTTTGTCAAAATACCACGGTAAAATCTAAGAAGTATAGAGTTAGGAAGCTGAAAAACAACATTAAGCTTCATTTCTGCTCATCAATGTCTGTTAGGACATAGAAGATTCATCACTTTAAAATGAACAGTTCCTCAGAGAAATTCATCTATTTTTTGTGGGTTTTGTACATTTCTAGGTTGAATATAACAGTAGCATTAGCTAGCACCCACTCTGAGTGAGGTACAGCTAGACCTTAAATCATTAATAACTCAAGAGCTAAGAAGATAGCCTTGTGGCAATTTTTGGTATTTAAAAATCATTATGTTCAATCTATACACACCAAGAAAAGTTTGACTATTTTCATGTTACATTTAGTATTACATGTACTTTATGCTTACGGTAACTAGTAAGATTTCAATGCATACTATCAAACCTTTAAAAAAATCAAGTACTGATGAAAATATATTCATTTAGTTTTATTCCAAAATGCTCTTAAAAATCTATACATGTATTTTTCAAATAAAATTGTAAGAAAAAAAGAAATAAGTAACAAATATTTTAGCAGAAGAAAAAACACCAAAACATATATCAGCATTTACTTTATTTTTATTATACCAACAGACATTATTTTATAATAGATAAATACATTATAAAAAGTTAAAAATTAGCATTAGCATAACTGAGTACTTTGACTACAAATGAGGATAATGTAAGTCATCAATACATAAACTATGGAATAATTACACATTGAAGGAAAGACAAGGGTCTAAGACAGGGAAGAAATGAACATGATTATAAAAGGGCATCAGAGGTATCCTAGTGTAGCAGGAAACATTCTGATTCAAAATCAGTACCATATTTTGTCCTTGTTTTTACTAGATGTTGGAAGAAACAGACTAAAGATTGCATGTGTAGAACCATAGAGATGGCTCAGCAGTCACAAAAATGTATTGTTCTTACAGAAAACCCAAGTTCAGTTCCTAGAACCCACATAAAGGGGATCATGACTTCAACTTACTTCAGCTCCATGGAATGAGTCTGACCTAGTAAGACACATTCATATGCACACACACACACACAAACACACACACACACTCACACACACACACACACACACACACACACACACTAATAGCCATAAAACTAGTAAAAATATTTTAAAAGAGTGCACAAATTAATTAAAATTACCACACAGGATGTCTCTGTCATATTTCTTAAAATTGTAGGTTAATAAACAATTATCTTAAAATAAGTGTTCAAATTCTTCAAAATGTCCTTGTACAAAGCTCAAGTGTAAGTGGATCAAAGATCTCCACATTAAACCAGATACACTGAAACTATTAGATGAGAAAGTAGGGAAAACTTTAGAACATATAGGCACAGGAGAAAATTTTCTGAACAAAACACCAATGGCTCAAGCTCTAAGGTCAAAGATTAACAAATGGGACTTAATGAGATTGCAAAGTTTCTGTAAGACTAAGGACATTGTCAAGAAAACAAAACGGCAACCAACAGAATGGAAAAGATATTTACCAACTCCACATCAGATAGAGGCCTAATATCTAAGGTATACAAAGAACTCAAAAAGCTAGACACCACAGAATCAAATAACCCTATTAAAAAAATGGGGTACAGAACTAAACAAAACGTTCTCAGTAGAGGAATATCGAATGGCGGAGAAACATCTGAGGAAGTGATCGACATCCTTAGCCATCAGGGAAATGCAAATCAAAACAACCCTGAGATTCCACCTCACACCAGTCAGATTGGCCAAGATCCAAAACTCAGATGACAGCAGATGCTGGCGAGGTTGAGGAGAAAGAGGAACACTTCTCCACTGTTGGTGGGGTTGCAAACTAATACAACCACTCTGGAAATCAGTCTGGCGATACCTCAGAAAATTGGACATAATACTACCTGAAGACCCAGCTATTCCACTTCTGGGCATATACCCCAGAGACACCTTAGTACACAACAAAGATATATGCACCACAATGTTCATAGCAGCTCTATTTATAATAGCCAGAAGCTGGAAAGAACCCAGATGCCCTTCAGAAGATGAATGGATACAAAAATTGTGGTACATTTACAAAATGGAATATTACTCAGCCACCAGAAACAATGACTTGACCAAATTCTTAAGAAAATGGCTGCATCTAGAGAAGATCATCCTGAGTGAGATAACCCAGTCACAAAAGAACAGACATAATATGTAGTCACTGATAGTGGGATGCTAACCCCAGAGGCTCGCACTGCCCCAGAAACAACTCACAGGCTGTAGGAAGTCCAAGAAAAAAAACAAAACAAAACAAAACAAAAAAATCTTTACACAACAAGAAAACTTTGACTATTTTCATGTTACATTTTGTTTTGCATGTACTTTGTGCTCATTGTAACTATTGGGTTTTCGATGCATACTGTCAAACCTTTAAAAAGATCAAGTAGTGACTATTCATAAAGATTTATGTAAAAATTATTTTAAAATCTGAAAAAAGTACTGACAAAAATTTATTGTATAATTTTATGCAAAAATGCTTGAAATCTGTACATTTATCTTTGTTTTGTAAAATAAAGTTGTTAAAAAAATAAAATAAAATAAAATTAATTCGAACCAAAAAAAATTCTTCAAAATGGACATAAGAAAGTTTTACCAAAAAATACACAAATAAACACACATATTTGTTCTTTGATAATTTCTCCATACATTTTAAAACTAAAGGCAGTCTTATATTGAAATTTCTTTAACTTTGTTGTAATAGTTCTTTGTTTTTTTCCTACTTTAACCACTATCTACTGATGCTATTTTTCTTAATATTAAAATTTAGCCTATAAAATACTAAATTAATTTAGATGTGGTGGAAAAAAGATAAGAACCATGGTTTTCAAGAAAGTGTAATAACACATCAAAATATCTAAATAGAAACTGGAATCTTTGTTTTGAAAATATTACCATGAACTGGTGGTTTATTTTTCCATTTTAATAAAGTGTGTTGTTCCTACTCTGTCCGTCAACAGGAACCAGAAGCAATTCTATCCAATGTCTCAAATCTTATTCTCATATCTTTGAAATGTGGAACATCTTATAGGAATGAATGGCTCTGTATTCAGGGCAAGAAATGAACATGATACTCCTGTTTTCTTGCTTTATCTGAAAGCAAGGAATTTAGATAAGACATACTGAAAATATGTCAGAAGGCTGAGATGTGTGCACCTGGAGTGGTTTGGCAAAACAAACCTGCACATTTCTGAACATCACAGAGCATACCGATGGCAACTGAGCAAACCATGTCAAACTAATGATCAAAATAATCAACTTTACATAATGTTATATCACCAATTAGCATGAAGTCCTTGTGGACTCAGATAAGCACTAGGAAAAACAGGAATGTTTAGCCCAGAAAAAAAAATTAGCCATTTATCTTTTCTTTGATGAAGTATACCCAGAGGTAACTAAATAGTAAAAAGATTCTTCATTAAATAAAAAAGATCACAGTAAATATGTGCCAAAAAAGGTGAAATCAGAAAAAAACTATTCCTCAAGCCCTAGCTATACCACTCCTAGGTAAATAACCAAAAAATATTCCACTGCATCATGAGGACAATTGCTCCCCTGTCTTCATACAGATTAATTCATAATAGCCAGAAACTGGAAACAACTCAAATTTCCCTCCATCCAAGAATGGACAAGGAACATGTGGTATGTTTGCATAATGAAATATTATTATTATTCAGCTATAAAAACAAGGAAATTAGCCATAAAGTACAGGGTAACCATGCTATAATCCACAGACCCCCAAGAAGCTAAGTAATAAGAAAGGCCCAAGGGACAAGGCTTGAACCTCACTGAGAAGGAGAAAATAAAATAGACATCAGGGTGGGTGAAGAGAGGGCCCTGGCTGGAAGAAAGGGTGGACAGGGGAACATAGGTGGGAATCAGAGATGGATCAGCAGTGGCGTGAATGAAATGGCTGAGAGAGAAAAGGGAATGAGAAGCATCTCTGGAACAAGCCATTGGGGAGACTCTTAGGAGGATATGAAGGTGATCTTAGGTGAGAATCCTAGCAGCTGGGGATATGGAGCCTGAAGCTGGCATCTTCTGTATTAGGCAGGATTTCCAGTGGAGGGGCGGGACACCAACATACCCACAAAACCTTTGACTTCAAATTTTCCCTGCCTACAAATTTTGCAGAGATAAAGACAGAGCAGAAATTGAGAGAATGGCCAACCAATGCCTGGCTCAACTTGAGAGCCATCCCATGGGAAAGATCAGTCCTGACAATATTACTGCTATGCTTGCAGGGAGGAGTCTGGTACAACCATTATTTGAGAGGTTTTATCCAGCAGCTGGTAGAAGCACATATAGGCAGAGTTCAGGGGGATCTTGTGGAAGAATTGGGAAAGAATTTGGGGAGCCAAAATGATCAAGGATACTATGAAAAGATCTACAGAGCAAACTATTCCCTGCTTATGTGGGCTCAGAAAAACTAAACAACCAAAGAGTTGGCATTGTCTGGACTTAGGCTCCCTAAACATATGTAGCAAATATGCCACTTGCTTTTCATCTGGGTGTCCAACAGTTGGAGCAAGGGATGTCTCTAACTACACTGGGACTCACTTAATTATGCTGATACATAATGGGCCACGGTGGGTTGATATGGGGGAAGAGGGGTGTCTCCTCTTCTTTGAGGAGAGAGAGGGAAATTGAAGAAAGGGCCTGGGAGGATTGAACTGGAAGGAGAGGAAGAAGAAGGGCTATGATCAGGATGTAAAGTTAATAAATAATTAACTAATGAAACAAAAATGGAATGAGAAAAATTACTATTTTGTGACTCCTGGTGGAAGAATTATTCAAGATAATGATTAAGGTTGTGTCATAAAAATATTTATACTACAGGATTTTGGAAAGATTTACAAATGAATGAATGGGGTTTAAACCCCTCAAATTTCACTAATCTTATCAAACACATAATAACATTGTAATTCTACTTAAGCAGTTTAGTTGAAAGTTACACTAGTATCTATAGTTTCCTATGGGACAAAAGCTTGAGTTTAACCAATCCTCTAAAGAAAACATTAACAAAATAAGAAAAGATGAAGACTTTTTAAAGTAGCATAAGATGAAATAAAATCATCTAATTCCTAAATTATAGAAAATGTTGTTACAAATGACCTATCTTATATAATAATAAATGGTAAAAGAAGATATGCTATTTAAAATTAATAGTTTGAGACAGTATATGAGCTGTGATGTGAGAATATTAATGTAAATAACCTAATATTAAACAATTGAAACAACCGAAAACATTTTCAAACCTTACAGATCTTCGGTAATGGAAGGAAAATCTATTGACTATCATTGTGTTTCAAATCATGCTATTTTAAAGACTACATAGCATTTCATTTGTGAATTAAGAGTGTAATAGCTGGTATTTATTTAAAATGCTCTACAAAGGGGTAGAAATGATAGCTCACCTGGTAAAAATGAGCCTTGTAAGCTTGTCCAGTAAACTCATGTAAAAAGCTAGGATGGTTTATGGACTTGTAATCTTGATGCTTGGGAAATAGAGACAAGTCCTTTCGTTTATTGGCTACCCAGCCTAACCTTCTTGCTACATGATGAGTTCCAGAGTTCTAGGCCAATGTTTCAACATATATACATGTAACAACAATTAATAAAAAAGAGGCTAAGAATTTGAAAGAGAACAAGAGTGCTTTATCAAAGTGTTTTACGGGAGTGAAGAGAATGGAGAAATGATGTAATTATAATGTAAACTCAATAAATAAATTATTTAAAGAAAACAACAGATAGACATGCTCTTGAGGAAGCTGTTGTCTTCAGGCATCCATATGTAAACACACACATACACAAACACACACACTTACCAAAAAATTCACTGTCAAGAATTCAAGAACTAGTATATGGAGCTTTCTTTGGAGTCTGTGACAATTCCTTGCCTCAGCACCTTTAGTTTTGTATGCATTTGAAACTTTCTATGGTAAGACCCTTTTCACAGATCATGTAAGTCTCTGAATTTTTAATTGACTCATTCTTTCATTCAACAAACTAAATATCTACTATGTATAGAACAAAATAGAAAAAAAGACTATTCTTTTTCCAAAATAAACCTAGTCTAATAGTGGGGAGAAAGAAACCTCATAAGGTATGATATATGTTCCAATAAATGATACAGTGAAAATACATGTAATTCAAAAGGCTTGCGGGGACGTGAGCAAAGGCTCTACATAGTGGGTGATATTAAACCCGTCATTAAGAATGTATAGGAGCTTATTCTTATAACAAAGAAAGCAAAGCATTTAGAGTAACAGTGATGGATCATGTGTATACTGTACCTCCTATGCTTCACACACACTGACAATCAATACGATCCTCAAAATAAACACATGAATTAAAAATTCTCCGTGGTAAATATTCCCATTGACCTGAAAACCAACAGAACCAGAGAGTGGTTAAATAAAATGGACAGTATTACATATATACAGTCACCAAGTTTAAAAGCAAACTTAATCAACTAGAATGTACATTTAATCATAGACTCATGAGTACAAAGATAAAGAGGAGAGCATATGACACTACATACCAAAACTAATAACTAATGCTTCTAGCTCCTAGTGTAAGGTGGGCTCCCAGGAGTGGATGACAGGAAATGCAAAAAGATGGATTGATAGTAAGCAGGCAAACTGTCAAGAAATTCAACGCTGGGAGTTTATTCCATCTCTTTTATAAGAAAGTACAAATCAGCCAAGAGTTTTAATTAATGGGGTGACATGTATTGATTAATTTCCTACAAAAAATAACTTGGGCATGGTGAGCAAAATGAACAGGGAGGGAATCAATGTAGGAAGAAGAAAATTGAATTTAGATAAAAGTGTCCTGGTCTAAGAAACAGACTGTGAGGTCAGAGTGGCTGGGCTATCGATAGATATTGATGAAAGGCAAAAGCTTCAAAGCAGATAGAGGAAGAACAATCTCTAGAATGTGAAAATTGCCATAAATGAGAACATACACTTAGTATTCCCTTTAACCCAGAATTTTCTTCTTTCTTCTCTACCTCTGGTCCAAACTCACCATGAATAAAAGAAAGAGAATGCACTGTAATGGCAGAAAGATCTTTCATTTGCTCAGGTAGCATTGTGAGCATATCAATGGACACTTAACAACCTTGAGTTACAGACAAATCAAATCCTAGTAGTATTTAAATCCACAGAAACAGAGAGTATTTATACAATAATTCTATGTACTGCAATAGGCAAAAGTAAAAAATAAAAGATAAAAGACCGATGTTTCCTTTTTATCCATTTTATTATTTATTTTTGATAATTATTACTTATTACTGAGAATTTTATATGCAATGTTTTGGTAAAAACCACATCCCATTCTCTCCTCTACCATTCCTCCCTTGTCCCCACTGCCACCAATTTTCCCTTCCAACTTTATGGCTTTTAAGGTTTTTTTTATGTTTTTATTTGTTTGTTGTTTAAACTGCATCATCTTTTAGTGCTTCTTATAAATGTATGTGTTCAAAACCATCATCTGAGGCACGAGTAGCTTCTCGTAGCTTTCATTCCAGGAGAAAACCGGCTCTTTTTCCTCTGGCAGTCACCATTCCCAGTGTCTTTATGGCCAGGATAGAACTTCACGAGCAGGTCTTCCTCCAAGCTTTGACTTTGTCTTCTTTGTGCTTACATAGGTCTTATGTACACTGTCATGTCCACTGTGAGCACACATGTACAACTGCAGTGGCGTGACTAGAAACCATGGTTTTATTGCAGTCATCTCCCTTCTCTGGATCTTAAAAGTCTTTCTGCTCCCTCTTGCACAGTGATCCCCCTGCCTTGGCATGTAGGAGTATAATATATATATGCTAACTATAGGTCACTTCAAAGGCTTTTGTTTTCAACATGGTTCTGTGGTAATGGCCAGCTACTGTCAACTATAAAATGTATAGAGCAAAAATAAGACACTCTGTTGAGGAAAGATCAAGGGACAGGAGAGGTGGATCAGAGGTTGAGAGCACTGGCTGTTCTTCCAGAAGTTCTGAGTTCAATTCCTGATAACCACATGGTGATTCATAAACATCTATAATGATATCTGGCATCTTTTCTGGCCTTCAGGTATGTATGCAAACAAAGCGCTAGACATAATAAAAAGTAAATCTTAGAGAGAGACAAACTGACAGGCAGACAGACAGACAGATTCACAGAAATTAACAAACTGGAGACATAAAACCAGGAACGCTGAAACAGAACCAGTACAAAGGGAAGCCATATCTACTCAAAGGCAGTAGAGTAAAAAGACAAAGCTTTTCAAGATCATTTGAGCCTATATGATGATACTCCAAGGCTCAGGTATTGAACCTGTGCTTCAGAATATTGTGTTTTCTCTACAGAAACTCAGACATGGTTTAGTCCTTCCTTTCCTTGCAGTTTTATTGTTGGTTGCATTTTAAAGGACATTGATTACTGTGTGCCACTGTATATTGGCATATGCAATATGGTATTGTTGGTGTTTCCTCTTATTTTACAGGCATATACTCTGTTAAATACCTCCTAGACACAGTATGGTCTGTTGTAATGAATAGAAAAGATTTATTGAGTCTTCTATGAGTACATTTAGGAAATTCATAAAACCATCATTTAAAAATCCAAAGTGAAAATCAGTTGAAGGAAAATATTAATACGACTTTGAAATCTAGCCAACTGTTCTTAAGAGAGCAAACTTAGATCTGTGATTAGGTTAAAATGGAAATTTGTATTATATTGCTTCCATACTCAAAGTCACTATGGGAAACATTAGTTTACCAAGACATGACACAAACAGAAGTGTGACAGTGTAGTAATGTGTGTAGCCATTATGGAATGGCAATGCCTTCAAAGGTAATTTTCCAGGAAGAAGAGTAACTGCAGAAAATACTCAAGATAATTCTGAAAATTGAAATGGTAATGCTACCAACTAACTTTTCTCAATTTTATGAAAGTGAATAATGTAAACTGACCCAAGATAAATTGACTTGTCTAAGACTGAGCTTTAAATTGTCATCCATACTCATTATATGGCTACAGGATATAAAATTGTCACAAACTAACATCTTACTCAAAACTTTTTTATAAGTACAAGTAATTGGCATTAACTGAAACATACTCTAGAATGTGTCACATAGCTTATAACGTCAAGGGAAATTTGTCCTAGTGAAATCTCATCATCTTTGAATATTGGACACAAAACTCACAACCTTTGCTCCTATAGATGTCAGTCTACATATTCCCTGTCGTTCTAGAATAGTTTCACAATTTCTTGTGTAAAAGAAATTCTTCTGATAGCATTATAAAATATATCAATGAGAAAATATTAAATAATTTATATGTGAAAGTTTTATCAGCCAAATAAGAATTCAGGACTCTTGAAGTCACAAAGTAGCACCCAAGTACTTCAACAACAAATCAAAGGATTCAAGTAAAGTTTAGCTGTTCATCACAATGATGAAGATGATAATGATGATGATGATGATGATGATGATGATGATGATGTTGATGATGATGATGACGACGACAACGATGATGATGGTGATGATGATGATGGTGATAATGATAAAGAATAAGCTTATTGTAAATTACATCCTTAGAAAGTGATAATTTACAACCTCTATGGCAGACATAAATTCTGTATATGATACAACTTTTGTTCTACTGTATCTCATCCTTCACACTTTCTCATATTATCTGGAGTTAGGAGCCCTACACAGCACAGAGAGATGGTGTTAACTGCCGACAGCATACTCCCTGAGAAGAAAAAGTATGACATGGATCTTGTATTGGCTGGTTTTGTGTCAACATGACACAAGGTGGAATTGTCACAGAGAAAGGAGCCTCACTTGAGGAAATGCCTCATGACCTAGCTGTAAGGCATTTTCTCAACTAGTGATCAAGGGGGGAGGACCCAGCCCATTGTGGGTGGTTCCGTCCCTGGACTGGTAGACCTGGTTCTATGAGAAAGCAAGTTGAGTAAGCCAGAGGAAGCAAGTCAGTAAGTGACATCCCTTCATGGCCTCTGCATCAGCTCCTGCTTCCTGACCTGCATGAGTTCCAGTCCTGACTTTCTTTGGTGATAAACAGCAACGTGGAAGCATAAGCTGAATAAACCCCTTTTCCCCCAACTTGCTTCTTGGTCATGATGTTTGTGTGGGAACAGAAACCCTGACTAAGAAAGTTATGTTTCTTGTTCCACAGCTTTTTGATGTATTTGTATGCACTCTTCTAGTTTATTGAATGACTGATACCAGCAAAAAAGGAAGAATTCTTTCAGTTATTTTTGGTGGTGGTTGTGATGGTGGTGGTGGTGGTGGTGGTGGTGGTGATGGTGGTGGTGGTGGTGGTAGTGGTGGTGGTGGTGCTAGCATTTAAAAGCAGGTTGAATGTTAAGAGATTGCCTGAATTTCAGGATGGAAACTGGATTTTGAACTTTGGAACAGTGTTAAAAATGAAAAGACATTCTCACAAAGTAACTAATTTGTATTATGAGAGGTTCCTGAGCTGAAGACCATGCATCTAATCTTATAGTTTAAAGTGAAAGTTTGGGTGTCAAGAGAAGAAATGGATTTTTAAAGGTTGATCTTCAGTGTTTACTGGATTAGAATTGCCGTTTGTTTATAAGGATGTTTCAAACAGGCTTAACTCAGTAGGGAAAGACCATACAAATGTGATATCACCATTCCTTCGTCTGTGGTTTTAGACTAAATAAATATTCAAAAGTGAAAAACCTGGCATTTTCTCCATCTCTTAACTGCAGGTGCAATGTGACTACTTACTCCATGTTTCTGCCATGGCAAGTTCTAAACTCTTCTTTCCGTACATTGCTTTGACAGGTATTTATAACAATGACAACTCTAGTTAATATGAGCTTTCAATCATAGGTCATAAGCCCAGAAAAAATAAGACATATTTAAAGGCCAAATGTGTACTGATACAAATTCTAATTGCTATACTTGGGAGACCAAGACAAAGGTATCAAGAGTTTAGAACCAGCTGTATAGAGAGATTGTGACTCAGAAGAAAAGAAATAAAAGGAACTTAGTAGTACTGGAAAATAAAAAGTTTTAAATAATTGAAGTCTTGATTTACTGTAATTCCAACTTCTCTAAATTACATTCAGATAAGAAGTCTCAACCTTATATCATAATCATGAGTATCATGAGTATATCATTATCACTCTCCAGTGAGAATATACTTGCATAAAATATGTAACAAACTGTAGCTTGATCCTTTACTATTGCAAAAGATGATTGTCATCCATCAATATAACAGCTCTTTATAGCTGACTCAACTTAAGTATGGTAGTGATAAAGTATGATTTTTATCTGTAAAATTAAATCAACAGAGCACTTGAAGAAAATTTTTATTTAGCAAATCAGCATGAATTCATCTACATGTTTTTCTCCTCACTGATTTCTGGAAAACAATTGTTTAACTTTTCTTCATTGCCAAATTCATCATAAGGTATATATCATATGTGGTTAGTATCTTAAATACATAGATTTTACTTTCAAATGAATTCCCAAAACTTTTGTGGGGACAGTGATGTGTAGAATAAGCAGAGCTATAGCTTCTTAGAAGCCACAGTTTTCATCCTAAACAGATTTCAGTATATTTAAGTGTTACTCTAAGCAAGAGCATCTTCAAGTTAATGGTATATAATAGCCCAACAAACATGAAAAGAGCAGCTAGAATTCTACACACACACAAAAGTGTCTTTTAAATGTTCAAACTTCTATTTCGGAATTTAAGCATAAATTTCGAAAAATATTTCATAAAGACATGAGAAGTGTACAAAGCACAGAACAATTTTGTTCTACCATATTACAGCAAGGGCAAGAGTTGTGCCAGCATTTGCATTCAAATGAAAATTCAATGTTGACTCCAATATACAGCATGATTTCTGAGAACTTCTATGACAAATACATCCTCTAGCAGTTTTTCAAAGTAAAGTAAGACAAGAAAAGGGGGCACAACATTATTGCATTTCTTGATGATAGAAAAAAGATAAAAAGAATACAGGTGCCCTCACTTTCTTGAATAGTTAAACAAGAAGGAATTGTTGGGAAGAAGAAAAGCATTGGAGGAAGAAAGACCTTCAACCCATAACTTCAACATTTAGCTATGTGTGTATTCTTTTCCTTACCGTTGCCTACCATCTACTAATGAATTCATTTTCGGTGTCTTTACATTTATTGACTGTATGTGTGTATATGCATTCACACACACACACACACACACACACACACACACAAACACACTCATACACACATGCACACACACACACACTCTCAAACTCACAGACACACACACACACTCTCTCTCAAACTCACACACACACACACACATACTTTCCCAAACACACACACACACTCTCAAACACACACTCACATGCACAATCATGCACACACACACTCGTACACATATATAGATGTAAGACAACAACTTAGAGAAGTTACTTCTCTGTTTTCTCCATGTTGATCATAAAATCAAGCTCCGGTCATCCTGTCTAATAGCCAACTCCTTTACCCACTGAGCTACTCAGCACTCTCCAGATAACAAATTGGCTTGCCCTCCTTAAACATGGTCAAAATCAGTCTGCTGTCTGCTTTTTAAAATATCATCTTGTTTAATTAAACCACCTACTCACACATTTATGTTGTAGAGTTGAATCACTGTAATAGAGTATGCAGTCTTCATAGTCTAAACTGTCCAGTCAGTGCCTTACAACCATTTACCAACCCTCTTTTCAAAAACATTACTCGATTTTCACCCACTACAATTTCTCTGACCTTCATTAGTACTACATTCCTATATTTTTTTATCAACAACAACTGTGTGATATTCTCAATGTACTGTCACAGTGAGTTCTAGACTTGGATATGAATTAATTATAAATGTCTACTTCTTAGACTTAAGCTTTTGAAGAGCAGTGATCCCATCATCTGACTGTAACCTGTACCTGGGGAATACTTGCATGAGTTAAGTGCTCATGTTGCATGAGAATCTTGGGGGCAGGAAAGAAACAACATCTCCAAGTTGTACTCTGAACACATGTGCTTGCACAGTGTCAGGTGCATGAGCACACATAACAAGTAAAGAAATCTAAAAGTATACTTGAAAAACTAAAATAAGGGAAATATATTGTTCCCAAATACATCACAAATGATCTCACCATGTTTGAAACTCTCAATTTTCCAGCAGATTTCTGATTATTATTAGGTAAAGGCCTTTTTTGCCAACAAGAGAATTTTCAAACTTTTAAGGAATATTGCAATAAGAAAATAAAAATAAAGAAAAGAAAAGGAAACTAAAAATACCATACACACAAAAATATTTATACTAAGAGGATATAAACACCAAAAGAAAAAAATTTAAAGTAACAAAAGGAGATAAATAACAAATTAAATATTTTATAAATGACAAATTCACTCAATATATAAAGCATGTGAGATAAACAGAGCTGGTAGGAAGGTGGGCAGTGAAAGTAGTCAGTGTGCATTGTGTGCTCATAGTTAGTAAAAATAATTAACTGAATTATGGGTTTAGCGGAATGCCATTAGGAGTCACTTGATTGCTATAGACCTTTATCAGAACAATATTGGTTACTTCCTCCCTCACTTAGTCCCAAGGCCTATCTAATCCCAGGTTCTTGGTTACCAGAACAGTGTTGGACATAGATAGGATACATCTTATAGAGTGTGTCCTAAACCAGTCAGATAATGTTACTTACTCACATGTATATGTACAGGCAGATCATCATTGCAGATCAAAAAATCTTTACCAAGTTGATGATTATCCTTCTCTGGTATTATGCATAGTGCATTCCAGTGTCATAAACACTAGTCAGTAGGGGTGAAGGCTATAGGTAGGCACCGGCATATCTTCTCTGTGTTTAATAGAATATGTGAGTATTTTCTTCAGTAACAGGACCTCTTCAACAGTTTGTAAAAAGCAACCAATAGTCTTGGTAAGAATCAAAAAGTTTGGGAGTTTCCATAGGGCCCCTTTGTCCAACAAATAAATTAGATGTAACCCATTCCTCGAACTATGTTTTACTTGGTGATAAAAGGTGTTTAATTAGGGCATTAATTAAGAGAAAACAACATTGTCCACCTATTGATGACAGACAATGCCATCCTCTGATACATATGTGGCTAGAGCAATGGGTCCCTCTATGTATACTCTTTGGTTGATGGTTTAGTCTCTAAGAGCTCTTTGGTGTTCTGGTTGGTTCTTTCTATGAGGTTGCAAACCCACTCAGCTCCTGAAGCCCTTGGTCCTGTGAACACTAGTTTCCTCAATATAGGGGAATGCCAGGGTGGTGAGGTAAGGGTGGGTGGATGGAAGAGGAAGCGTCCTCATAGAAGCAGGAGAAAGAAAATGGGAGAGGGGAGAACTGGGAAAGGAAATTATATTTGAAATATAAATATATAAAGTACCCAATAAAAATAAACTTTAAAAAATTCAAATACTTCCCTCAAAATACAGAAACTAGAGAATTATAAATAAACTGTTTCCTAGAATTTTAAAAATCATATTTCCCTACGAGAGTGCTCTAGGTAAATATCACATGTAATAGAATGAAGACAGTAGCCTGAGAGGATGGCTTGCAATACAGTCCCACAGAGGCCTCAACCAGTCCCATACACAATTTCAAACCTTCAATCTTTTTCAGAGTTGTGAGGAGGGAGGCAGAGCAACCAGGCTTTGTATCCCCTCTTGGGCCACTGAACTGTTGCTTTGAAGAAAACTGATATGGATGGATACAGTTCCCTCTGCTGAGGTGGCCTAGCACAACTGTCTTAGAAAGGAACCCAGTCCCGAGCTCTCAACAGCCATTACTCTGCAAATGAGCACTTTATCCCAAGAAGATGTTACAAGAGCCACAGCAGCAGCCAAGACCATGAAGTGCAGCTGATCAGCAGCCTAAAACTTAGTCTACAGTCTGTAGGAATAATATGCAAACAAGCCTGAAGCTCTAGCTGTGATCTTTTCTTTTATATACATTTTGCCTGTATTTGGTTACATTTGTGATATGATATTCGCTTTCACCATCAAGCTATCTTTATTCATGGAAGTTTTTGTTTCTTATAGCTGTGATCTTTCTAATGCAGGCTAACTATACACAAGAGCATTGGCAGAGCCTAAGTCTATTTATTCCACTATCCACCCACCATGGTTATCAATCTCTCACAGTCTATCACTTCAGTTACTTAAAATAAAAGTATTACAGACAAGGAAAATTACCCTTGCATTGAACTATGAGAAACCATAATCAGTAATAATCTCATAGGCCCAGTTGTGAGATTCCTTATAACTCTCAGAGTCTAATGCTGATTGATCCAGTTCGAATTAGGAAGCATAGCAGGAACAATTAGAAAGTATCTATTCAGAAAGTTACCAGACTCTGCCATCTGTTCAGATCTGATAATTAAACAGTCAAGGAATCTCCGGCTGGAGACACCATGGGGAGAATTCTGCAGAGGCTGCCACTTAGCATGTGTAACAGCAGCAGAGGAATAAGAGTGATGTATGACAGGATCGGTGCTTCAGGTACCCTGGCATCATGATCTTCTCAAGCCATTCTCCTACCGTGCCAGAGAACTAGAGAGATGGGGCAATATGTAATGAGCAAGGGCACAGAAGATGCATAGATATGTGCCTTTAGAAAAATAAGTGAATGCAGCAGCAACATGGCAGCATTCAGCAGTGGTCAGCAGCCTCCTCTCTCCAGCTAGGCACATCAATGACAGTTTTCAAACATCCCAGATGCTTCCCTGCATGCAAGAGTTCTTAACCAATTTTTCAAACTAAGCACACCCCTGAAACTTGGCTCCTCTCTCCCTCTGCTGTGAAAAAGTCTCGGTGGTTTTTGGTATGTGCTATATTTTGCACACCATAGGGTTGCAATCCCCACAGAACAAAGCTACAAATGAAGGGTAGAGAATTAGGAAGGAGAAAGTATGCTCTGTCAAGGTTGCTAACTCCACATGCATCATATGGAGTGAGATAAAGCCTGCTGAGGAGACCATTGGTTAGAGAAAAGAAATCTCAACAAACAAGACTCACCAAGGAATCCCAACTATAAATCAGACAAGTGTCCAAAGTAAACATTCTTTACTAGTAACAACTGGTGGACATTGCGACAGCCTCCCGGAAGCAGGACATGAAAGAGCTTTCCTGGGATTTTCCTGACTAGCGGACTTTATCTAAGACATTTAGGACACACTGCTATCAGGATGACCTTTGGAACAGGTTGAATTGACAGACCTCAGGGACTCACCTGCATCATGGACAGTATCTACAATCTGCCTGTTGAAAGTTGTTCAGTGAGTGCTGAGAGGCCGAGGATAGGAAAGAATTGCCTACTCTAAATGCTCTTTCTAAACTTGGCTGCTGACTGGAAGACTTCTCAAGGGTAACTTTGGGACTCTGGCTGCATAGAGGTGTCATCAGCACAGCTCTCTGGGTGCATAGTTTTTGTTTTGTTTTGTTTGGACTTGCTTTGAATTTCAATTAATGATTTTGTTCATTTACATCTCAAATGTTGTCTCAGTTTTCCCTCTATCAACCCCACACCCCCTCCTCCTCCCTTTTGCCTCTAAACAGGGTGCTCCTCCACCCACCCACCCATCCACTCATGCTTCATCCCGAAAGCATTCCCTTTTTCTGGTGCATCCAGGATTCACAGGACCAAGTGCCTCTACTCCCACTGATGCCAGATGAGACAGTCCTCTACTATATATGTAGTAGAAGCCACAGACCAGCCCATGTATACTTTTTTGTCAATGGCTTAGTCCCAGGGAGATATTGTTGTTCTCCTATGAGGTTGTAATTCCCTTTAACTCCTTCAGTCCTGCCCCTAACTCTTCCATTGAGGTCACCAGGCACAGTCCAATGGTTGGCTGTGAGTATCTGCCTCTGTATTAATAAGATGCTGGTAGAGCCTCTCAGACCATAGCCATCATAAACTTTTGTCTGCAAGCACATCTATTGTTTATATTTGTTCGATTTCAGCCCAGTGTTTATTTCCTGGCTTCTACTCTTTTTGAGTGTGTTTCCTTCTTTTTGTTCTAGACCTTTCACATGTGCTGTTAAGTTGCTAGCACAGGATCTCTCGAATTTCTGTCTGAAAGCACTTCATACTGTAAATTTTCCTCTTTGTACTGCTTTTATTGTGTCCCATAAGTTTGAGTATGCAATGCCTGTAATTTTCATTTTATTCTGTAAAGTATTTAATTTCTTTATTTTTTCCCTGACCAAGTTATCATGAAGTAGAGGGGCATTCATTCTCCATGAGTATGGGGCCTTCCTGATATTTTCGTTGTTATTGAAGACCAACTTTAGTCTGTGGTGATCAGATGCAATGCAATAGATTATTTCGGTCTTCTTGTATCTGTTGAAGCATGTTTATATGGTCAATTTTAGAGAAGGTACAATGAGATACTAAGAAGAAAGTACATTATTTTGTTTTAGGGTGAAATGTTTTGTAGACAACTGTAAAATCTGGGTTCATAACTTCTGTTAGTTTCACCATGTCTCTGTTTAGTTTCCATTTCCATGAACTTTCTATTGGTGAGAGTTGGGTGTTGAGGTCTCCCACTATTACTGTGTGAGGTTCAATGTGTGCTTTGAGCTTTAGCAAGATTTCTTTTATGAATGTGGTGGCCTTGCATTTGGGGCATAAATGTTCAAGATTGAGCATTCCTCTTGGTGCATTTTTTGATTACTATGAAGATTCCTTCTCCATATCTTTTGATAACTTTCTTTTGAAAGTCTATTTTATTGAATATTAGAATGCTTATTCCAGATTGTTTCTTGAGACCATTTCCTTGGAGAAAAATTTTCCAGTCTTTTATTCTGAGACAGTTCCTGTCTTTTTCACTTATGTGTGTTTCCTGTATGAAGCAAAATTCTGGGTCCTGTTTATATATCCAATCTGTTTGCCTATGTCTTTTTACTGAAGAATTGAGTTCATTGATGCTGAGATGTATGAAAGACTGATGATTTTGCTTCCTGTTATTTTTGTTGTTGTTGTTGCTGGTAGAGGTGGTATTATGGTTTTGTGGTTCTCTTTTGTGGTTTTGTGAGATGATTAATTTTTTGAGTTTTCTTTAGTGTGTTGAGGTTTTCCTTGTAGTTTCCTCTATATTACTAAATTAGTAGAAAGAAAATGTTTAATTTTAGGTTTTTCATGGAATATGTTGGTTTCTCAATCTACAGTGACTGAAAATTTTGCTGGTTACAATAATCTGGGATGACATTTGTGTTTTATTAGAGTCTGTATTACATCTGTCCAAGATTTAGTGGCTTTCAGAGTTTCTGTTGAGAAGCCTGGTGTAATTCTGATTGGTCTGCTTTTATATGTCATTTGTCCTTTTTCCCTTACTGCCTTTAATATGCTTTCTTTGTTCTGTGTATTTGCTGTTTTGATTATTAATGTAACAGGAGAATTTTCTTTTCTGGTCCAATCTGTTTGGTGTTCTGTAGGATTCATGTACATGTCTGGCCATCTCTTTATTTAGGTTGGGAAAGTTTTCTTCTATGATTTTGTTGCAGATGTTTACTGGCCCTTTGAAATGGACATCTTCACTCTCTTCTATTCCTATTATTCTTAGGTTTGGTCTTTTCATTGTGGCCTGAATTTCCTGGATATTTTGGGTTAGGAACCTTTTGCTTTTTGCATTTTCTTTGACTGTTGTTCTATGATATTTTCTACACCTGAGATTTATCTTCCATCTCTTATACTCTGTTTGTGATGCTTGCATCTGTAACTCCCAGTTTATTTCCTAGGTTTTCCATCTCCAGATTTGCCTCCATTTGTGATTTCTTTATTGTTTCTATTTCCATTTTTTATGTCTTGAACCGTTTTGTTCAATTTCTTCACCTATTTGATTGTGGATTTATGGGTTTCCTCTTTAAGGGAATCACTGTTTGCCTATAATCTCCTCTATTTCTTTAAGGGGGTTATTTATATTTTTCTTAAAGTCCTCTATCATCTTTGTAGGACAGGAATTTAGGTCATAATCTTGCTTTTTAGCTGTGTATGAAGAGCTTGCTGTGCTGGAAGAAGGAGGTTCTACTGATTCCAAGTGGCATTGGTTTCCGTTGCTTATGTTCTTGGGCTTGCTTCTCAACATCTTGTTATCTCTGGTTTTAACTGGCCTTGGGGTCTCTGACCAGAGCCTGGCCCTCCTTGTAGGAAAGTGGAGCTGTGTGAGGTTGGTTAGAGTAAGACTTTTGGGAGGTACACAATACTATCTCTGTCTGGTTCAGGGGACTTCGTGTTTCCCTAGTTAGGGCAGTCCTCCTGTGACCATGGTTATGGCAGGGAGTCTCTGGAAGTCAAGCTGTCTAGGTGTGTGGGGTGGGGGTGAGGGGCTGAAGCAACTGATCTGACTTCTGTAGATATGTGTACCTGAAAGCTGTGAAGTTTCAAAATTAAATCCTTCTTACCTGATGTATTTGTTTAATACATATCACCTTGTTTTCATGCTCATAACTCTTTTCTACAGACAAAGTTTATCTTGTGTGTGAAAGCCATGACTTAGTCCACTGGTTCTCAATTACGTGACAATTTTATTCCCCAATATGTATTTTATAATGTATAATAAAATTGCAAGCTAGCATAATTAGTGTGAGAGTACATTAAGGGGTTTCTATGTATAGGGAACAGAGATGCTACTAGCTACCCCACAATACACAAGTCACACCTCCATGGGAAATTAACAAGCTCCCCTAAACCAACCTTGAGGTTCAGAGAAATGGCAAAGCCTTCTTCTGTTCTTAGATTGAATGTTGACAGTGTGTGAAAAACACCTGCCAAATTTTCTTCCCCCTGAATATTTACTGAAGACTACTCCCAACAGAGATTGCTCCTACCAAGATTAACTAAACTGGCTTATTGTTCAACTGAATGGGATATTCCTAAAGCCTGGTTTCCTGTTCAATAGAATATAGTAATCATACTATATTTTCAGGGTACTGTGTCTTCTGAATCCAAGAATCTAGACCACTCAATCCCAGCTCCTCCTGTGTTTTTGTGTGTGTGTGTCTCCACAATTCTATTTTTCATGTTGTTTGTTTGCTTTAATTTTTTGCTTAATTGTTTGTTTTTGTTTTTTCCCGTACAGCAGTAATAACTAAATATCAAAGGTCTTTTCATGGACACTTTTTAAAATTATTTTTTGGTTGTCATTGTTCTGTTGTTGTTTTTCTATTATAGTGGTCATAACTCAATAGTTAAAGTTCTTTTATGGAAAAAATTAAACAGGTCCATCTTCTAGTATAGAATGATTACAATTAGGACATAAAGCACTTAAGCCAATACTGTTTGAATTCCCTGAAGTACCAGTCATTCATTATATGAAAGATGTTCTCTTCTCTCATTTAATCTATACTTAAGGCTTAACTTTCATGGGGGACACATCCACTCAGAGTAGAAGAGGGAAATGGGGGAAGCATGGTGGGAGGGGTGAATAGAAGAGATAAGAGTGAGCAGGATATAAAGTGAATAAATAAAAAAGCAAATTAATTAATGAAAATTAGATTGCAAAAGTTTCATAAGCATGTAGCATGTCTATGGTAAATTTTTGATGCTCTAGCTCTGCTATGCATAAAATGGATTTATATCTAATGTTTTTTTTTTTTGTTTTTTTTTCAGTTTTGAAGTTTTTTTTTTATTTTATTATTATTTTAAAATGTTTTGTCATTTTATTTATTTTTTTTACAACTTTATTTTAAAGAACAAAAATAAATGTACAGAGTTTAAGCATTTTTTTGCATAAAAGTACATAATACATTTTTGATAGTAATTATTTTTTTAAAGGTTTGATAGTGTGATCAAGATCCCACCAGTTACAATGAGCAAAAAGTACATGTAAAACAAGATGCAACCTGTTAATAGTCAAAGTTTTCTTGGTGTGTAAAGATTTTTTTTTAACAATGAGCAGACAGTACATGTAATACAGGGTACAACCCTAATCAGTTTTTTAGAATTTAAGACAAACTTCATGTAGAGAATAATTGCGCCAACCTAATGTGGACAGGTGACATATCATCTAGTTAACAACATTTCTTTTTTTTTTTTTTTTAAATAAACAATATGCATTATTTTATTATATCTAATGTTAATTATAAATATTTTTTCACAGAGAAGCTATACTTCAGATCATCTCCAAATAAGCTAACGATGAGCCATATATTACTATTGATTACTTAAAATAGACTAATTTAAAAGGGTTGTACTATAAATGTAAAGCACATACTGAATTTGGAAAAACAAAGAAGAAACATGTTAATACTGATTGAAATGTATCAATATGTTATTCAGGCTTAAATAATATGTAAATGTAATTGGTTTTGTTTGTTTTGCCACTTAAATGTGCTTATTAAAATTAAGTAAAAATGGTATGATAAATGAATCTATTATAGAGCATATATTGAACATATCATCAAGGAACTAATTGTGTATACAAAATAGATGAATTTTCACAAATGTAATTATAAAGTTCAAAAAAAAAGATGTTTGCATTTCTAAGAATAAATTGAAATTCTGTATATGCTTCATGCTTGTAGCATTCTCATATCACTAGTGACCAGTTTTACCCTTGTTTATTTAGAGTTGTCCATTGTGATTGCTTCCAAATTTTGGGGGGGCATTTATTTTCTTGCTAAAAATTAATTATTATAACCATATGCATTTATCATGGATAATACAATGCTTTGAAAACATATTCACTACAGAATGGTGAACTCCAGCCAATTAGCCATATACCTTGATTCACATAGTTATTATTTTTGCACTGAGAGCTTTTTCATATCCAATATAAAATATTTTAAAGAGCACAATATATTATTACCTATAGTCACTATTTTGTATAGTAGATTTCTCCAACTCCTTTATCATAACTGAAATCTTCTAATCTTTCTTCAATACAAGTAAACAATTAGAAATGGTTTTGTATATGATATTGGTAAGTGAAGTTCAAGTCTCACATACCCTAGACAAGTTCTCTACCAGTGAGCTATATCCCATCACCTTTATGTTAATTAAAAAGTTCATTAATGCATGTGATATTTGCTATTTATAAGATTTTTTCTATTATGATTTTGGAAAACTTTGATAAAATGTTGTGGATGTTGCCTAAGATAACTGATGTAAGGATGCTGTTTTTTAGTAAATTGGTCAAAACTGATCAGCTATTGGACTTTACTAACGACAGAACTCTCTGAGCATCCTCTAAGAAATAATTTTTATATTTATTTGTATTGCATAAAGTTACATTTCAAATGCTGTAGATATTGATTTTAATGCTTTTATAGATGGATCTTCTTTCAAAAACATATATTTATATGCAAATTCCCCATACTCCACAAAAATTACTATACCTAACTCTTTTATTAGCTATATCTTAGCCAATGAATATTTTAACTGACCTCATGTATAAATTAAACCATGGAAGATAAAGATATATTTTTGTTCTATGTAAAGTCTTCATCTCACAATTTAATAGCTCATGAGTACAGTTTTTAAATCTGTAAAATCTGTAACAAAATTTAAATTGAAATGTGCATCAAGAGACTGCTAAATCAACATATAGGTAATTTTTTAAATCTTGTTTATTGGAAATTTTATGTATTTACATTTCAAATGTTATTCCCTTTTGCCCTTCTCTCATTGCTATCCCCTATCCCCTTGCTTCCATGATGATGCTCCCACTCCCAACCACTCACTTCCAACTCATTTCCCTGGATTCTCAATACACAGAGGGAAATCAGCCTTCACAGGATGAAAGCCTTCTCTTCCTATTGATGCCAGACAATGTTATCCTCTGCTACATATGTGGCTAGAGCCATAGGTCTCTCCATGTGTACTCATTGGTTTAGTCCCAGATAGTTCTGGGTGGTTGGTTGATTGATATTGTTATTCTTCCCATGGTGTTGCAAACCAGTTCAGATTCTTCAATCCCTTCTTTAAGTCCTCCATTGGGGTCTCCATGCTAAGTCCGATGGTTAGCTGCAAGCATTTTTATTTGTATCACTATGGCTCTAGCAGAGCTTCTGAGGAAACATCATTATCAAGCTCCCGTCAGTAAGCACTTCTTGGCATCAGTAATAATGACTGAGTTTGGTGGCTCCATATGGGATAAATCCCCAGGTAAGGCAGTCTCTGGATCTCTGGATGGCCTTGACTTCAGTCCTTGTAACACTCTTTCTGCCTGGATATACTCCAGTAAAATTTTTGTTTTCCCTTCTATAAAAGACTAAAGCATCCACATTTGGTCTTCCTCTTA
Source organism: Micromys minutus (assembly GCF_963924665.1). Taxonomy (NCBI): domain Eukaryota; kingdom Metazoa; phylum Chordata; class Mammalia; order Rodentia; family Muridae; genus Micromys; species Micromys minutus. The sequence continues at coordinate 26,464,094 of NC_137958.1, forward strand.
ATTTTGAATTTCATATGATCTGTGAATTGTTTCATGGGTTTTCTGAGCTTTAGGGCTAATATTCAGTGTTCAGTGAGTGAATACCATGTGTGTTCTTTTGTAACTGGGTTACCTTACTCAGAATGAGATTTTGTAGCCCCATCCACTTGCCTAAGAATTTCATGTAGTCATTGTTTTTAATAGCTGAATAGTACTCCATTGTGTAAATGTACCAAATTTCTGTATCCATTCTTCTGTTGAAGTAAATCTGGTTTTTATCTAGCTTCTGGCTATTATAAATAAGGCAGATATAAACATGGAGGAGCATGTGACCTTCTTATAAGTTGGAGTGTCTTTTGGGTATAAGCCCTGAAGTGGTATAGTTGGGTCCTCAGATAGTACTAGGTCCAATTTTCTGAGGAACTGCCAGACTAATTTCCAGAGCAGTTGTACCAGCTTGCAATCTCACCAACAATGGAGGTGATTTCCTAGTTCCACATCCTCACCAGCATCTCCTGGCACTTGAGTTTTTGGTCTCAGTCATTCTGACTGATGTGAGGTAGAATCTCAGGATTGTTTTGATTTGCATTTCCCTGATGACTAAGGATACTGAACATATCTTTAGGTGCTTCTCAGCCATTTGAGATTTCTCAGTTGAAAATTCTTTGTTTAGTTCTGTACCTTATAATTTAATAGGATTATCTGATTCTCTGGAATCTACCTTCTTGACTTCTATGTACATACTGAATATTATCCCTCTATTGGATATAGAATTGGTAAAGATCTTTTCAAATTTGTTGGTTGCCCTTTGGTCCTATTGACAATGTCCTTTGCCTTACAGAAGCTTTGCAATTTCATGAAGTCTCATTTGTTGAATCTTATTCTTAGAGCATAAGCCTTTGGTGTTAGGTTCAGGAAATTTTCTCCTGTGCCTATGTGTCCTAAGTTCTTCCCCACTTTCTCTTCTATTAATTTCAGTGTATCTGGTTTTATCCAGAGGTCATTGATCCACTTGGACTTGAACTTTGTACAGGGTGATAAAAATAAATTGATTTGCATTCTTCTACATGCTGAACTCCAGTTGAACCAACACCATTTGGTAAAGATGCTGTCCTTTTTCCACTGATTGTTTTTAGCTTCTTTCAAAGTTCAAGTGACCATAGGTATTTGGGTTCATTTCTGAGTCTTCAGTTCTATTACATTGATCTACCTACCTGTCTCTGTACCAATACCATGCAGTTTTTACCACAATTGATCTGTAATACAGCTTGAGGTCAGATAATTAATTCCCCCAGAAATTATTTTATTGTTGAGATAGTTTTCAGTATCCTGAGGTTTTTTTTTTATTCCAAATGAATTTGCAAATTGCTCTTTCTAACTCTATAAAGAATTGAATTGGAATTTTGATGGAGATTGCATTGAATCTGTAGATTGCTTTTGGCAAGATGGCCATTTTTACTATGTTGATCCATGAGCAAGGGAGATCTTTCCATCTTTTGAGATCTTCTTCAATTTCTCTCTTCAGAGATTTGAAGTTCTTGCCATACAAATGTTACACTTGTTAAGTTAGGATCACACCAAGGTATTTAATACTGTTTGTGACTATTGTAAAGGGTGGCATTTCTCTAACATCTTTCTCAGTCTGTTTATCCTTTGAGTAGAGGAAGGCTACTGATTTGTTTGAGTCAATTTTATATCCAGCCACTTTGCTGAAATTTTTTATCAGCTGTAGGAATTCTCTGGTAGAATTTTTGAGGACACTTAAGTATACTATTATATCCTTTGCAAATAATAATATTTGACTTCTTCCTTTACAATTTGTATTCCTTGGACATTTTTTTTTTTTTTTTTTTTTGCTATGGATAGGACTTCCAGTACTATATTGAATAGGGAGGGGGTAAGCTCCCACTTATAGCTTGAGTCTCAAGCTAGACCAGTCATTGGTTGGTCACTCCCACAAATTCTCCACTAGGTTTATCCCAAGCAAGCAAAAGAATTTATAAGTCTAAGGTTTTATGAGTGGGTTGGAGTCCCTATCCCTCAACTTGAAAATTTGTCTGGTTACAGAGAATGACAGTTCAGGCTCTGTATCCATCATTGCAACAAGTCTCACCTGATGTTGCACTCATAGATTCCTGAGACTTCATATTGTACTAAGTTTCTATCTAACCCTGAAATGATCCTCAATTCTGTTCCTCCACCAAAATTCTTTCTTTCCACCCCTCCACCTGATTCTTTCTCTTGCCATTCCAACCAAACACCCATCCCCCTGCAAAAAAAAAAAAAAAATTCTATTTCCCTTTCACAGGGAGATTCATGTAGCACCCTTGACGCTTTCTTATTATTTAGTCTCTCTAGGCCTATGGACTGCACTATGCTTATCCCTTATTTTACAGTTAATATCCACTAAGGAGTGAATATATATATATATATATATATATATATATATATATGTATGTATGTATGTATGTATGTATGTATGTATGTATGTATATGTATATGTATATGTATATGTATATGTATATGTATATGTATATGTATATGTATATGTATATGTATATGTATATGTATACATATGTATTTGTATATGTATGTATGTATGTATGTATCTATGAATGTATGTATAAATTTTTGGGTGTAGGTGACCTTATTAAGAATGATTTTATTTTTAGTTCCATGCATTTGTCTGTAAATTTCATGTTGTTACATTTTTACCAGCTAAGTAAAACCCCATTGTAATTTACTACTTGTTCTTTATCCACTCCTAAGTGGAATTATATTTGGTTGTATCAAGCTTCTGCCTGTTATGAACAAAGCTGCTGTAAAATAGTTGATCAAGTGTCCTGTGATATGATTGAGAGTTCTTTGCGAATATGCTTAGGGGTATTATAGTTGGGTCTTCAGACAGGTCAATACCCAATTTTCTGAGAAACCACCATACCGATGTCTAAAGAGGCTGTACATGTTTGCAGTCCAATCAGCAATGCAGGAGTATTACTCTGATGTATATCCTCAATAGCATAAGCTGTCACTTGTGGTTTTTGCCTTAGCCATTCTGACAGGTATAAGATGCAATATCAGTGTTGACTTGATTTGCATTCTCATAATGGTAAAGGATGATAAGCATTCCTTTAACTGTTTTTCAGAGATTTGAAATTCCTCTGTTGAGAATTCTGTTTACATACATCCCCCATTTCTGTTGATTGGACTTCAAAGTTAGATTATTTGCTTTTTTATGTCTAGTTTCTTGTGTTCTTTATATAGTTTGGATATTAGCCTACTGCCAGTCACAGGGTTGATAAAAAATCTTTTTCCCATCCTATTGGCTGTGGTTTTGTCCTATTCAGGGAATTCTTTCCCTTACAAAAAAATTTCTGTTTTTATTGAGATTCCATTTATTAATAATTGATTATAACATATTTGCTATTAGACTTCTGTTCAGGATGTTTTCCCCTGTTCCAATACATTCAAGGCTATTCACCACTTTATTTTCTCTCAGATTCAGTGGATCTGGTTTCATATTGAGATCTGTGATTGACTTCGACTTGTATCTTGTACAAGGTGATAGTTATGGATCCATATGCATTCTACATGCTAATTTGTCAAAGATGATTTTTCCATTATATACTTCTATCTTCTCTATGAAAAATCAGGTAGTCATATGGATGTGGATTTATTTAGGGCTTTGATTTGATTTCATTGATCAACCTGTCTATTTTTAGACCATGTGGTTTTTTTTACTAGAGCTCTTTTTAAGGCCCTTTTAAGGTCTGTAAAAATTGTGTTGGAGTTTTGATAGAAATGATGTTAAATCTGTAAATAGTTTTTGGTAAAATGGCCATTTTTACAATTTTTATCCTACATATAAAAGAGCATGGGAACTCTTCCCATCTTCTGATATCTTCCTCAATTTCCTTCTTCAAAGACATGAAGTATATAGCATATCAGTCTACTATTTGCTTGGTTGGAATTGCCCACAATATTTTATATTATCTGAGGCTTTTGTGAGGGAGTGTTACTTCCCTGATTTCTTTCTCAGAAAATTTCTCATTTGTATATGGGATAGCTTGAGGTCACGAATTTTCTTGTTGAGGATTGATTTCGATATTCTAGGTTTTTTGTTATTCCAGATGAATTTTCAAATTGCTCTTTCCAACTCTATGAAGAATTGAATTGGAATTTTGATTGCAATTGCATTGAATCTGTAGATTGCTTTTGGTAAGATGGTGATTTTTACAATCTTGATCCTTCCAATCCATGTGCATGGGAGATCTTTTCATCTTCTGAGATCTTCTTCAATTTTCTTCTTCAGAGATTTGAAGTTCTCATACAGATCCTTCACTTTCTTAGTTAGTGTCATACCAAGGTATTTCATATTGCTTGTGACTATTGTGAAGGGTAACTTTTCCCTAATTTCTTTCTCAGCATGTTTGTCCTTTGAGTAGAGGAAGGCTACTGATTTGTTTGAGTTAATTTTATATCCAGCCACTATGCTGAACTTGTTTATCAGCTGAAAATGTTCTCAAGTGGATTTTTGGGGTCACTTAAGTATACTATCCTGTCATCTGAAAATAGTAGTACATTTACTTCTTCCTTTCTGATTGGTATCCCTTTGAGGTTCTTTTTTGTGTACTTACTCTGGCCAGGTCCTCCAGTACTATGTTGAATAGGTAGAGGGAGAGTGGGCAGCCTTGTATAGTCCCTGACTTTAGTGGGATTGCTTCAAGTTTCTCACAATTTAGTTTGATGTTGGCTACTGGTTTGCTGTATATTGCTTTTATTATGTCGAGGTACGAACCTTGGGTTCCTGTTCTTTCCAAGACTTTTAACATGAAGGGGTATTGAATTTTGTCAAATACTTTCTTAGAATCTAGTGAGATGACCATGTGTTTTTTTTTCTTTGAGTTTGTTTATATGGTAGATGACGTTAATGGATTTCCATATATTAAACCATCCCTACATCCTAGGGATGAAGCCTACTTGATCATGGTGAATGATCATTGTGATGTGTTCTTGAATTTGGTTTGCAAGAATTTTATTGAGTATTTTTGCATCAATGTTCATGAAGGAGACTGGTCTGAAGTTCTGTTTCCTTGCACGATCTTCTTGTGGTTTAGGAATGAGAGTTATTGTGGCTTCAAAGAATGAATTGGGTAATATTCCATCTAACTCTATTTTGTGGAATAGTTTGGAGAGTATTGGTATTAGGTCATCAATAAATGTCTGATAGAATTCCTCACTGAACCCATCTGGTCCTGGGCTTTTTCTGTTTGGGAGGCTTTTGATGATTCCTTCTATTTCTTTTTGGTGTTATAGGATTTGTTTAGGTGGTTTATCTGGTCCTGGTTTAACTTTTGTATCTGGTATCTATCTAGAAATTTATCCATTTTCTCCAGATTTTCCAGTGTTGTTGAGTATAGGCTTTTGTAGTAGGATCTGATGATTTATTCAGTTTCCTAGGTTTCTCTTCTTATGTCTCCCACTCCATGACTTTTTCCTTGAAGTGCTGTTGAATTTTTGTCAAAAGCCTTTTGGCATCAAATGAGATAATCAGGGTGCTCTTTTTTCCTTCCAGTTTGTTTATATGTAGATTGAGTTGACAGATTTTTTTTAAGATGTTAAACATCCCTGCATCTATAAGATGAAGCCTATCTGACTGTGGTGGATAATGTTTTTGATGTGTTCTTGGATTTGTTTTCCAAGTTTTTTATTGACTATTTTTGTAAAGTGTTTATAGAAAGAAAGTGTTCTGTAATACTCTTTCTTTGTTGAATGTGTGCTTTCAGCATCAGGGTGATGATGGCCTCCTAAAATAAAATTTGAAATGTTTCTTCCATTTCTATTGAGTGGATTAATTTGGGTTTTGGTATTAGCTGTACTTTGAAAGTCTGGTAGAATTCTGCATTGAACTCATCTGGCCCTGGACTGCTGCTGCTGCTGCTGTTTTGTTGTTGTTGTTGTTGTTGTTGTTGTTGTTACTGCTGCTACTGTTGTGTGATTGGGAGACTTTTACTGACTGCTCTTATTTTCTTAGGGTTTATAGATTTATTTAAAATGTCTGTCTAATTTTGATTTAACTTTAGGAAGTGCCATCTCTCAAGAACATTTTCCATTTCTTTTTCATTTTTCAATTTTTTGAAGTACAGGTTTTTCAAGTTTTTGCATTTCCTCAGTGTGTTGTTTTATTTTCATTTCTAGTTTTGTTAAGTTGGATATTCCTTCACTAGGGAAGCCACCAGGCATTTCTCCAGGCATTCCTCCAGCACTCTGGTACAGCTTGGGAATGATAGGTTTACAGACTTTCTTCAGTTCTTTCTGCTGATGCTCAAATTCTTCCTTCTCTGTAGTCTGGTCCTTATACAGCCAGCTGATTATTGTATTACACTTGTCAAGAATCTTCTGTTGTCCTCACCATTGATCTTGCCTTGAAGTTTCTCATCTTCAGCAGCTGTTTTCATGTTGAAGACATAAGACTCCAGTGAATTCTTATAGGAACCCTTATCTCTCTTCTCATCTTCAGCCTAATACTTCTCAGCTTCTTGGACCATGCATTCAGTATTCTCTATACTCAAGCAGCCCTTGTCATCGGTGATGGTGATCTTGTTCTCCTTTCCTGTGCTCTTATCTACAGCAGAAATATTGAGGATGCATTGGCATCAATGTCAAAATCAACCTCAATTTTATGAACCTCACAAGATGTTGGAAGTATGCCTATGAGCTCAAACTTTCAAAGCAGTTTGTTGTCCTTGGCCATGGCCCTTTCATGTTCATACACCTGGATGAGTATACCTGACTGTTTGCCAAGGTAGGCTGTTACAGTCTATATTTGCTTTGTGGCAATGATGGTATTACAATTGATGAGGACAGTCATGACTTCACCAGCAGTTTTGATACCAATAAAAAGAATGGCATCCAAGAGCAGCAGATTCTGAACATTCTCAGATTTGTCTCCAGACAGAATGGCTTCCTGGACAGCTGCACCATAGGCAACAGCTTTATCAGAGCTAATACTCTTATTCAGTTTTTTTCTATTGATGAAGTCTTACAGAAGTTTCTGAACCTTGGGAATTTTTTTAGATTTGACATTTTCTTTGGCCAAGGTATGAATTTCTTCTGTTGTATCTTCTACCCCTAATATTCTCCCTTTTGGTTTTGTATTCTGTTAATAATAATTGTATCTGTAGCTTTTGTTTGATTACCTAGATTTGTTTTCCATCTCCAGGATTTCCTGTTTTTTCTGTCTCCTTCTTGTTTTTATTTCTGATTTCAGGTCTTATGCAGTTTTATTCATTTCCTTCACCTGATTGCTATTTTTTGGCTTTCTTTAAGAGATTTACACATTTCCTCCCATTGTTTCTTTTTGCTTTTTGGATTTATTTAAGGGATTTATTAATTTCATCCTTAAGAATTTCCATCACCTCCATAAGGCTGATTTTCAGGTTATTTCCTTGTGCTTCAGCTGTGTTGGAATATTCAGTGTTGCTCTAATAGAATAGCTGAGCTCTGATGGTACCATATTGTGTGGGGGTTGTTAATTACGTAGTTGTTGTTGTTAATGTTGACCTGTAGACATCTTAGTTTGGGGTAATTATGAGTATAGTTCTTAATTCCTGTGTTAGATGAATGGATTCTTTTCCCTTGATTTGTTTTTTCCTCTATGGGTTTTCAACAGATCTTCAGCCTGAATGGCCTGAGGTTCTGATGACCAGAGAGTCCACTGGTCATGTGGTTGCCTCTGGGGGTGTGGAGGTTGGCAACAAAGTGACCTCATCTGTTCTGGGTGCCAGAATTTCTCTGAAATTCTGCGATTCTGGGAACTGCCATGGCCTCTGGTATAGCAGGGTCTGAGTTCAGAGTTACTGATGTAGACCCTGGTAGAGCAGGGGCTTCTGCCAGAGTTGTGAGCAGGTGCGTGGGTGGGGGGTGTTTTGTGGTGTCACTGTTAGGGGAAGAAATATAGCTCAGGTTAGTGATAAAATTACTTGATATGCTCAGAACTATGCTTATAGTCATAATTAGTAGAAGCTTTATTTATCTGTTTTTTTTTTCAAGGTTAAGCCGAAAATAACTAAGTAAAAACAAGTAGAGTTTGTTTCAAATAAAAAATACTTAATATATGGTTCTCAGATTCCTCAGAGATCTACTAAATATGTCATTTAATATGTTTAATAAAAAAAGCTTTCTATGCCCTTTGGAATTTTCTTTCTGCTCTAATTTATCTTTCTCAGATTGCTGATGACTTTAATAACTACCTATATATGTCTCAGATTAACAGCAACATTAAGAAATTTTTATCTTGTCTTTGTATTACTAACACTTCATATTTAAATGTATATTTTATACAAGATAATAATTTTAAACAAACAATGTAAATAAACTTGAGATGGATTTTTATTTTAATTAATAGTAAATTAAAGTATTTTTAAAGAATATTTCTTCTGGGTAAGTGAATGGCTAAAATATACAAAAAAAAAATTACATGTTTCTCAAATTCTCTTTGAGGCCAAATGAGTTAAACCAAAACTATATTCAATAAAAACTAAGTTATTTAAGTTTTTACCTTAAAATATATTTGGTAAAGCCTTAAAAATATGTTGTATCAAACTGTCTTGTATATAAAGTGTAATAAAAGTTAAAGCCTTCAGACAAGTTTTTTCTGTATAAAATTTTCATACTTTGATATTGTTCATATTTTGTTTCATTTACAGTATCAGCTAAATATAAACTTTTATGTTTGCATGGGCAAACTCAATTGCTTTCTCCTTTAGGATTTTCTGGGATTTATTTCTCAGGTACTTTCAAATATCCTGTTACCTAATAGAAGCCTTCTTAAGCTCAAAATTAAAATTGTTCTAAATATTAAAGATTATAATTTTTAAATTAATAAATTATTATGTTTAAAGAATATTCCTGAGGACTGACCTAAAGCCAGGTTTCCCACTGAGTATTATCAGCTCCTGACCTCATTCAGCAGGAACAAAAGGTCAACCAACTTTGGCCCACAATCATATCTACCACAAAATAATTCTGTCCTTCGACTGAACACCATATGAAATACTAACATCCTATTTTCTTCCCAGCTCTCCTTTCAATATGAGCCTTATATTGATAGACTTTTATAAACCTAATTCTTCTCATAAGTATTTTCCTAATAAAATCCACACAGATTCAACTATACATTGATATTTACCTCTCAGAGTGCAGGAAAAATACCTACAAAATTTGATACTCAAATTATAGATGTTCATTTTAGTTTTAATACTTAAGCTTTACATGTAAAAAAATAAAAAGAAAAACATTATAATAATTACTCTGGTGTTCTTGGTATTCATCATTTAATAAATAAACATGTCTCTTAAGAAATTGTTATACATTTATAATCTGGATGGAATTTACTAACGCCTGCTCAGAAGTGAAAATTAACTGTTATATCTTTCTGATTAGTATTCGTTCACAAGAAAGAAACTTGGAATGACTTGGAGATGCTATCCACAGCAACATCAAAGCAAGGGAGCATCAAGCATCTTTTCCTAAGGCCATGAGCTCTGCTTGACTCTCTTTTAAGGTTGAGAACACATACAATGGTGTATTTCCCAGACATACAAAAACTCTTGGATGCATTTATTTAAGGTAATCAAGTGCTATAGACAAAGAATATAGTGTAGAAATGCACTGGCCACTTGCCAAGAGAACATGCATACCAAAGACAAAAAAATAAAAGAAACCACATCGTGATATAAATAATTGTGTCTTAGTAGCAATACCAAGAGTTTTCTGGCCAAGGTTTAGGATGGCAATGGGGGCCATCTACTCCTAGCAGAAAAATAAATCTTCAGAATATGCGAAAGGTACATTCTTGTTTTCAATATGTGTGATAAGGGAGAAGGCTTCCATTTTCTGGAGCCCAGGTGCAATTGAGCTGTCAACAGTCAGAATAATACACCACCTGACCCCAAAAGCACCCTGCTCTCTGTACCCTGAACAGGCATTTTTCATAGTATAAATTATTTACAGTGGTCTCCAAAGTCTCTGGAATGTTAGTGTATATCTTTGCAAAAAAGAATAAAAAGAAAATCTGAAATAAATATTATAGAAAACAGAGATCAAGCAGAAGTACATCATGCATGTTAGAGGTTGTCTTGATTTGAAGACACATGCAAATTCATGTGTTCTTACAAAGAACGCATCAAATATCAGATATTAATTATTTAGTTATATAGTCCTGTCTTCTTGACCCTGTCAAGACATGAATATATAAAAGGGCATCAGACATTAACACAAATAACTCCATAAAGAAAGTATCATTCAAGCCGTAAACCCAGCACGTAGTTAGCATTACCAGCCAAAACTAAGAAAAATCCTTAATCTATCAAAGTCTAAAATTCTGGGAAAGTCTGTAACTGTACTAACTTTGCTTTTTGGTTTCTGTGATTGTGCTTCTGGTTAACTGTTCTTGTTAACTGAAGTATATCAGGCTAGGATGTGGGTTTTGTGCTTAAAAGTTCACCCTAAGTGAGAGAGACTCAGGCTACAGTATAATCTGGAATGCCCAGTATAGTTGCCAGATGGCTATGAAAAAAACGTTCTGTTAACTTAAACTCACATGTAATAGTCATCTTTTGTAAATGTCCCACAACGAATACCAGCATTGAAATATAAACACTGAAATAGGCAATAACTTAGGGCCTTATCATCCTAACATACCTCACAAGTGATAGTAGACATCTAAGAAATCCATTACAGGGTGTCTTTGTATTTACTTTGTCCTCTGTCTTATAATTTTTATTGGATATTCTATGTATTTACATTTCAAATGTTATCCCCTTTTCTGCCCCATCTCTCATACTCCTTCCCCCTCCTTTTGCTTCCATGAAGATGCTCTCATTCCCAACTACCCACTCCTGCCTCATCACCATGGTATTTCCCTACACTGGGAAAATGAGCATTCACTGGACCAAAGGCCTCTTCTTCTATTGATGACAGACAATGCCATCCTATACTACATATGCAACTGGAGCCATGGGTCTTTCCTTGTTGGTTGGTATTTTCGTCCCTGGGAGCTCTGAGGGTTTTGATTAGTTGATACTGTTGTTTTTCCCACGGGGTTGCAAACCCTTTCAGCTCCTTCAGTCCTTTCTCTAGCTCCTCCATTGGGGTCCCAGTGCTCAGTCCAATAGTTAAAAATTTACAAGCATTGAGACTCTTAGCAGATAATAATATTACCACTTAAATTCTTCAGGGAATCTCCAGTTGAAACTGTACCATGCTGATGCTGGCATCTGGTTTATGGGAGGAAGGGAAAGATTTAAGAAATATAATAATATGTATTATGCACTGAATCAACAGTTACAAAACTTTCCAAGGCAAGTAACAATATTTTTGATCATTTGAAGATGAAGTGGTAACTTTATTCCATGTCTTCACGTGACAAGAAATTTTAAACCACAGTACTGGAGTCAGTTCAAGAGTTCAAATGCAGGTCTGTGAGACATTTGAGTAGCTGTCACATGCCTCAGGCCATGTGTCACACTGAGAGCAGAGTAAGCCCTTCAGAGGCAACAACTTCCAAAGCAGGAAGAAAACAACGAGATTCTGTCTCTCTTATCAAAAGGGAAATCATCTTCCTTATAGTTTCCCAACATTCTCAATTGTGAAGTTCAAATCACATTCAAACACAGTGTCAAACAACCAGTACTGGGTGGAAGCATGGGATAGCACTTTTGGACTAGGTAAACTGGTTTCAGGTCCTAGGGATGGGTAAGTGAGCTAAGAATAATATCAGAATGTTGTTAGCAGAGAAGTTAGCAATGAATCTTGATAGGCAAGAAGTATGTGCCGCAACTACCCTTTTGATAGTAACAGGCAACACTCTACTATATTGCTGTATTGGAACACTGCCCAAAAAAGTGACTTCTCTTTCCTTCCCAAGTAATGCAGAATTTCAACTTTACAAATGTGAGCCAAGGTCCACTGGCTGACCTTGATGCTGGCACATTAAAGCTCCAGGAGATCGCTGCCTGTGCACTTTTGAGATGTTCAGAGCCTGAGTCATGAGACTCGGAAGATTGCTGTCAGCATTGTGAACTTCCCCCACAAAGGAATAAGCCTTTACTTCAGTCTCCAGAAGAGAGTTATAGTAGAAAATACAGCTAAATGGAGCGAGCACATATTTCAGGCTCCCACTTCGGACCAGCTCTCCAGCACTAAGCACAATTCATTGCACTAATCTGATCAAAGGCTAACTGCAAAGAATTTCTAGGCAGGCAAGTTAAACCTTGATTACTCCCAGAAATAGAGTGGCCAGTTTAGATTATATCAGAAAAAAAGAGAGAAAGAAAAGAAAAAAGAAAAATAAACAATAAATATCATATTGACTTTAAAACTAATGGGGATATAACTCAGCCTAGATTGAAGCAATTTACTTTGTCTTTGGTACTTTGGTTTTCTTACAATTTCACTTGGATGGTCTACTATAAATAGTATTATTAGAATACAGGGTTATTTCCAGTTCATTCTGCCGTTGTAAATCTGTAAGAAAAAAATCTGTTGTTTCTACATCACGAGCTAATTATCTACAGTCCTTGACCCTGAGTCAAACATTTTAGGTACCTCAGACAAGAAATAAATGAAAGAGTCTTCACAGCTTGCAGGTTGTACTTCAAGCAAGGGGATGTGAAGAAAGAAACAATCTGGGAAGAAAGTGTGAGTGTTTGGTACACTGTGAGAGAAAGCTATGGCATATGCTTTGGGTAGACTCTGGAACCAGACAGAGGGATGCAGAAATGGCCAAGGCTACCTACTAGCTATAACAAAGAAGACTCTACTCTCCTTTCTCAGGGCCCATTGTGTGTGTGTGTGTGTGTGTGTGTGTGTGTGTGTGTGTGTGTGATTTTGACTACCAGGGAGATGTTCAAGAAGGCTAAAAAATTGAAAACTGTGAATGGGGTGACATAAGCCCCCACATAGAAGCTAAAGATTTTTTTTTCTATCACCTTCTTCCCTCCCCAGTGTAAGATCACATCACGGTTGTCATAAAGGACAGAATACTGCAGAATTCATGCTGTGGATTAGGTGTCTACTGTCAGAGCCCCATACTTCACTATTCCTTAAGTCAATTCCGACTGATAGTGGAAGAAAGAGTTGGGGGACATGCAGCTCTTTCTTGACTATTTTTGTCTTTAAAACTGCTACATTGAATGCATTATTGGTTCACTCTTCTATTAACATCTCAATATACAAGGAGCTAAAGTTTACACTATTAGGATACACAATTTCTGTGTATGTATGTGTCTGTGTGTGTATGTATGTGTGTACATGTGTGTCACTGTGTGTGCGTGTGTGTGTATATATAAATGTGTGTGTGTCTGTTTGTGTGGGTTTGTATGTGTCTGCATATGTGTGTGTATGTATGTCTTCGTATTTCGGTGTATCTATGTGTGTGTATATGTGTGTGTGTGTGTGTGTGTGTGTGTGTGTGTATGTGTGTGTGTGGACATATTCAAACATATATGATGGTATTGACACAATCAAAGTAGTAGATATATCTACCTTCCTTCGGTGTTTATTTTGCACCAGTTTTGCTATAGTGATTAGGAGTTGTTTACTTGTTTTTATAAGAAACACTTTGTATGATACCTGTCCTTCTGAAGTGCACATAGCCATATTTGTTGAGTCTCAACATGTTGTATAGCAGATCTTCAGAATTGAGTTATCTAGTTTACACCCATTTTTCCTAAGCTCTAATCTGAAGAGAACACCACTATATTTCCTATTTCTACTTCTATGAGGTTACTTTCAATACCATATATAAGTAGACTTGTGTAGTATTTACTTTTCTGGGAATATGTTTGTTTGTGTTTTTCCAAAATGTTAAATGAAATATCCCTTGTGTTCCATGAAAGCCATGTTGTCATGAATGCCAATTTTTTAATGAGACTAATAAGTATTCTGTCATGAATGTGTAAGTCATCTCTTTTATTCATTGTTGACAGGCACCTAGGTAGTTTTTAGCTTTTAAATATGAAGAATGACACTAAAGGTTTGGAGAAAAAATTATTCAGAGGTCACCTCACCTGAGGATCTACCACATATGCAACCAACAAATCCAAGCATTCCTGGTGATGCCAAGAAGTGCTTAGTGTCAGATATGAATGCCTCTTCAGAAGCTCTGCCAGAGTCATACATATACAGTTGAGAATGCTTGCAGCTAACCATCAGACTGAACATGGTGACCCCAATAAAAGAGCTAGAGAAATGACTAAAGGAGCTGAAAGGGTTTACAACCTTGTGGGAAGAACAACAATATCAACCAGCCAGACCCTCCAGAACTCTCATGAACTAAAACACCAACCATTGAGCAAACATGGAGAGACCCATGGCTCCAGTTGCATATGCAGCAGAGGATAGCATTTTCTGGCATCAATGGGTGGAGAGGCCTTTGGTCCAGTGAAGGCATGTTTTCCCATTGTAAGGGAATGCCAATACACTGAGGTTGAGAAGATTATTGGGAGAGGTAGCATCTTCAAGGAAGCAAGTGGAGGGAGTGGAGGGATGGGAGCAGGGAGGTGGATAACATTTGAAATGTAAATACAGAGAATATCTAATAAAGTATTTTTTAAAAATAATAATGGAATAATCAAGAGATCGTATATATACTTGAGATCCAAATTCCAGTTTTTGGATCGCTCAGAAGTATCACCATAAAAGTCTGTTAATCTTTAATGAATCACCCTATGATTTTCTATATCACAGTATTATTTAATATTCCCATTAGTGAAGTCCAAGTGTTTAGACTTTTCTACAGCCTCACCAACATTTGTGCTTTATTTCTTCATCTTAGTTTTAATATGGCCTAATAGATACAATGTTGGTTTTCATATAGTTTTGTTTTTGGGTTCCATTGGGACCAATGCATTTGTGTACTGTTTCTGTGCTGATACCCATTTGTATGTTTTATTTGGAGAAATTTGTTAACAAATTCTTTGGCCATTTTTAAACAGACTATTTGAGGTGCTTGCTATAAGGTTACGGGGTGTATTTTAGAAGTTAATTTATTATCAGATAGTTACTAATTTTGTTAAAATTTCTTCCTTTCCACAAGTAGCTAATTTTTTTGTTCTTTCCTTTGAGAAAACACCTATCTATAATTGCCTTTGTTGGAGGCAGACAAAGAGAGGGGGAAGAGGGATGGAGGCAGGGAGGGAAAGAGGGAGAGAGAGAGAGAGAGAGAGAGAGAGAGAGAGAGAGAGAGAGAGAGAGAGAGAGAGAGAGATCAAGCAGAAAAAAATAGCAAGAAAAATTTCCTTTACATCATCTTCTGGAGTTTTATCATTCCAAAATCTTAGGTTTAAATTTACATATTAATCGTTTAAGCTGACATTGAGGAAATGATGAACTTGGCCTGGTCACATGTACATCTCCAACGTTCCCAACATCACTTGACCAAGAGAGTATTCATGTTCTATCAAGAGTTTAAATTCCTTTACCAAGACTGACTGACTGTTGCTCTATTAGCTTGTTTTTATATTTAATTATGTTTATGTTCAATGTTTATCTTTATAGTAATATGTTAATTGATGCAATTTCATAATACTTTTTGAAATCAAAATGTATAATGTCTCTATTTTGCTTAACATCACTTGGGCTATTTCTGGATCCTTTGTAAATCCATGTGAACTTTAGACACATGACCTATTAATACTTTCCCTACGGTTATCAAATGCAAACAGATAACAGCCTAACTGGAGTCCCATTCACTTCTAGCTTAAAACTTATTAAAGCATTTAAAGCTGACTGTTCTCCACTTCCACAACCCTACTATTTAATTTCCTGGAAAAAAGAAAAGAAAAGCATACAGTCTGAAATTCATTCTTTACACTAATGCTCACATTATTTGTTTGGTTTTCATCAATTTAATAGTAGTGTATTTCCCAGAAAATAAAATACTCTTATTTGAAGACTGTGGTGTAATGAGGTTTGCAAGGCTTATATATCAGTGTAACTATACAACCAGAGAGCAATGAAGCTTTTCATTACACCTAATTATTCCCTAATGGTTTTCTCCTGTCATTCTTCCACCCTCAACCTCACCCCAAGCAAGAACCCTATCTGACTGTTATCTATATACATTAATTTATCTCTTCCAGAACAGCATGTAATAGTATCATTACATACTTAGGTGTTTTGTGCCAACACTTCATTGAGCTTAATGTCACTGACTCATTTGTGTTATCTATTATCAATAATTCATGTCTACTCAGTGCTGGGAAGTTTTCTATGCGTGGATGTTACAATTTATCAAATCACCTGATAAGAGACACTTGGGTTGTTAGTAGTTCAGGAGAATATGAATACATTTCTTTGGGAATTTTTGTCTAACACATTACATAAGCATTTATTTTCTTACCCCTTTATAACTAGACCTTCTAAATTATCTGATGAAGTGTACATAACTTTCTAAGAAACTGCTTACATGGTTCTTCAAAGTGGCAGCTACATTGTAGTCCCACAAGCAATGCATTCAATATCCACTGGCATCCTGACTTACTCAGAACTTTCTTGCCATTTTTTTTTTTTGTGTGTGTGAATTGAGTTCTTTTTGCTGTTTTAATTTTCATTCCTTGATAAGTTGTTGAACATCTTCTTATGTATGCATTGGCTATTTTGTTTTGTTTTGTTTTGTAAAGTGTCTTACAGTTTTGTCTTCTAAACGTGAACAGTAACAGATCTGTTTCCTTGATAGAAGACTTGGGTCAAACGTGTATTGTTACCACTACTTGTGAGATATATTTATTTGGGTGTTGCACTTTGTTTTTCCGTGGGGCTGGGGGACGGGGTATGTTTTTGGTTTGCTGTTTAATCTCCTCAAGAGCTTATAATGTTGAAGGAGACATTGAAATGAACATTTGATATACTAAAGGCAACTTTTGTTAAGACTCTTGTAATATGCAGAAAACAAAATGCTAACTGAGCATAGCTCTCCTGAAAGAAAAATTTTTAAGAGCTAATGAGAAAACCGCAAGCCATCTGTGTTTGCCAATTGGTCTTATCCTAGTAATCAGAAAGTTTTCTCACACCTTTGGGACAAGAGGTTTGCAATGAAGTAAGTGAGGCTTCTGCTCTGATATGGTACAGAAGTAGCTTAATGATCAATTACACTTCAAAAGATGAATCTTCTTGAAAAAGAATGCCCTCCATTGTGATACTGGAAAGATCAGATTTGGGGTGGGAGTTGTTTGTCTTTTTATTTGTTTGGGGTTTTGGTTTTGTTTTTTGTTTTTTGTTTGTTTGTTTGTTCGTTTGTTTTAAGACAGGGTTTCTCTGTGTAGCTCTGGCCGTCCTGGAACTCATTTTGTAGACCAGGCTGGCCTTGAACTCACAAAGATCTGCCTGATTCTGCCTTTCCAGTACTTGATGTAAAGGCATGTACCAAAACTATTTAGCTGGAAAGAATATTTTTAAAGAGTTTTCATCCCAAAGGTAGATAAAGAATTTGGAGGGGGAACTAGGAAGAGTGGAAATGATGCAAACATAATATATACATAATATAATTCTCAAAAAATTAATTTTGTTTCTAAAGGAATTTGAAGGAAAATGCAATGTAAAGCAAATGCTCTAAGGAAAGGAAAAATGAAACCAGCACTTCTAGGAGGTCAGAATTCAGTGAGGGTCAGGTAGAACCAGGTCAGGAGCCTGAGGAAGGAAGAAGCATTAAGCCACTCTTGGATATCCAAGAGCAGAGCTGTTTAATGTTCATTGCTTCCAAGTTATCAATATGTAAATGACACCAGATACTAAAAATGCACCAAAGTTTTTTCTATCCTTAAGAACTTCTATTGGTATTTTAGATTTCTCTTATTTCAGTATAAATTGAAAAACCAATCTGTTGATTTCTACAAGTTAAAAAAAAAGAAGATTCTTGAAACCTTTTTAAAGATTAATTCATTTTTGTATGTGTAAGTGTTTTGCCTGCATGCATGTATGAATGTGTACCACATGCATGTCTGGTGCCCTTAGAGGTCAGAAGAGGGCCTCAGATCACCTGGGATTTGAGTTACAAATGGTTGTGATCTGTTGTGTGAGGACTGGGAATAGAACCTGAGTCCTCTGGAAGACGAGCCTCTGCTTTTAACCAGTTAGGCATCACTCCAGACTCCAACTGTTGGAAACTTTTATTAAGAAAAATTTTTATCTACAAATAATGGAAGAAAGTTGATATTTTAGAAAACATTAATTTCTCAGTCTAAGAGCATAACATATCTTCATTTATTTATGCTTCCTTTGATTTCTCTCAGCAAATTTTAATGGATCTAGAGTTATAGATTTTACATATTTGTGAGTGAATTTAGAGTTAAAATTTTCTTGTTTCATTTTTTTCTACCTTTCAGACATTTTATTACCTCAGAACAAAATGTCGCTCCCATTAGTCCCCACTCTCCCTCTTTCTTCAGCTCAACCCTAGAAAACCCTTAATCTGCTGCCTGGGAGCCCTGGGTAGGCCTATTATACTCCTGTAAAGCCCTTTACAGAGAGCTGCAGGAAGATGGTAAGTTTTGGGGCAGCCTGGGGTACCTGGTGAGTTTGAGGCTAGCCTGGTCTGTGTAACCTGACTGAAAACATCCAAATAAGACAAAAAGGAGAAAGGGAGAGGAGGAAGAGGACAAGGAGAGGGAATGAATAAAGGAAATACAAAATATTTTCTCTTTATGACTGACTTTTTCACCTGTATAAAACCAGTCTTCACTTCTATTGTTGCATAACGTTCCATTTACATTTATTCTGGGTTTAATCCCACACTGCTTTTCCATAGTTACTATGAGCACATTGTAATGTAGTTGGACCTTCGTAATGGTCTTTGTGGGTTAAATAGAATCTTTTAAAAAATCTTTAATTAATTAATTAATTGTGACTCATCCTGGATTTTAGATAGTTCCTAAAGGAAAAGAGGCTACAGAAAACTGTTCATGAGAGGTTGAGATTACTGTGATGCCCACAGTCCATGGACTCATATGTGGTAAAGAAAGAGTCTTCCCTGAGGTTGACACAGAAGGTCACTCCATTACCAGTGCTCTGGTCATTACATGGATGTCTCACATGTTGCATTAACATGAATTTGCAGACGGTTTATTTTGACATGTGTGCTAGTTATCAGTTTACTGCATTCCACCTCCAAATCCACATCTGGGTTTTTTGTTTTTATTTTTATTTTTTTGGCATTTTAAATAAAGCTGAATCATATAAACCTTTCTCTTTTGTTAACGGTGCAGTGCTGGGCTTTATCAATGGTAAGTTTATCAATGGTAAGGCTTTATCAATGGTAAGGAGGCAGGAGCTTCCTTTCTTAGTTCTTTGGGGTTTCTGCCCTCCTGTTGTGTAGCATGCTGTAGGTCCAAGGATGTTCACACTCACCAGTTTCTTTGACAAAAGGTCAGCTTGCTGAATATCAGCTTTATTCTCAAATGTAATCAAGAATATCTCCACCAGCAAAGGCTAGCCTCATGTTTCCCATTGAGTCTGAATTGCATGTTTATGGAGAAGAAGATCACTCCCAAATACTCCTTTTTCAATTTGTCCATGATTCCTTGGCCCTAAAACCAGAAAAAAAAATTGATTTCTTAAAGTCCTATGCTACACATTTCAGAAGTTATCCACTTTGACAAACTAAGGATTGTTTGTGTAAATATTGCCTACCTGAAAGAAACATGTTATAGTACTAAAAAAAATGCACACAGGAATGTATTCTTAAAAATACCTGTAATAGCTGCTACAAAAAGAAGTAAAACATCTTTCAAATAAATAAAACAAGTAAATTAAAAATGTACTACCAGCTGAATGATTTATAGAGGGCAGATAAAAGACATTTCCCCCAAGTAAAATCCTAAAAATGTGAATAAGCACAAAGAATTGAAAAGCAAAAATGACAAGTGAAATTACTCTAAAATTCCAGTTTCAAATAAATGATATTAAAGGTCACTGATTACCTAGAGCACACATGACAATCATGTCTGCTTTTATTATATTATTAAACAGTGGAAAATGTATAACCCAACTAGCAAGGAAGACAAGGGAGAGGATGGAAACACACTGTCGGAAACTCATTACACCTGTTCTATGGTGCTACATGAGGATGATGTCATTAATTTAAAAATAGCATACTGGTTGGTGAAATAGATCATGACTAATTCAGATTTGAAGGCAGATACTTTCTATGGGACCATCAATGGAAAACTAAAAGAAATTCCACTGTCTTCACATATGGAACAAGTAAACAAATTATGGGATGCTGCTTAACAATTGCAAAGGAGAAAGTTTTGATACATGCAACAGAATGCATGAACAACAAGTCTACTAACCAAAGAGAGCCACTCAATGAAATCACACCCTATATCATTTACATACTATTCTGCAAAGGGCAAAAAGATAGAGACAGCAGACTGATCAGTGGTGGCCAGGGCTACGGGTCAAGAGAGGGATGTTAGCAACTCTGGAAATTTTAGAGGTGATAAAACTATCCAATGAAAGTGCTTGTATGTCTGAATGTATTTACTGAAACTCACAAAACCACCCACCAAAAACTGTGAATCTTATTGTATATTATTTATAAAACTGTACCTTACTTGAACATGAAAATAATTCAATTTTCTTTTTATATGAAGCAGAGATGGAGACATCATTTTAAAAATTTTAAGAGAGGCTTAGTTGTGAAGGTCAAAACAAAGGAAGCACTCAGACAAAAGGTTTATTGATAATATTTTTTAAAACACCTATAACAGATGTTCAGTCATACCTCTCAAAATAGGTGAATATTAAATTTCTTTTTTTTTGAACAACTCTACTTTAAAAAACAAAGATAAATGAACAAATTTTAAGCATTTTGCATAAAAGTATACGAATACATTTTTGTCAGTGCTTGGCTTTTTTTTCCCCAAAGGTTTGATAGTGTGCATTAAGGTCTTACTAGTTACAATTAGCATAAAATATTAAATTTCTATTTACATATTTTATGACATGATACCTAAGATTTCCACTAATCATTTGTTTGCCAGAACAGTTTCAAGGCACATGTTTAAGGACACATTGTCTACCAAACCTTCCACTCAACCCACATGGCAATAAAGATGTAGCTTATACACAGGGTGGCTATGGGTTAGAGCAGACATTCATGCACATGGTCAGCAATCCTTCAGAGGAAAAGACATCATTTCAGAATATGTGGCGAGTGTAACCCCAGATACACTGCAACTAACTGTGATCTATCAAGAGCTCAAATGGAAAACTAATTTATGGTAGTCTTCTCTTAACAGGACCCATCTCTTCTGTCCTCTAGAAGTTTTAAACTTTATCACTAAGTTAATATGGGTCACCCAGCAGAGCAGTCTGCCTATATGACATCACTTTAGCCTCTACAGATTGATGTGATTGAATTGCTTTTAGATACTTATAGGTTATATAGGTGATAAGAAAAAAAAAAAAAAACTCAACAAAGTTCAGTGTTTTTGCCAAAAGCATTGCTCACTTTGGCAAATGCTGTCTGCTTTTTCAATATAATATACAGCCTCCCTGGTCAACATTTATGTCCAGAAAGCAAGACTTAACTTATAGCCATACAATTTTCACTCAGTGCTAGAAATATTAAAGACAAGACAAGCTCAGTCAGCCACTGTGCGTGGGGTTAAAGAGCAGACATTGCTGACCTTGGTCACGCATGAGCCTTCCCACTTCGAGGCACTTTGCCCTCCTTGGTTGCTCTCACTGCATCATCAACTCAAGCAGTTTTACTGGTTTGTTATAACACAACTTCAGAAAACCAGAGATAAGTTCAAAATCTTTACGTTATCTGGGGACCAGCATTGAGATTCATCATGAGCTAAATAAAGCAAGAGTGTGTCTTGTGCTCCAGCTGTGCAGAGTTAAATGTTAAGAAGACAGAAGAGAATGCAAGCGGCAGATGCTTTGGCCTACAGTTTAATATCTCTCTAGAGAATTGTTACCAAAGTCATCGACTTGAAAAATAAATACAAGTATTTCCTTTAAAGTCATAGTGTTCCCTGGAACAAAGACAAATTAGTGGTTATCTTTTCTATCAAACATAGAATTGAGAAACAATTGATACATAAAGAGTCAGGCAAAAGATATAAACTGGAACGGGAGAATGGAGAACAGTAACTTTTCTGTATGTTTGAAAAGTTCTGTAATGCAGTGTTAACTTACTGTAAAACCATGCATGACAACCAAATAGATAGAAAAGTTGTGTCTTCCCATTGGCATTTTTTTTTTCTAATAGTGAATCTATACTATAGATAGATGCTCTGAACCTATAGTATGTTATACCCCTTGTTAAGGTCAGAGAAAAATAAATCAAACAAAGCACAATATAGTGGTTCTAGTCTTATCACATGTTCTACTTATCATGGATGGAGTAGCTATGGCATAACCAGTCTAGGCTCTGTGCTCCAATTTCTGTTTAGTCTGGAACTCTCTTGGGCTATATTACAATGATATAATTATTGCGTAATTCCACTGGATTAAAAACTGTGGTAAAATTTCCATTCTAAATTAATCAAAACATAAGTACCAGTGATCTATACTATCATCAGAAAGTACTTTTTTGTGCATGACTTTGAAATTTTCATGAATAGAACCCATTGTAATTATAAATGTATGTTAGCATCGTATATTATGTGTGTGTACACATCTTATGCAGGTACATGTGATATCTCATAGCCAGATCAGAACAGGATGCCGAGTGTGCTATTCTATTACTCTTCACCTCATTCCTTTGAGGTGTAGTTTCTCCTTGAATATGAAGTTTACCTATCTTTTAGCAAGGCCCAGCAAGCTTCCAGTCTCCACCGTCCACATTATCAGCATTGCAGGTGCATGTGTAAACTTGCCCAGCTTTTACAAGAAGTCTGGGAATTGCATGCAGGCTTTTGTGGTTTTGTAGCAGCACTCTTTCATTATAAGCTCTCCAACCCATGTAATATGTATCTCACATTGACTATCATTGTAAAACACACTACAAACTACATACTACCCTCCAGTTTCACCTATTCCATTGATCCTAAGCTACAAAGGCACTTGTGCTTTGGTATCGGAAACAGCTTCTTTTGGCTTCCATTCATCCCCCCTCAAATACAGGTAAAGAATATTTACACTTGATTTGTGAATCCACAGATGGACTTCTGTTCACCTTTGAAGTAATCTGAATCTTTAAAAGGACATAATAAACTCATACTATCTCAGATCCATGTGCACTTAATTTTATTCTATTCAGAAACCCTAACAGCAGGGAAGATTCCTGAGGCTTCATTTTAAGAAAATAAGACAGCAGACTATGTGGATGTAGGTATGTGTACATGCACAGGACACACATATATGTAAAAATAAAGAAAAGCCATGTGTAACACTGTTGTTACAATAAATAGGCTTATTTTAAAAGAGAGAGAATGACTGTTGGAATACTAATGCAACTTAAAAGGTAATTCACATATTAGAACTGAAACGGAGAGAAGAAATAGCTTTAGCTCTTCTTTCATCTTTTCTGAAAGGCTAGTCATATCTGTCCAGAAGCAGAGTTGTTCTCCCAATCCTATGGAGCCCAAATAGGATAAATCCCTCCATCTGCAACTGAAGAATGATATGTATCAGATTAGTGAAATATATTTTATCAAAACACCCTTTTGAATATTTCCTGCAATGCATAACCATCCCCTTCCCCATAAAGGCTTCATTTTCCCCAGAATGCCCTGACAGATAACCAGAAATCCACAGTGGGCTGCCTGACTGATTATACCCTGGGAATATTTATGTAACTTGCGATGGCAGCAAAATACTTCGAAGAAGAGACAGATGATAAAGTGATGGAAGCCAGCCTGACTTAAGCCACATGTAATCCTTGGCATCTCCTAAATCATAGGGTAAGATTAGTCAGTGATAACAATTTTTCAACCGTTGGCAGCTGTCTGAAGACTGCATTATCCTCCTGAGTAAACTGTCAACTTTAGGAACTTTATGACTTGACCTCCCAAATATATTAATTTTTAAGTCCTTCACCATTTTATAAATATTACTGACTACTGCTATGGCTTTATTTTACTGTTATCATTTTTAGGTGGTCATAGTAAATGGTTAGTTAAGAGCAGCATTAAATGGCAGCTTTACCATCTCGGGCCAAAGCTCAAGCAATACCTTGCTTCTGTCAGTCTGTGTTTTGAATGACTTCCAATTAAAATGAGAAAAGGGCAGATTTTCCTTCTGGAAAAAAAAAATAAAGCAATTTCAGACTTCTTAAAATCTGTCTCAATTTTTTGCTTTAAAAGAACAAGTAAGTTCCCTTAGCTATTTTTTTTCCTTGTGTGGTAAAACTGTTAACACAAAATTCCATGAAGCATACAATTCTTTTTGTTTTGTTGGTGGTGGTAGTTGGTTTGGTTTTGGTTTGTTTCTATTTTTGATGTGCAGGGAAGATTTGCACCCATAGTCAGAAAACATAAAGTGTCAGGTACTGTGCAAATAAATCATCACAACACCTCTCAGCACAGCTTTGATCCTCACTAGCCTTCCCGCACTGTAGCATTTCCTCAGGCCCTTCTGTGTCTCCCACTCCTTCTCTGCAGAGTGACACACAAGCACTAACCTTAAGTCAAAGTCAAGGCTGCTGTTGCGAATCTTCCTCCAGATTCCAATTGTTATTTTTTCATTAGTTTTCTCCCAAGATGTGAGATAAATTGAAGGGTATCAGTCACTAACAATGCCACAATCCTGCAATGTGACATTGTAAATCTACCATAGGTAGGTATGTACATAAAGCCTCCCTCTCTATTTTTAATGCTTCTAATGCGGTCCATGACCTAACAAAAACACTGTGCTCTAGGCGTAATAAAAATGCATGTGCTCAGAAGCATAACTGAAGTTTAAAATGTTACAGCAGTTCAAATGCAAAACTTGCCACAGCAGAGCTGACACTTTCTCCCCAAAGGCCTGAAGTATCCAACTGTTAATGTCAACCCTCAAAAAACATGCACAGAAGATATGGGTTCACCCAGAAGCCAGCAGCATTGCTAAAAAAAGAATATCACGGTCCACAGCTGGAGCAAGAATTAGAGAGAAAAGGTCTGCTTCTGTTTTAAATTGTGTTCAGAAATGTCTGATTTGGCTTAGCAGATAAGGGCTGAAAATAGCCACAAGTCAATATAAGTCTCTCAGTAAAATTAGTTAAGAATTTTATAAATTTAAGAATATTTTTCTCAATTTAAATCAATATCTTGATATAATACTTAAAATAAACTTAAGTTTTTATTTTTGAAAACTTGGTATAAATGTGCAATGGAACATCATTATACTTATTAGCATCTTCATCCAACTCCCCCCTCAGTTTCTCTCATCATTTCTTCCCCCATAACATACGTTAAAAAAAGCTACTATGTGTAGTTGGTTTTCTTCATATGAACATTGATGGGGAGTCACCCATTAAAACATGAGAAAGTGCCCACTTGCCACATTGTCAATAAAGACTAATCATCCCCCAGAAGCTAGCTTGCTGCCAAACATTGCTTCAGTATGGGACAGGAACTAGAGATCATCTATACCAGGATTTCTCTGTCTTAATCATTTGTAGGTTTGGACAAGTAATCACAGTTTCTGTGCACGCATTGCTGCCACCATCATATCATACCAAAAGGCAGCACTGCATAGCCTTCCTCCCCACTCTCAGACTCTTACTTTGTTCCCTAGGACTCAATGAGGCAGAGTAGTTACTAGAGACAGCCTGTTTAGTGCTGAGCCCTCCTTCTCAAAGCTTAGACCAATGATTCACCTCTCTGTTGATGGCTTTTTAACACAGAAAGAAGTTTCTCTGATCATGAACACAGCTAAGAGCAGCCTAGGTCTGTGGGTATAAACATAATATTCAGAAGAAGATTTGACTGCATGGCCATTTCAAGAAAAAAAAAAAGCCAGACCAAGTTCCCCACAGGACTCCATGACTTTACAGCCATGGGCCTTTGACCATAACCAAGAATGATATCTCTTCTTGTGAAGCAGCATAAAATCCAATCAGAAAGTATTTGGTCCATAACAACTTCACAAGTATTAAGGTATTAAGCACATGTTGAAGCACTGTAGCCTGATATTTTAGACTTCAAATAGAGAGAAATCTAAGCAGTAGACAGCACTGACCATACAGAAATATTCCCATTGATAAGAAGAGTTTTGATTAACTTTCACCATCAATAATATTTTCATTTAATTTAATTATCCACCATAAAATTTAGAATAAAAACAACTGATCAGGTTGAAACTAAGAGGGTTGGAGGGGGAGAAACACATAATTTTTAGAATGACTGGTATTTTGGAGATCCAGAGAAGTGAATGCTAATTAAGAGACTTGTTATTGCAAAAAAAAAAAAAAAAAAAAAAAAAAAAAAAAAAAAAAAAAAAAGCTGTACCCACCATGTGAGAAGAAAATGAAGTAAAATGTAAAAGTTGGATCCATCAAATAACAAAAAAGACATCTATTGATATATTAATGCCGATTGATTCTTCATCTGTCAGCAAACCCAAAGTTATTGTAAAACCATCACTGGAGCCCATGATGTAGAGGAGAAAAGTTCAATGTAGAGGAGGTGGGACATGATAAACTGAAATCTGCAAAGGTTAAATCAATGACATCACTAAAATACATGTCTGTTTAAACACTTCTGACTCACATCACACTACTGACTTGCAGGGAAATCTTATACATACCTCCCTCATCACAGAACTGTATATTTTTCTGGCATGTCTCAGATTATAAGAGACAGTCTACATGAGCCAGTGGATCAAAATAGTCTTCCTTATTTGATGTTCTAAAGCACAAGTTATGTAGTTAAAAAAATAAAGAAGAAATACAAAATAATGAATTCATATATTTGAATAAACTCATATCAAGATAAGAAAGTAGGAACATGTGCTACATGAACAGTGCTACCAGCTACCGCCACTATTAAAGCAAATCCACTACGGCCATCAGACTAACCAGCACTAACTCTATCTAAGTGAACAACCATCACCAAAGTGTCCAACAGAAATGTGGTGAACCCCTGACTTCTGACACTCAGCCAAAGACTTCCCAACCCCTGCCTTGAGTTGGGACAAGATAGAAGATATTGTTACATGAGGGGTTCACTGAAAGTGCCCCATCTCTGAGAAAGTTCAATTCCTAATTCACTAGGAGCTATATGGTAATGTGTTGTGGGAAGAGGGAGAGCAGCAGAGGAGGGGGCGGGCTGTAGACTGTTGATTCTGACATACAAGATGCTCACAGAAGTCTTTCTCCTTTAAAGGAAACATGGACTTGATTTGTCTAAATTATTGACATTAGCAGTCGCCCTGAATACCAATGATAATATAAGGTGGACCAGAAATAATGATACCCCAGCTTGAAAAAAAGCTGCATAAAAACAAATTAATATCTTCTATTTTGTGCTCTACTCTATTTTATTCAACATTTTAATTGTTTTTTTCTATATTTTTAATTTTTGATGATTGAAATTTTACTTCACTTGTTAAGATACTGTGGTGTAACTTCTGACCAGAAGTGAGTTTTGTGACTATCCCTTCCTTTTCTACACATACTAACCATTTCTTTTCTAGACTCATACATTTATCATATTTCTCCTACTTTACATCCCTAGTTGTACAGTTTCCTCTTTGTACATCTTTTGACCCTTCTTTTCCCTTTCCCCCAAACCTTTCTCAATTTGCTACTTGAATATTAATACCTTAGCTTTTAGAAATATGTTAAAGTACATTTCCCCCCATTAGATACACCAGCACTGTTATCTCTGAGACATCTCAAGGATGCAAGTGATTTTTACAGGGATCTCTGGCCAAGTGAGTCATTAAGAGAACATGAAACTGTCTTCTCTAAGTAGTAGAAGAAAGCATAAGCCCAAGTAAAGACAAACCTCCAAGTGGACTCACATAAAACAAAATAAAACAGAGCAAAAAAAAAAAAAAAAAGTGAAGAAACTGGAAGACATACCTATACCCACAGATGCACAGACCACAATGGCTTGATGAGAATACAGTGCAACCTATGCCATGTTCACAAATTGCCAACTGAAGTGGTTGAAATGTTTGAGAAAGAACTCAGATCCCTGCTCTTCCAATGACTCTATGATCATACTGAGCACTCAAAAGCAGATGAATGAGAGAAGTGAACTGAAGACCTAGACAAGCTGCACACTAAATATAATGATGAGTAACTCAGAGAACAAATTAACAGCTTCAGTAAGAAATTGAGACACTAAAGAAATAACCAAACAGAAACTTTGAAAGTGAAATGGATTTTATTCTGCTTTTCTGACTCTGTTCTTATAGTGCTCAAAGTCATACCAAGAACAAGACAAGAAAAAAATGTATAAAAGGGGTACAGAAAAAAAAGAAGAAGGGTTCATATCACCCTATTTACAGACATGATTCTATACATAAAAGATCCCATGTAGTCCAGCAGAAAACATTTAAAACTGATAAACACTTTAGTTTTACATAAAGATCAGTAACTTTTGTACATATCAATAACAATTTTGCTTAAAAAGAAACTGAAAAACTATCTCATTTGAAAAGCTTCAAAAAATTACTCAGGGATAAGCAAGGTGGTAAAAAATATCTCTACAACAACAGTATCAACCAAACAAACCCTCCAGAGCTCCCAGGGACTAAAACACCAACAAATGAGCACACTTGGAGAGACCCATGGCCCCAGGTGCACATGCAGCATAGGATAGTATTGTCTGGCATCAATGGAAGGAGAGGCCTTTAGTCCACTGAAGTCTTATTTTTCATGGGTAGGGGAATGCCAAGGTGCTGAGGTGGAGAGGGAGGTTAGGAAAGGGGGCACATTCATGGAAGCAAGGGGAAGGAGGTGAGAGTAGGGGGAAAGAGGAAAACATTCAAAATGTAAATGAAGAGAACATCCAATAAAAATGAAAAAAGTTAACAACTTAAAAGAAATCTCTACAAAGAAAAGCTTAAATACTGGAAAAGAAAATGAAAGAGGACAATAGATACAAAAAGAATTTCCATGTTCCTGAACTGGCAGAATAAGGTATGACTGAGGGGTCACAACGACACTTAGATGACTGACTTACAATAATTTTGCTAAGACACTAACTGTTTATACATTCAAATTTTACTGTAGATTTCTTTGAAGAACACTAAGATTTTCAGAATAAAATGCTATGTTAAAGGTCCCTCTTCAAGGGAATGTTGTCTTGCACCTTTGCAAAGAACTCTGGGTCTAGAAACTGACTTCTTTCAGCAATTGATAGAATATAACACTATTGTGATGATTGAAATATGATTTTGGTTCTACTCTAAAGAGCTGCTACTTGAAATAAAGTGTGACCCCAAAAAGCTGGATAAATATTTCAGTCTTTAACATATTATGATCAAGGATCTCTTTTTACAGGTCATGATCTGATGACTACTTTGCTCCACTGTCCTGTATGAGAAATACATTTATCTTATTCTAGCAATTAACTGTCACCTTTTGGTCCCTCCAAACATGATATCATGTCACCTCTTCCTCTGAATTCACGATTGTCCAATATGATAACAGTTTTCCAACTGACAACCTTGACCTATAAGGAAGAACCCCAACAGACCTCTGCAAGATACAAGGCTCATTTATAACATTTCTTACACCTGTGGGTAAAGAAATGTTCTCATTTCTTACAACTTTGAGGAAGAGAATGATATCTGGTCCCTGCTGGGAGATAAAATTGTATTGTACACAGAAATCTTACACAACAAATCTCTTGCATTCAGTCTCCCTTAGCCCTTGCATACTCCTTTCTTCTACTAACATCTGAGATTTCTGCTTCAGTGCTGTACATCATTTGAGGGACTGTGTTTTAATAAACAGACCAAATAAACTGA
Source organism: Micromys minutus (assembly GCF_963924665.1). Lineage (NCBI taxonomy): Eukaryota > Metazoa > Chordata > Mammalia > Rodentia > Muridae > Micromys > Micromys minutus. The sequence continues at coordinate 26,493,995 of NC_137958.1, forward strand.
GAGGCATTCTAGCTGACAAGCTAAAGCATCAATCAGATCAAGACCCTGCCTCATTCATCTACAACATACACACCCAAGATTGTATTTTTCCCACAGTGTTGAAATAATTTTAAAAATTCATTTCTATAGCTGTATTCCATGATTCTATCAATATAAACTGGAAAAAAATTTCTATTGTTATCTTAGTCAGAATTTCTATTCCTGCACAAAATATCATGACCAAGAAGGAAGTTTGGGAGGAAAGGGTTTATTCAGATTATACTTACATATTGCTGTTTATCACCAAAGGAAGTCAGGACTGGAACTCATTCAGGGAGCAGGAGCTGATGCAGAGGCCATGGAAGGATGTTACTTACTGGCTTGCATCCCCTGGCTTGCTCAGCCTGCTTTCTTATAGAACCCAGGTCTAACAGCCCAGGGATGGCACCACTCACAATAGGCTGGGCCCTCCCTTCTTGATCACTACTTAAGAAAATGTATTACAGCTGGATCTCATGGAGGAATTTCCTCAACTGAGGCTCATCTCTCTGTGATAACTTCATCTGTGTCAAGTTGACACTAAACCAGTCAGTACAATTGCCTTACTATGTACAGCCATACTTCATGTGCCATGTTTGCTAACTTGCCTGTGTGAATAGGTCACAGGTGTTAATATAGCTATATATCTGAAAAATTGTATATGGGTTGAATGCCAAGAATCCTTGTGAGACTTTTCCCTTGTTATGAGCTTTAGAGTCTTCAGCTACAAGAAGATTACGCAGAAAGGTAATGAAGAAAGAGCCCGTTCTGACAGATAATCATCAAAGCTTTAAATGTGCAATGCTTCAAGGTTTCTCAGAGACATTCCATGATGCCATATCAATTGGGTTTCTGTGTCTACTATCTGCACACTTTTGCCCTAGATTTAACACATGAAACTTAGCAAAATGGTACATTTAAAGTGCTTTAAAATAAAAATGACTTTAGGACTATGCCTTTTAATACTTTTCAAAACTCTACTGAACCTATGAGTTTAGTACATGAAGTTTATTTGGGAGCATCCAAAGAAGCTTTCTAGACCACTGTTTGTATCCTGAGACTTAAAGTCATAATTTTCTTAAAATTACTTCTGTATACTTTGAAATAGCTCTAGGAAAGGATTATACCTGGTGTCACAATAATGGTAGCAAGACTGGCTTTTCAATGGCAAGATTTTGGCCATCCAAGTATTTGTGATTCTCATGGACACTTGATTTACAAATGATTATTTGACTGACTGTATTATGAAATATAATAGGCTATGAATTGTCAATGTATCTTTTAGCACTGGAAACTAGTTCATTGACATCTCTAAATTTCATAGAATCATTTTTAAAGAAAGAACCTTCAAGATTATTTAAACACAGTAATTCTATGATGCAAGTTTTGTTCTTACAGCTGCAAAACCAAAACAAAACAGATCAACAAAAAATATGCTTTTGTTTACATTGAATGAAAATTAAAACAAAAGTCCTGCTGCTCATTTTAATTCACTTGGAACTATTTGACTGGAAAGATAAAGGGTTAATTAATTAAAATGTTAACCTTTAATATTCAAAATTATAGACACAAAACACACTCCTAGAGCCTACCAGATGCTAGTCAATAAAACAAAATAAATGTAAACAGTACTCAAAAACCTTCATTGTTATCTATATTTATGTTTTGACACTAGAAAAAAAACAATAAATAAAAATGGTTTTCAATGTATTAAATGTCATTGTTACTAAGACTGAGTGCTAGAATAAACATTAGAAAGAAAATGGAAAATGGCTGCACTGGGTTTATTAGGAAAAACAATTTTCACAAGTGTAATGCATTCATTTCAGCAGAACATATGTTATAGATGGCAATTAATACAAACCCTGTGGCATAATATAGGCCTACATGTATGTGGCAAACATCTTTGTTCACACTGTCTTGCTCTGGTAAGATGCATTTGCATCAGATGACTGCTGTGAGACTGGCAAAGAAGGTGACAAGTGTCAGATCTGCACAATTCTTCTCAAGCTCTTGGGACAGTTTGTCCTGGGAGAGAAAAAAAGGAAAGTAATCATATCTGAGAATGCTCTTAATTTGATTAGCTAATACTTAATGATTTGACAATCAGGAAACGTTTGAAGGTGAGTAAGGTTCTAAACACCTGTACATTCAAAAGCAGCATTTATATTATGTCAATTGAAAGAGAGATGGATCTGTTTGTCTAAAGATTCCTTCCTGAGCATCACAGACAGTAGTAGCATCCAACGTGCCCTTCCAGGTATCCTATCCTAATCTGAGTGCCAAGCAAATTTTGGCAGACACTTCTAAGTACTCTTCCTAGACTTAGGTCACTGAAACAGTAGAAATATATTCACCATGACTTGGTTCCTCAACAATTGGTACTTTAAATGCATTTTATTTTCTAACACATGAATTTCACAGTTAGTTAATCATGTTTTGTATGTTAATTCCTTTCTACAAGATAGATAAGAGTAAACAATGCCTAGTCTACACACAAACACATACATACACACACACAACAACAACAACAACAACAATAATAATAATGATAATAACAACGACAATAATAACCCACCTTTTCGGTAGATTTTTTTTAGACTTTATTTTAAAAAACAAAGATAAAAAAAATTTAAACATTTTTGCATAAATGTATACAAATACAAATGTGTCAGTGCTTGGCTTTTTTTTTTATTTTATTTTTTTACAATGAGCAAAAAGTACATGTAATACAGGGTGTAACCCAGAATTTGTCAATGAGTTCTTGGTGTGTAAGGATTGAGCATGACTTTTTTTTTTGATTCATTGTGTTTTGTTTTGTTTTTTTCTTGGACTTCACACAGTCTGTGAGTTGTGTCTGGGGCAGTGCGAGCCTCTGGGGTTAGCATCCCACTATCAGTGACTGCATATTATGTCTGTTCTTTTGTGACTAGGTTATCTCACTCAGGATGATCTTCTCTAGATGCAGCCATTTTCTTAAGAATTTGATTAAGTCATTGTTTCTAGTGGCTAAGTAGTATCCCATTGTGTAAATGTACCACAATTTTTGTATCCATTCATCTACTAAAGGACATCTGTGTTCTTTACAGCTTCTGGCTATTATAAATAGAGCTGCTATGAACATTGTGGTGCATGTATCTTTGTTGTATATTAAAGTGTCTCTGGGGTATATGCCCAGAAGTGGAATAGCTGGATCTTCAGGTAGTACTATGTCCAATTTTCTGAGGTATCGCCAGACTGATTTCCAGAGTGGTTGTATTAGTTTGCAACCCCACCAACAGTGGAGAAGTGTTCCTCTTTATCCACAACCTCGCCAGCATCTTCTGGCATCTGAGTTTTGGATCTTGGCCAATCTGACTGGTGTGAGGTGGAATCTCAGGGTTGTTTTGATTTGCACTTCCCTGATGGCTAAGGATGTAGAGCACATCCTCAGATGTTTCTCAGCCATTCGATATTCCTCAATTGAGAACGTTTTGTTTAGCTCTGTACCCCATTTATTAATAGGGTTGTTTGATTCTCTGGTTTAAATTTAGGATCTTGTATCTGTCTAGGAATTCATCCATTTTCTCCAGATTTTCCAACTTTTTGGAGTATAGGTTTTTATAGTAGGAGCTGATGATTGCTTGAATTTCCTCAGTTTCAGTTGTTATGTCTTCATTTTCCTTTCTAATTTTGTTAATTTGTATACTCTCTCTTTGTCCTCTAGTTAGTCTGGCTAGGGGTTTATCAATTTTGTTGATTTTCTCAAAGAACCAGCTCTTGGCTTTGTTGATTTTTTCAATGGTTCTTTTGTTTCTATTTGGTCTATTTCTGCCCTAATTTTGATTATTTCTTGCCATCTACTCTTCTTGGGTGTATCTGCTTCCTTTTGTTCTAAAGCTTTTAGCTGTGCTGTCAAGTTGCTGATGTATACTCTCTCCAGTTTCTATTTGAAAGCACTTAGGGCTATGAGTTTTCCTCTCAATACTGCTTTCATTACATCCCATAGGTTTGGATATGTTGTGTTTTCATTTTCATTAAATTCTAGAAAATCCTTAATTTGTTTCTTCATTTCTTTTTTGACCCTGCCATCGTTTAACAGAGCATTGTCTAGTTTCCATGTGTATGTGGGCTTTTTGTTGTCTTTGTTGTTGTTAAAGAGCAGCCATAGATCATGGTGATCTGAGAGGATGCATGAGAGTATTTCAATCTTCTTATATCGACTGAGTCTCGTTCTGTGTCCAATTATGTGGTCAGTTTTCGAGAAGGTGCCATGGGGTGGTGGGAAGAAGGTATATTCTTTTACTTTAGGATGATATGTTCTGTAGATATCTATTAATTCTAGTTGGTTCAAAGTCTCTGCTAGTTTTACAGTGTTCGTGTTCAGTTTCTGTTTCCATGATCTGTCCATTGGAGAGAGAGGGGTATTAACGTCTCCCACTATTATTGTGTGGGGTGAAATGTATTTTTTGAGCTTTAGTGGGGATTCTTTTATGAATGTGGATGCTTTTTTATTTGGAGCATATATGTTAAGGATTGAGAGTTCCTCCTGACAGATTTCCCCGGTAATGTGTAAAAGGTGTCCTTCCTTATCTTTTTTGATAACTTTTGGTTGGAAATTTACTTTATTCCATATTAGAATAGCCAGTCCAGCTTGCTTCTTGGGGCTGTTTGCTTGGAAGTTTTTTTCCCACCCTTTTACTCTGAGATAGTGTCTGTCTCTGTCTCTGAGATGACTTTCCTGTATGCAGCAAAATGATGGATTTTGTTTATGTATCCAGTCTCATAGCCTATGTCTCTTTATTGAGGAGTTGAGTTTATTAATGTTAATAGATATCAAAAAATAGTTGTTTCTGTTTCCTTCCATTATTGCTTTTGTAGGTTGAGTTGTGTCTGTGTCTTTTTTTTCTTTTGTTTTCTTGCTTAGGAGTTTTTTTGTTTTTACTAGGATGTAGTTCCCCTCATTTTATTGGGTTTTCCACCTATAATTCATTGTAGTGCTGGGTTTGTGGTCAGATATTGTGTAAATGTTGATTTATCTTGAAATATTTTCATCTCTCCATCTATGGTGATTGAGAGTTTTGCTGGGTATAGCAGTTTGGGCTGGCACTTGTGCTCTCTTAGGGTGTGCATGATGTTTGTCCAGGCTCTTCTAGCTTTCATAGTCTCTGTTGAGAAATCGGGTGTTATTCTGATTGGTCTGCCTTTATATGTTACCTGACCTTTTTCCCTTACTGCTTTTAGTATTCTTTCTTTGCTTTGGGCACTTGGTGTTTTGACTATTATGTGTCGGAAGGTATTTCTTTTCTGGTCCAACCTATTTGGAGTTCTGAAGGCTTCTTTTATGCTTGTGGTCATCTCATTCTTAAGGGTAGGGAAGTTTTTTTCTATGATTTTGTTGAAGATATTTACTGTGCCTCTTAGTTGATACTCTTCTCCCTCTTCTATTCCTATTTTCCTTAGGTTCAGTCTTCTCATTGTGTCCTGTATCTCCTGAACATTTTGGGTTAGGAGCTTTTTGTTTTTTGCATCTTCTCTGGCTGTTTTGTCTATGTTTACAATGTTGTCTTCTGCCCCTGAGGTTCTCTCTTCCATCTCTTGTAATCTATTGTAAATGCTTGCTTCTGTGACTCCTGTTTTCTTTTTTAGGTGTTCTACCTCTAGGGTTATCTCTTTTAGTGTTTTCTTTATTGTGTGTCAATTTCCGTTTTAAATTTTCTCTTCCATTCCTTCATCTCTTTGATACTGTTTTCCACTAGTTCTTTGAGTTCTTTGAGTGTTTTTCTTGTTTCCTTTTTAAAAGCTTCTGATTCTTTTTGCTTTTCCTCCTGTTCTTGTTTAATTGTCTTTATCAGTGTCTTGAGGTATGATTTCAGGTCTGCGTCTTCATTCTCTGGAGTGTTGGCATTCAATGTTTGCTGTTATGGGAGAGCTGGGTTCTAGTTTTACCAGGTTGTCTTCGTTTCTTTCAGATATACTCTTTTGCTTTCCTCTTTCCCTCTTGTTGTCAGTGATATGTTCTTGCCTTTCCCTTGTATCTAGTCTGTGTCCCTGGATCTCCACTCGTCCAGGTGGCAGATAGGCTGAGCCCTGTTCTGTGCCCCAAAGTCACAGGGTGGAAGCAGAGGTTCCAATGCTGTGTTCCTGGTCCCTGGATCAGGCAGGGCGGGGGCGCGCTTTCTGTTTGCACTCTGCAGAGATCTCTCTGCTCCCTGGCTGCCCAGATCTCCTACTCACCAGTCTTTAAAACTTTAGGAACTGCTGGTCTTTTCAGTAGATTCTAAAAGTAAATTCTAATTTTAATTTAAGATTAAGTCTTTGGGTGCATCTGTCTTTACAAATCTTCTCTTTCATCGAACTCCCTTCTTCACATTATAGATTTACATGTTTGGTTTCCATTTGAATTAGGTTGACCTTGTTGGAGGAGGTGTCTCATTGGCTGTGAGCTCTGAGGTTTGAGAATTCAAAAGCCCAGGGAAGGGCCAGTTGAGACCTTTCTGTTTGAGGGTTATGGGTCACATGTGCACTCTTAGCTCCTCTTCCAACATCATGCCAGCCTGCTCTCCTGTTCTCTGATCTAATGGTCATGGACTATCACTCTGAAACTATAGGCAAGCACCCAATTAAATGCTTTCTTTTACAAATGACTTTAATCTTGGTCATATTGTCTCTTTGTAGCAACAGAACTGGAACTGTGACAGCAAGTGAAAGATCTACCTTACTTGCAAAAGGACTGCAGTCACATTATTTCCAACTCTAACAATGAGGGACTGACATATATATATATATATATATATATATATATATATATATATATGTATGTATGTATGTATTACAAGTTCATTGTTATGGTGGAGAGCAACAATGGTCTCTGTTTTAAGCTGATAAAAATATATAGAGCTCTCAGGGTGTTGGAAACCAAAGCTGTAAATGTCCCTATCACCTACACCATCCTGCAACTAGCAAATAAGAGATATGTGTCAGCAGTGCATTTGTCGACTTCGATATTTCCAGTCTGTTTCAACAGAGTTTGTGTTTCAGTAGCACAGAAGCCAGAGCTCATGGTTATTAAACAAACAAATGATTTTAACAAACAATGAACACCTTCTCAAAGATCTTTGGGTCAATATCTATGATACAGACATCAGTTGTGATTATAAGCATTAAGCACATTCAGCCTAAAAAGTTGTTACATGAAACAACTCAGAAAAGAAGTTGTGATTTGCAGCAAAACAGTGATGGCCTACGATTCAGACAAAGGGACTCCTTGAGAAGAGAATATGTCTTTGTACACAGAACATGCAGAACTGCCAGCTATCTAGAGCCTCCAGGATTTTAAAGGAAGAAATCAGAAACCAGGAACAGATTGTCTTTAACCTCCCTTGCATATATATCTTTTCATATTCTCCTTGCAATTTGCTCATCCTGGGCCGTAGAAATTGCTTTAGACATCATTATTGAGTTGCACTCATTTCCGATGATTGCTTTTAAGCCCATGACATGGCATCTGCCCCTACTCTCATTTATTCTCCACTCTCCAGCTGCCTCAAAAGACTTCCCTGATGAAAGAAACACCTCCCCCACCACCAAGTCTTTTACTTTTCCCGAAAGACATACATCTTGAAATGAAAGCTGCTAAACTTTCTTTGTCTAAACTTTAAGGCTAAGGTACTTTCTGAAGAACCAAGCTGATCAGAAACAGGAAGGGAAAAGAAGAAAGATTCAAATCAGTACAGCAGAGAAAGTACAGATCAGCAAATCCAAGGCTATTTCCAGCAGTACCTGTAAGTGGTGCTGATAAGAAATTAGCTACAGCTCACTGGGCTCAAGTCTTCTCCACTCATAAGAACTAACCCATTGTATGCTACAAACTCCATCAGAGATAGCGAGTTTCTTGTGCCTTATAGTTGGTAAAAAACATAGTTGCACAAGTCCCTTGTCATTATTGGATAACTCTTAGTAATAAAAAACAAACTCTGATGCATTTTGCCTATGATGTTCATACAAATATTGAATCCAACTAAATTCATTAGAGATTCAATAAGTATTTGGTAAAGTAATAAAATACCCAGAATTCTGAATTCCTTTTTAGATCTTGCCCATTCAACATCAGAGAGGAATTTCTGATTATGGAAATAGTATAAGAAGAAGCTCCTAAAACTCAGATTGATATTTAAATTTTGTCCTGGTGACATTCTATTCTGTTAAGCTATAAATCAAGAAGAGAAATCAGATAATTCATATTGCTTTACTTTTTCTTGACATGCTTCCATCTGTAAAACTAAAATAACACCCAAAGCATGACAGTAAACTATGTTTTCTAATATTCATCCAGTTAACCTGCTCTAATAAATAATAGTTATTTATCAGAAAAAAATAGAATAAAAGGGATACAAAGAGAATCAAGTGTTTATCAATAAGCCAGATACCTAGTTTTTCATTTAAAAAAATAAATCTCAATGCTGCTTAGCATTCTCATATTTTGGCAACAAAACAAAAGACAAATATTCACAAACCCTGACTTCATGCATTTTACCATGTAAAGAAGAGAAACAGATATAGAGAGAATATCTGTCTTTATTATACTTCTGGGGTATACAAGGAAATGGTAAGATTTCTCAGCAAAATGTACATGATCAACAGTGTCCACTGAAGAAAATTAACAATAAACAAAACCATCTACAAAGCCATTTTTATATAGCTAGCAATATCCAATAAGAGAGAAGAAAACGTTTTCTCAGCAAGCAATGTGTCTGGGGAATCTTTACCATGCAATGGGTTGAACCAAGAGCAGTCTAAGAGCAGGAGGAGGCTTGTGGAAAGGTCTGAGCTATTTGCTAGTTTGAAAACACTGTAAAATAAGTATCGATGCATAGAGGAGTATTTGAGAGGACATAAACTGAAATTAATCATAACTGATATAACATACTTTTAAGACTATGTGATTCCTTCAAAACACCACGTATCGTATGTAGCTGGATTTCCCAGTACATTCTTCAATGTACTATTTTACAGAATATCTTGTATGGACCACCATTTTCATTTTAAAGAGCTGTGTAGCCTAGCAATGCTATATTATAATACAAACTGAATTAAACCACTTCCATAGTTATATAACTTCTCAAATACAATGATGAAATATAAATATTCATACATTTAAAAGGAGACATAAGTTTAAATTATTTAGAAAACTTATCTTCAGATGACCTCACTGACTATGGGATATAAGTAGAATGCACTTAGATAATAAGGCAACAAATCATATTTATTCAAAAAGTAGTCACTAAGGATCTACCATAGTGCAATTACTTTTCTCATTTGTAAAGGTGTGTTGACATAGTGTGGCATATTCTCTTTGAGAAGCAGGATAAATGATAGCAAAGAGACTAGTGGACATGTAAATATATACATACATCAATATGAAAAAGGAATATCTAACACTCTATTACATTGTCAAATTAAGGTACATGTCACATATAGTTCCCATTCCAACGAATAACCTTGAGAGAAAAAACAGACAACTGTTTAATCTTAGCAGCTATCACACCAAGAGGCAAAGGAAGGTCTGAAGCTTGAGTGTGAAGGCTAGAATACAGATCCAGCTGAAGCAATCTGGTAGGGCATTTCCTTTGCTGAGTGCAGGCTTGATGGCTTTGTTCTTTAACCATTTAGAGGAAGGGCTCCTAAATTAGATAAGGCAATCTGCTTTACTCCATCTGTCAGAATGTTAATCTCTTCCAAAACACCCTTGTGGACCCAGACAGAATATTTACCCAAGTGTATGAGAACTCTATGGCTTAGTCAAACTGGCACAAATTTACACTTGCATGACCATCCTCTTGTCCACCTGTCTTAGGGTTTTATTCCTGTGAAGAGATATCATGGTCAAGACAACCTTTATAAAGAAAAATATTTAACTGAGCTTATCTACCAGTTTTAGAGCTTCAATCCATTATCCTCATGTCAAGACGCATAGCAGCCTGCAGGCAGACATGGTGCTGGAGGATCAGACAGCTCTACATCTTGATCCAAAAGGAGACAGAAGGAGACTGTCTTTCACAGGCAGCAAGGAGGAGGCTCTCTTCTGCACTGGGAGGAGCTTGAATACTATAAGACCTCAGAGCCTGCCCACACAGTGACATGCTTCTTACAAAAGGCCCCACCTATTCCAACAAGGCCACACAGCCTAATAGTGCCACTTCCCATAAGCCAAGCATATTTAAACTACTATAACTTCCATAAACTGTTTCTTAAACCATACATAATCTTCAAATGAAAAAAAATGACAAACTTATAACATATGAACCTTTTTTCTGAAAGATTGTATAGCATCCTTAAATGACATTTATTTTTGTACCACTTGCAGAACTGACATCCTATGGTGGAAAAATAAACACGTAAGAATTATGGCCTAAAACCATTATGTTTTATGATAAAAAACTAGGTATGTAAAGCAAACCAAGATAATTATATACTGAATATTTATTTTTTAATATTTAATTAACTTTATTATTTAAAAATGGAAAAGAAAACAATCACAAACAGGAATTAGCCATATCCAAAAATCTGTATGTCAAGTAATTGCTATACAGTTAGAACAGGTATTCTGTAGCTGCTGAGTTTCATATTGGATTTAGTACTTTCTTTGTCAAGTACGTTGTTATACACTTACTCACTAGGAGAAACACAAAGCCCATGATAGAGTTAGAAGTAGAAAGCAATTGGCTTGGCATCCTGTTTTGTACCCAACATCTATTACTTCCTCTCATTAATTTCTCATTTCTTAATATTCATTATTTCTTGCTCTCTTTATATGGATATAATTTACGCAGAAATTTCAGTGAATCTGGTCATCAAGTTTGTGAGCACTTAGTTTATATGGCATTTAAGACTATACAAACTGATTACTATCCATTAACCAGCCCCAGTGGACAGTTACATTTGATATATAAGTTATTTAGAAACACATTTGATTCAGTTTTTAATGTTATTTTTCATAACAAATGAGTTCAATTTCAGTATAAATTTTTGAAATCAAAAAACTCTACTATACTTATTTTTCTGATAATTATTTTTTTCTTTTTATAACTTTATTTTAAAAAACAAAGATAAAAGAAAAAATTTAAACATTATTGCATAAATGTATACAAATACATTTTTGTCAGTGCTTGGCTTTTTTTTTTTTCTTTTTTTTTTAAGGTTTGATACTCTGCATTAAGGTCTTACTAGTTACAATGAGCTAAAAGTACATGTAAAACAAAATGTAACCCGGAATTAGTCAACGTTTTCTTGGTGTGTAAGGATTGAGTATAATTGAGTTTTTTTGTTTTGTTTTGTTTTGTTTTTTTTCTTGAACTTCACACAGTCTGTGAGTTGTTTCTGGGGCAGTCTGAGCCTCTGGGGTTAGCATCCCACTATCAGTGACTGCATATTATGTTTGTTCTGTTGTGACTAGGTTATCTCACTCAGGATGATATTCTCTAGATGCAACCATTTTCTTAAGAATTTGGTTAAGTCATTGGTTCTGATAGCTGAGTAGTACTCCATTGTGTAAATGTACCACAATTTTTGTATCCATTCATCTACTGAAGGACATCTGGGTTCTTTCCAGCTTCTGGCTATTATAAATAGAGCTTCTATGAACATTGTGGTGCATGTATCTTTGTTGTATATTGAAGTGTCTCTGGGGTATATGCCCAGAAGTGGAATAACTGGATCTTCAGGTAGTACTATGTTCAATTTTCTGAGGAAACGCCAGACTGATTTCCAGAGTGGTTGTATCAGTTTACAACCCCACCAACATTGGAGAAGTGTTCCTCTTTCTCCACAACCTTACCAGCATCTGTTGTCATCTGAGTTTTGGATCTTGGCCAATCTGACTGGTGTGAGGTGGAATCTCAGTGTTGTTTTGATTTGCATTTCCCTGATGGGTAAGGATGTCGAGCAGTCATGTGAAACCAAACTCATTCCACAGGTTCAGCATTTTTCTTTTTATTTTTTTGGAGATGATACCTTCACTGAACTGTCCATGAGGTTGCACTTTTTGAAGGATCATCTTCTTTCAACATTGTCACACTGGGGAAGGCTTCCAGCATATGAACTTTGTGGATATACTCAAACTATACCAAAGCCATCACAGAACACATGACATACTAGTATTTCTAACTACATCCCCCAGCAGTCATTCAGTATTCCCATCTGCCTTCAGCATGTATCTCAGTTATTCAGGTTTTAAGCAGTAATGTTTAAAATATCCCAAATATCCACTAACATGTGGATTCTGCTATATTAACCCACTGACATAATCACAAGGCTTATAATTTTCAAAGTTTCTCTAAATGATCTACTCTGTTCTATCTGTAGTCTTCCTTACCTTCACTATTGAAGAAAATTTCATTTTGATATTTAGGAACAACCACCCTAGCCAGTAAACAATATTTTTGATTATTGATTCACGTATAAATAAAGGGTTTGGTTTACATATCAACATTAAGTCTAGTTAAATAACTTGTACATCTCTAGTAGAAGCATTATTTTGTTTAGAATCAAGATATGTAGGCCAATATATATCAAATCATAAGAACAAGCTTTTGTTAATAAATCACTAATGCAGAGTAGTAATTTTTCCCTGGAATTCTGGTCCTACAAATCATAAATATAAGATAAATAGTTTTAAATACTGAAGATTAATTCAGTGAATGCTTAGCCTTACAAAGACTCAATTTTACTTGTACTTACAACTATAAAATATAATTCCATTGTTCTATCAAACCAGCTACTTCTTGATAGCAGGGTCCACACTATTCTGATTAAATTCCATGAGCACTATCTCACTGCTATATTTCTTTTCTTGTGATGTAAGATTTCTGATCAGATGTAATACCTTATATATTGTGATTGATAAAGCATTCTGTAAGTCTATGGGTGGTAGTCTTACTAAAAAGAACACTGTACAGAATAGACGTATATCCAGAGTAAGTGCCTAATCTAATAAAAATTAAATATTTTTCTCTTTTTATGAAACTGATTCAATGTTATCAGGCTGACACCAAGAAAGCAGTCAGCTAACTGAACTCTCTAGAGAATGATGCTTTAGTAGATGTTTTCTATATTAGTCTACACTACTAATAAATCTTCTATATTGACTGTGGTAGGTTGAAGCCCAGTGTTGCTGAAGATAATTATAACCTTCATCCCTGGTAACAGAATCACATATTTTACAGCACAGTAGGCAGTTTTAAGGTAACTAGGGCAAGTAGCTGACTGGGAACTACAAAATTTGTTACCATCTCTAGATCAAGATTAAACTACCTGTCAGCTAAGATCACCATTTAATGATCATTCATTCAAGTGATACACAAATATATTTGGAATTTTGTTCTTCCAAACAGATCTATCCATAAATGTCTTCTACCATGTTTCTCGTTACCAATATTAAAATAATTTTACATCAAAGTTCCTGATTATCTAGCCAAATGATTTTCTATAGCCCATGAATCAATTATTAGATAATCTAATATTTTCTCTTTAAAAGCAAAGTAAGTGACCAGGATCACTGCTTAAAGCTCCACTCACTGGAAGAATTTTATAGGACCAATATCCTGCAGGGATATTCTTGAGGCTGAAGAGTTTCTGCCCTTCATTTTCGGTGATGTCTATATGTCTTGCAAAATACTGTACATAAGGCTCAAGTCCTCTACTCCTCTGTCAAATTCTTAGGCAGCCACAGTGAAACTGGAGAAAGAGAAGGCAAAGCAGTCACAGTGGAGACCACAGACCATTCCCTCATGTAACTCATCTGAACATTCAAGTCTTGCTTCAGTGTGACTGAGTGCACTACTTGCACTTGATGATATAACTGCCACTCATGCCAACTTTATGGGTCTCTTGACTACTAAAAGCGAACACATTGCCATCTTTAAATATAATCCAGTTAGAGATTTCATTAGAATCCCAGAGCCAATTCACAAAATGCATCTTTAAAATTTCTTTAATTTTTAAAAAGTCATTCTCAGTACCAATATTGGAAGATAAATCAAATACCCCCAGAGGCAGCCAGCAAGCTGGAAACCTAAGAGAGTTAATGGCAATGTCTCAATCTGTTCAACCCTGAAAACAAAGGCAGCTGATGGCATGCAATCAACTGTGAAAGTTGGTATGCTCCAACATTCATGTTATTTAAAATTCATGTTATTTAAAACCAAGTTTAAAACCTATCTATATTAGAAAAGGGAGTTCAGTCCTTCTTAGAATGAAGAGAAAAACAAAGGAGGAAATCCAAGGTCAAATAGAGGAACACAGATTGAAGAAAAGATCTACAGAGACTGTCTCACCTGGAGAACCACCCCGTATGCAGCCACCAAACCCAAGCACTATTGCTGACACTAAGAAGTGTTTACTGGCAGGAACCAGACATAGATGTCTCCCCAGAGGCTCTGCTAGAATCATACAGATACAGATGCTTGCAGCTAAACATCATAATGAACATGGGGACCCCAATGAAAGAGCTAGAGAAAGAACTGAAAGAGCTGAAAGGTTTGTAACCTCATGGGAAGAACAACATCATCAACTAGCCAAGGCACTGAGGTTGAGAGGGCGATTGGGAGAAAGTTTTCATGGAAGCAAGTTGAGGGGGAGGATGGAGGGGAGTAGTGGGGGAGGGAATAACATTTGAAAGGTAAATACAGAGACTATCCAATAAAATTGAAAAAAAAGAAAAAAGAAAAACTAAATGACCACAAGAACAATAAATGAATATCTATTTGATCACTCACCAGATAGAAAATAATTTACATTTTATCAAGGTCTACTATTACTCTTAGACATGGGGAAGCCACTGTACCTGTATTTAGAGTTTTATGCCATCCTTGATTTTTTTAAAGGTGAATTCTTTTTTAAAGATGTATTTTTCCTTACTTATTTTATCTTATGGGTATGAATTTTTCCTGCATGTAGAACTGTACACCAGGTACATGTCTGGTTCCCACAGGGTCAGGAAATGCAATGATTGGAACCTAGATAATTCAAGTGGGACACAACTGGAAGGTGTGGAGTTCTATATCAACTCCATAATGTTTTAAGAGATAAATTTAGCTTGTCCACAATATGTATTGTGTGTGCTTCATTTATCCCTGCACACAATGGGTGAAATGTGTGTTTCTGATCATTATCATGGAAGCACAAAACCAATCTTTAGCATCTTGGGAAGCCAGTTTTCACAGGGGGCATGAAGGATGATGTAGCACCATGAGTAATGGTCTAACCAAAGTCAAATAAACGCCACCGGGAAACTGCCGAGGCGATAAGACCTAACGTTTTGATGCAAACACTCATGACTCTGAGCAGATATGGCTTTGCTACCTGTTTTTCCCATCGAGATATGAAATTACCAAAAAACGTTGCATTTTTACCTGAGGAGGCAGTTTGAAAAATAGTTGCCTAGTCTATTAGTCTCCTCAGGTCACCATAAGAAAATACCACACTCTATGTATTGTAATCAGTAGGAGCTTACTTTTTACTGGTCCTGGAGGCTAGAGACCTAAAATCAAGTTTCCTGAAAGACTCCTTCTCAAACCACTCTGTGTGGTGTTCAACTGGCTGCCTTCTAGTTGTTTCCTTACACATTCCCTCTCTCTCCCTTCCTTCCTCCCTTTCTCCCTCCCTCTCTCTCTGTCTCTCTCTGTGTCTCTCTCTCTGTCTCCCTCTCCCATCCCCTCCCCTTGCTCTCCCCTCCCCTCTCTCTCTTCTCTCTTCCCCTCTCTCCCTCCCTACCCCCTCTTCTCCTCTCTCCCTCTCTCCCCCCTCCTCTCCTCTCTCCCTCCCTCCTCCCTCCTCTCCTCTCTCCCTCCCACACTGAACATGTTATCATACATGGCTATTTCATTTATAAAAGACATGAGTCCTGATGGATTAGGACACTACTCATATAACTCTTTAACCTTAATCATATCTTTATAAGCCAGTTTCTAATGACAGCCACACTGGAGGTTAGGGTTTCAGCATAAACTTAAAGAAATATAATACAGTCCATAATGATATTTATAATTAAAATTGAAAGTAAGATTCTGCAAGCTCCATTCCCTGTTTGGCTGTGGGTGTCTGTATCTCTGAGTCAACAGGGACTGGTGCTGGCCCATGGAATAGGTTTCAAACTGGGCCAGTTATTCGTTGGCCATTCCCTCAGTTTACTCCGGCCCCAAGCCTGCATTTCTTGTAGACAGTATAAATTGTAAGTTGAAAGTTTTTTGAAAGAGTTTAGTTCTCTATCCCTCCACTGGGATTCCTGCCTGGCCTCTTTATGTTCCATATCCCCAATGTAGTGAGTCATAGCTAAGGTCACCTTCATTGATTCTTGGGTGCCTCCCTTATCCCAGGTCTCTGTCTTGTCCTGGAGATGCCCCCGCCACCTCCTCACCTCCATCAGTTGAAAACACCCACAGCCAAACAGTGGATGAAACTTGGGGACTATTATGGAAGAAAAGGAGGAAGGATTATGGGCCCCAAATGGGAGAGGAACACACCCAAACGATGAGCAGAGTCAATGCACCTGGATTCTTGGAGATCTCAAAGCCTGAAACACCAACCAAAGAACCCAGGCCTCCCAGCACATATGTAGCAGATGTGCATCTTTCTCTTCATGTGGGTCCTGAAAAGCTGGAATAAGGACCATCCCAAAAGCTGTGGCCTGCACGTGAGATATGTTCTTCTAGCTCTGCTGCCTTATTTGGCCTCAATGGCAGATGAAGTACCTATTCTTGCAGAGGCTTGAAGTATCAAGGGAACCCTACTTGCTCAGAGGAAAAGGGGAAGAGGGCAAGGGAGTAAGGATTGTGGGAAGGTTGGCTGCAAGGGAGGCAGTGAGCAGGATGTAAAGTGAATAAATACAAACATAAGATTGAATTTTAAAAACTGAAATTTAAAAAATACAGAAAAGTGAAGGGAAAGAGTAAAGAGAATTTTTCTTTTGGTAGTTTCTAAGATCTTGTAAAATGTTTTCTATATTCCCTAGACATTTTAAATTAAGTAATAAATGGATACATTTTCATATGAGATGAAATATAAATATAAAGACAATGCATAGGAGGATCCTTATAAATCAAGGCACCACTTCATCCTGAAAGTCCATTCAACATAAAACTTGTACACTACAAGAAGATTGACCTTATTAAGAATTTTATAAAGTTATTATCTATTTGAAAAGGTTTATATTAAGGCTGACCTCCAGGTTTCTAAATTGTGACACTATTCACTGTATAATTTCGTTATTAACTGATAAACAATTTTTATTTCAAGTCATTTACAGAAGGTTTTAAAATTAATATCAAACCATAAATGGTCAAAAATAAAATAAAGAAAGACATTATATCAGATTTCTTATGATTCTATAAAATGCACAGAAAAACAATTTAAAGAGGATTTTTTTTATGTTGGTTATGTTACTCTCATTAAAACGTCACCCTCAGTAGCACACCCAGATGGATGCTATCCAACACCTGTAGTGTTTGGTTTTATCTACACTGTTCAAGGAAAGTCAAAGTCACACGGCCACACAGGAGTTATCTCAAATCTACAAGTAGAACACACACACACACACACACACACACCAGTTATTCTTAAAATTCCTTTGTTAACTCAATGACTGGGCACTCTTAAAACTTTCCCTGATACCTCAGACCTAGTTGGGGAGGTGACCAGAGGACACCTACCTGAAAAGGTACATAACTGGTTGGTTTATCTCCTCTACTACTGAGTCCCCTTCCTTCCTCTCCCCTAGTCTTAGATTCTCACTGCATCCTACCTGTACATCTTTCAGTCTTCTATCCCATGCTCAGCCATTGGGTATTGGTATCTTTAGTGATAGATCAAAATCCAATCAGGGCTAAGGCCATCAGCATCAGTAAACACAGATTCCCATTTCAAGCATCAGAACCATCCTCTGAAATGACCATTTAAAAATAGAGTGGTAAATAATCTAGCTCAAACCAAATGTTACTTTGGAACAAGGCTTACAGAGTGTTTGAATTTAGGCCCAATAATGAGCCAACTAGAAAATAAATGTGGAAGTTTCTTTTATCATTAAATACTATTATGTTCCTAAAATTGTACTTATGACTGTCATTATGACATAAGTCTTTAATCTCAGAACTCAGGCAGAAGCAAGTGGATCTCTTAAAGTTGGTAATCAGCCTAGACACTAAGTTCCAGAATAGCCAGGCTTAAGCAAGAAGACCTTATATCAAAAATGTAATGCCACCTCTTTTTAGTCATCCTTTTTCCATATCTTTTTTCAAATCTGTGCACATTCCTCAATGTTAATCTTTAGTAAATTTTTATCCTATGATCAGAAAATAGCAAAGAGAACAATTGCTTGAGTACTAAGGGCTCTTTCCCTTGTTCAAACTTATGCTGAGTATCTTCCGCTCAGAGTTCTTGTGTAAAAGAGTTGGTTCTTCTTGTTTCCAGATCATTCTATTTTTATTGAAAATATAGAAAGAGATTGCTCATATGTACTTGTGTGTAGCTATGAATGTGTGAAAACTACAATAATGGTAAATTAAACAAAATGTTAAATGTTGGATAAGAAAAAGGAGACACATTAATTGTCAAAATCTTGTTCCAGATCTCTACTTTTCCCACTTTGAATGAGTTCATTGCTTTCATTCCTGGACATCCTTGAAGAGAAAGCCCAGTAGCTTTCTCTTACTGAGTCAAATGACCACGTTCAGATTTCAGTTTCCTTCTAGCTCCCAAGCATCTCCATTGCTCTTAGTGTCACATGGAACAGGGTTCCTTGGCCTTCACTTGGACTCTTTCAACTATTACTATTCTCAGTACCAACCACTTCACCTTAACTCCAACAGCCACATCCTGGGACTCATTTTTGTCTGTGGTCACTCTGTAAGCCTTGATCACCACAAATTTCTTAAATCAAACATGTTTCCTCCCAGATCTTTTGAAGCGTTTCTTCTTTTACCTTATTTACATCACTAGCTTATGGTCATTTCATTGGGGCTCTGTTAACATAAACCTTCATTTCCTCCCCTGTTTTCCATGGACATGATAGTCTGTCGAATCAAACAGTCACATGTGGGCCTCTGAGACACATCTTCTATTTTCTTTCTATGAGGTTCTCCTAGCTAGACTTTGATTTACAGCCAGCCCTACTCCCATCTTCTCTGCCTATCAGAAATGCAAAAGAAAACTATGCAAACAGTTACATTGATATAATAGCCCATTTTATATCTCCAAAATTGAAAAATAAAAGTAATATCTCCAACTGCTCTCTTCCCAGCTTCTTGAAGTATAACTCCTAGTTGAAACTGTGCACAACTGAAGTATGTAACATGATGATTTTATGTATATGGACACTTGAACTATTTACTACTACCAAGTTATTTAACATAAAAATCACCCTCTCAACACTAAAGTTTTGTGTATACTAAAAATACATAAGGGCTACAATTTTAGAAGATTTCCTGCATAAAATTCAATACTGGTAACAATGGTCAAACAGTTGTGCACTGGACCTCCAGAACTTAATACAAATCTTATACAAATGAAGTGTTGTGTCCTTTAACACAAATCTTCCCAGAACTCCCACTCCTACTTTTCTTACCAATTGTATCACCAATCTGCTGTTTCTGTAAACATGGCATGTTAGATTCTGTATTTAAGTAAAAGTTTATCAGGATGGTTTTCCTCTGCATAATACACTGTTGACCTACCTATGTCTGCAAACTGCTACCTTATTTTTAAAGACTAAATGGTATTCCGAGATGTGTGTGTGTGTGTGTGTGTGTGTGTGTGTGTGTGTGTGCGTGTATGTAAGTGTATGCATGTGTATTCTCATTTATTTTATCTATCTATATACAACAAACACTTAGCATATTTCTATGCTGTAGCTATAATTTGTGCCGAAATGACATGAAAGTTCAGATATCTCTTTGAGACTCTGATTTTGGTTTTAGACATACACCCCAGAAATGGGATTAGTAAGTCATATAGAGTTTCTAGTTTTGATTATTTTAAGAAATGTTCTCTGTATCCTCTAGGAATACACAGTGGGGGAAGAATGGTTTCTTCAATAAATGGTGTTAGAAAACTCACCTAATCCTCTACGGGAGAATAAAATCAGGCCCTAAACTCAAGCCATGAACAAAAATCAATTCAAAATGGATTAAAGACTTAAATGTAAGGCCAAAGACCATAAGCCTACAAAAGGCGAGCAAGGGAAAGAGTTTTGACACTAGTTTGCACAATAATTGTTTGAAACTCACACTAAAACCACAAACAAAAAGAGTGAAAATAGAGATGGAGGGGGTTGCACTGAGCTAAAAAAGACTGTGCTCAGTGAGGAAATAATAACACAGAGATACTCTACAGCTTCAAGAAAGTGTTTTCAAGCTGTATATATGATAGGAATCAGCATCCAAAATTGCTAAGAAACTTATGCAACACAATAGAAAAAAATGGCCAACGAGTTTAAATAAACATTTATCCAAAAGGGCTTTAAAAAGCTAACTGTTTTCAACCCAGTAATTGCCTTCACTATCAGTTCAACCCACACTACAATGAGATATCAACAAATCTATTTCCAAAGAGAGAAGACATAACAAGTATTAGCTAGTGTTACAGACTCAAAACTCTTGATCCATTATTGGTTGGAATAGAGATTTGACAAACCTTCTCCTGTGTTCTTCTTTAGTGCCTTCGTTCACTCTGAGAAGTACATGCTTCAAATCTTTCCATTATCTTTAAACTCCCTCAGCTCCCCTACCAGTAAGTAAATAGCTTTCACTCTGTAGCTAGAGAAAAATATATACTGCCAAGCGAAACAACTCTTGGGTATTTGAATTTCTGCCTATTCTTTTTTCTCTTTCTTCCTGTCACAGAGAAAGGCATCAGAATCCTAATGCTAATGTCTCCCCAGATGCTCTGATACAATCCACAGTGTTTAACCATTCTCTATTTCTCCTGTAAACCTTATTTTCTTCTGTTAGACTCTTCATCCAAGGGAAATTCAAATGTGCACAGAGTTCAACTATTTCAAAATGAAAATGGCCCTGTCTTTACTTCTTGGACACTTTGTCTCTTTTTTACTTACATTTCTTAAGTGACTGAGCACACATTCCACAATAACAAACTGTTCTTTCTTTCTACGCCTAATTTTTCACTCCCCACTCTTCAGCCCATAATGATTCAGGTTACTACCTATGGTATCAATAGAGCTTTAGCAGGGATGAATAATGGCCTCCAGTTTAAATCCTATAGACTGCACCTCTGATCCTACTTAGGATTTTTGCAACTTGTGCAGCTTGGAACACTATTGTAATAACCCCTCTTCTGTGGAGCTCTACCTTCCCGAGATAAAGGTAATAACAAAGTTTTTGGTAGCTTCAGCAAACTTTTATTAAGAGAATGGACCTCTTCCGTTTATTGATTTTAAGGATATTCTCTTAACCTTCCCTCTTTTGGAGTATAGATTTCTCCCTAAACAACATCATCGATTTTCATTGTCTCGATTACCCTCCCTGGGTTATTGACTTTTGGAATTTCAGGAGACAGTTGAAAGATAATTTATCCACAAATATATCACTTCTCACTTGTAGGGAACTGAAGCCATGGTTTCTCCTACAAAGGTGTCCCTCTTCTGTGTTTCCTATCCCTATGAAAAGCAGCAGAATTTGACTTGTAAATCTCTTCAGTGTTTCTCATCTGAGCAAGAAGCAGCAAAAAAATCTTATAATGCTTCTGTTTCCCGACACAGGAAAAAATGCACTTTCTTCTAGCTGATCAGGCTGAAACCTTGTCACTTCTCTCAGTCTCTGTTGCTCCCTACCCATCTAAATGCCATTGTCTTCCCATGTGACCACTCCAACAGACTCTTGAATGATCGCTCCACTGTCTGCCTTCGCTTCACTTTCATACTCAGCCTGAGAGACCTTTCAAAAGCGTACATCCAATTATGTCAGCCTTTTGTTGGAAATCTCTCACAGCTGACCGTGGGTCCCTGAACATTGTCAAAAGCAATTGAAGGGGTGAAAAGAACTGAAACATTTACACAGACAAATGATTTTCCAGTTTCAATGCTGTGGGTTGTTTTTAAGAAATATTTAAGAACATAAAACTTGAAGTTATTGGATCTGTCCTCAAATAAGTATATTAAACATTTGCATAGGACTTTTACTTTTATTTTCACTCAGAACTTTCAAATTTCAATTCTTAAGATAAGAATTTCTTCCCATTTTATTAGAAAGAAAGTAGAGAATAAATTCCAGGATAAGTGACTAACCAATTCCAGTTATCTATTATGTTATATGATGTGTGCTCAACCAAAACTAAGTCATTCTATGTAATTATATTACTAGAGTAAATTTGAAATCAGGATAGTTTTATGTTAAATTTTTGTAAGTGAATATGAGCATGACAGATAGATAGATAGATAGATAGATAGATAGATAGATAGATAGATAGATAGATGGATGGATGGATGGATGGATGGATGGATAGATAGGTAGGTAGACACATACATATATTCATATATCAATAAATACTTATATTTTTATAAATCTCAACAGAGACTTAAATAACTTTAAAACTATTTTATATTTAGACAAATTTTTATTTTATACAGTCAAAAACTAGATATAATACTAAATTTGTTATATAAAGCAAAGCCAGATAATACAGAAATTTAACTAGTTACAATTATCTTATTTTAATAGTAGTGTTGACTTTTAAAAAACATGACTCCCACTATGACATGATGTAACTGCCACTAAATAAAAAGTGAAACATTTTTGGAACTGAAGCAGTAAAGGGGAGCTGAAGGGAAACTGAAAAGATAAAGAGGCAAAGTCAGCATTGTCATCAGAACACACAAGCACTCAACCACAGCTCCACATGGGGAACTCAGCCAAGAACAAAATGAATGCCTACTGCCAGCACAAACTGACACGGGGAGTCCTGGGAGCCAGTGTGAAATAAAAGACAGAGAACAGAGCCAATTCAGGTCAACCAGGTCTAATGAAAGCCTAGATAAACTCAGTGATAGATGCCAACCAAGTGGAAATGCCTGTCTAGATAACAGCTAATCATAGAGTTCACCAAAATTAAGGAACAAAAGCTGCTCTCCAAGGCCACCCATCCCAGAGATTGCAATGCACAACACCTTCAATGAAAGAACCCTCTCCAAGTCTAGGAAATTCAAATGAAACTCTCATGACAGCTAAATACTTACAGAGACAAAAGCAACTCAGAAACCCATTTTGGCTTAAGAGCAAATCACTTTATACTACACTGGTTCCTGAATTTAATGAAAATTTTGAAAAGAAATAGCTACAATGGGAGCTACTGCTCTTTTCCTAATAATTAAAGAAAACATACAAATGCAAACAAAAATACTAATAAAAGTCAAAGTCAAGAAAGTACCTGGGGAAACACAGCGTTAGGAGGACTGTATGAACATCCGGAACCTGACTTTCATTGCAGAAAGGTACAACTAATGCTGCATAATTTTGAAAGCATGTTATGCCTAATTAAAAATAATAAGTAAAATCTGAGATTAAGGACAGTTATTTGTGAAGCCTTCTTTCTTTAACAGCTTTGGCACCGAGTTTTTCAAATTTTGTAAAACATTGTCAAGAAAAGAGTAGAAAACACATAAAGCATTGGTAGCTACAGTAATCCATTACTTCCTCTATAGCAAAGGCATAAGGAAAATAATAAAGAAAAATTAATTTCCTAGGCATGATTTCAAATATTATAGCAAATATTATCCTGCCAGGATAGATACCATCATCAGAAAGGAAGTGTTCCCAAGACAAGGATTATCAACTCTTCTCTGAATGTGCTGACTCCTGCAATCTCCCCAAGTGTGGGAAATACCACTCTGTAACTGTGACAATATAAAACTGAGTTCACACTTTCCTCTGGGGAAAGAAATCATAATGAACATCAGGAAAACTTTGCCTGAGACTAACCAACAGCACAATAAGTTCTATTTGGCTTGTTGTAGGTAACCAACTTGTCATCGGACCACTAAATCCAGCTAACTCAAGTTTATACACTTAGACTGACCTCAGAGATAAACTGTTAAATTCAGAATTCTAATTCTCTGGGCAGTCTAACTTTGAACGTGGGTACATGGTTAAAATAATACTGTTTCCATTCCCAATTATTTACTTTTCAAAGTTTCTCCAGGCAGATCACACTAGCCCAAGCTTCTAAGTTTGCTGCCATACACAATGAGAAATTAAACATGGACCAAAATCTGGTTAGGGTAAAGGTGTGAAGGAAGAGTCACTGTGAGACAATATATAGGAATTGTAAACAGGATTATTAACTCAATGCAATCTGTCATACAAATTGTTGAGTCATCAAATATTCACAGGTTCCTGACTTTGACCTGGCAATTCAATCTCTAGAGAGAATTCATTTAATGAATATCCGCAATAAAAATGCATGTGGGTATTTGAGGCAACATCATATTGTGACAGAAAATAAAAGCAGATTATGGATCAAAAATGAGTAACAGATTTCAATCCATTCTCACAATGGAATTAGTACACAATCATTAAAAAGCCTGATCTAGAGCACTGTTGTTACTAAGAAAACATCACGATCAAACTGAATTTGAAATCAATGTGATAGTTCCTTCCATGAGTAATTTTTAGATCATATCTTCCTGTTGATACATAAGGACATCTTCATATGCATAAGTTCATGCATACAGTGTTTTATATAGCGAGAACATTCAAAAGTGCCAAACTCTAGGTATATATCGGAATAGGAACAGAAAAGTACAGCTTTAATTTTCATTGTTAATCTGCCTAACCCCATAAATAGTCTGGCCACGAACATTATATAATAGTTTCCGAAGTTTCTATGGGACTTACTTATTATCATAAGTGAGACTTCTTGAGACCTCTTCAACTTTGTTTTGTTTCTTGACAAGGAATTGTTTCTTTAAAGCAGTAAAACCTGTTAAGTCTAGAAGAAAACATCAAGTTAGCTGCGGTTGTCCTTTGTCTACCCACACCCAAATATAAACAACTGCTTGTAATTAACCCTTTTTATATTCACAGCAACGTCCCGTGTGGTTGTATACTCTTCTTCCCTACAGAGTAAGCAGGTTCAACGAGGCACTAGTGTTTAATTAAGTACAAATTTCAAAAGCTGGATCAGGCCCCACTAGACATATAAATGCAATATACTTAGTACCATAAAGTTGGCTGATAATACACATCCATAAGGTAAAAAGACCTCTTAGAGTAGACTATTAAGTTAGTCAGAATCCAATTTGTGGGGGAAAAAAAACTCTTGTATACTCTCATTGGTGAGCAATAATGCATTTCAGTTTCATCCTGACACAAAAATTGTCTCAGGTTCCTTTATGTTCTTTTATATAAGTATCATAAAACATTAATAGAAGTGCTCTCCTAGGTCTCTATTCAAATGTGGCTTGATTTGTAGATTTCATTAACAAATATCAAGAAAATTCTCTGTTGCTGGCATTACAAAGTGGGACAAAGCCGCTAATGCTTGCTTTGTGAAAACTTGCATAATGTATAAAAGCTACTTTGTCTGGGGACCTTGTCAAAATTAGAAGTAATCTTTTCTCAGGGATAGGCAGGAGTTGACTATTTTTAATGAGCAAGTGTTGGATGTTTCTACGCAACAGAAAATAGAAACTGGTTTCACCTCTTCCCCTGGGACAATGCATTTAAAAATTCAATTGTAATACATCTCAGATAGCATTTCTGCCATCAGTTAATAAGAGAAAATTCTGAGCTTTCTAGGACCTTCCAGTTCCAAATCCTGAGCTGGAATGTTCTCCCCTTCTTAACAGTTGTGATCAGATGGGGTCAGGGGAAGGGATTGCTTACAACTTGACTTCTCAGGAGAAATGACATTCTGATCACCTTATTGCTCACACTATAACTGAACCAAAAGCACTGGTAATAAACATATAAAACTCACATGCGCACTAAGGCATGTTCAGGAGCAATTCTTCCTCCTTTCTAATAGAAATATTAAACAACAAAAAAATGCCTACTTTCCCAGAAAGCATTTCTCACAAAACTTGTTAGCATTGTGTATGTGCTTTTTAATATGATGACTGTTGAGTCATCAGCACAGTGAACACTAATAGCTGGTTGTGAGATTTGCTTCTGAACAACTGAAATGTGTGCCAGTGACACCGCTCCCTGATTGGTCAGTTTGGGCAGGTTCCGGGTCAATGAAATGCAATTTGCGTGAGTGTCTCTCAGAGAAGCAATAACTGAAGCCATTGTGGAATACCTTATCATAGTCTCTGACAGAAATGCAGATGCTCACAAGTCACACTGCCTTTTTAATCATGCAGCCTCCAGAAAACAGCAACTTCTTAAAGAAGAGCAGTTATCACACTACATGATAGATGGCTAGCAGATTTTTATTTTGAAGCCCTGAGAAATGATGGTGATTAAGAAAGAATAGATACATACAGCCCACAAAATCTTATACTTTGATGATATATCATATCTGATTAATAGATATCAGTAGTCTATCCAAAAATATATTTAGACACCATGCTGTCTATAGACAAGTTATATTATCAATGTTCTGAAAGTGCCCTATGGCCTTAGGTCTCATATAATATAAATTTATTTATTTTATGGTATGCATTCACAAATATTATTTCTCATTAATTCCCACATGTTCACATAGTGTAGGATATAATGTGGGAAAAAAGTCTCTGAAAGACTAACTCATTAAAATTGTCTAATAAGTTCAAAACTAGAATCTCATAATAAATTATGCTTCTGAATCCTGTGACTTTGTATAGTACCTTATTTATGTTCAATTTACAGAGACATTAGAAATATTATTGTTCACATGAGCATATACATATATACATATACATAAAACATATATATGGGCTTTGTTTATATGAGTACATTGTAGCTGTCTTCAGACACACCAGAAGAGGGCGACAGATCTCATTACAGATGGTTGTGAACCACTATGTGGTTGCTGGGATTTGAACTCAGGACCTCTGGCAGAGCAGCCACCACTCTTAACCTCTGAGCCATCTCTCCAGCCCCTTATATATGGGTTTTGGATGTGTATATGTATGTATACATATACAAATATTTGTATGCATATGTACATAATTATGATTGATGTATAAGCACTATATGTATATATGTATATATTTGTATATACATAAATATTTAAACATAAAAATGTTTAAAAACAATGTTTAAGGATCAATGACAATTTCAATGTCAGTCATGGCAGCATCCACTTGTAATTAATTCAAGAACTTAACAAGCTAAGGCAGAAGGAATACCATGAGTTCATGGCCAGCCAGGGCTATACAGTAAGACCTTTATAAAAGCAAAAGATAATTCCAGATACTAGTAGTTGCCAAGAAGCTTGATTGCAGTGTTGTAGCAAGTAACTTGCAGAATGGCTGCTTTAGAAAGGAAAGTCAGAGAAGACTTCTCTAGAACAGTGCCATGTACAATGATCGCTTGCTGAGGGAAAGAAGCATTTCTGTTTATTTCTGGGTAGGAGGTACATTCTAACAGAGGGTTGGCACAGACAGAGGTTCTAATTTTCTGAACGTATAAGTAGAAAAAAATACAGTGTATCTGGGTCCAAAGGAAAATTAAGTAATGGATCAGGATTATGTAAGTTTCCTTTGAGCTGGGGGGGGGGGGGGAGTCTGGTTGGTGTATGCCTTATACATTCAGCCCTTTCATATAAAATGATTCTGGCAGGAGTTGGCTCCACAGAAGCAGTAAAAAAAAAAAAAAAAAACCACTCTTTCCTTTAAACTAATGACCCTTCAACATTGTCTCACATCAAGAAAGGGGACTAGAAAAAAATGTCATGGGCCAGGGCTGCAGTGAGCACTGCTTCTGTCTATAACCCTTTGCTCCGAATCAAGACAGAAGTGTTGTAATGGGGCACAGTTAGGTATATGGTGAAGAAGAAAAGGGATTACTGAGAATGCTTAGCATTCTTCAAAGCAGGCCTCTTTCCCATAGTTTTAAATGGCCTTTGTGTACAATTAGAAATCACTGGGGTTTAACACAAAAGAGGAATGGTCTAGCTATTATTTAGAATGACTATTTTCCCTAAAGGGGAAGCTCAACTATCATACACAGGAGCACAGTTGGAGTCTAGAGTAGAACTTAGGTAAAATTATGTCTGACTGGTTTGTAATAAAGAAAATTAAAAGTGGCCGGATTGTTTGTTTTTTGCTTTCTTAGCACAAGGGTAAGAACTTGTTGGCAGAATAAATACTGAGAGTCAAAATAACATCTTGTCCCATTTTGAAGAGCTGTTCAAAATGTATTGAGATTTAGTGGAGAAAGAGGTTATATTTGCGATTAGGGTAAAAGAAAATAGTCCAAAGTAATATTTAAGAATATTAATGCTAAAATTCCCATTACACCTTCAAATCTAGTTGTCAAGGAATAAACCAATGTAGGAATTCAAGAACCAAAGAGAGTAATTTAGTTTTGAGACAAAATTTGAGATCGTCATTGAAACGTTAGAATAGAAATTTCAGATATTCCATTTCATGACCTGTGCAAAGGACTAGAGACAATAGTTGAGCACAAATATATCTTTTAGTGAATATTTATAAAAGACAAAAATAAGATGAAAATACTTTACTTTCAAAGAAATTCTTAATTCAGGGAAATAAGAAACTGAAACCCACTACAAACTTTACACTGTGGTCAGATTTAGATTTCTTGTTTGCAAACAAAGCAACATGGTGTGTCTGGCTATATGGATCAAAAATGATGGCATTTCAATGTAATTCAAGCAGAGAGAGATGGTTTGACACAGGCATATGATCTGTCTTTAGATTTAAGCTCACAAACAATAAAAACCATGGCTCCAAATTTGAAATGACAGAAGTGAAAGTGAGCTTTCCGGAGTGCAGCAAATATCAGGCATCAATAGATGTGCCTGGCTAGAGTCAGAAGAAACATTCTGATCATTACAAGTTTTTATTTCAAATGAGAAGCTATATTATGAATACATTCTACTGAATAAAATAATTTTGTGTTTCAGTTTGTAAAGGCCCCCTCCCATGCTTCTAAATGTCTTATTCCCATTTCTGTGAGTAAGTGTCAAGATTTCAGTTCTAGCACATTTAATTGAAACTGCACCAAAATATGTTGCAAGTGTCTTTCCAGTGTGAACTCAGGATAGCTCAAAACTCTTCATGTCCTGAGGGCTCCTCACACCTCCCTCTGACAGGCACTTTCCAGAATCTCAGACTCCTACTGAGTTGTATAACTAGTTCCCTTGTGAAACTAAGGTCAGAACAGATATACTTTTGTGTCTTTTCTAGAATGAACTTAGTCCTTCAATCATCATGGAAATACAAGAGATAAAGATGAAGAATGAAAATAAAGAAGAAACTGAAAGAAGCCTCCTTCTTTTATTTTTAAATATGAGAGATTTTTCTTATGAGAAATTGGTTCATTTTAGCTGGGATAGCCAGCATTTCAATCAAGAGGATGATTTTTGTAATTTGTTTTAAACAAATAAATCTTTAAAGTGATTACTTGACCAACATTAAACTTTAGGATGTGTGTGTGTGTGTGTGTGTGTGTGTGTGTGTGTGTGTGTGTGTGTGTGTGTGAAATAAAAATAGTGTAAACCCATCTTTCAAATAGGATATTAAAATTATAAAACTCTTCCATATGGAGCCAAATTGTGTAATAAATAACACCAAACAATCTTCTTCATAAATACATACAATACCTTTAATTAAAATCCCAGGAAGAAGTTTTTGCAGCAGAGCTAAAATCTCCCCCTGGAGATTGTTTTACAGGGTGAGCATTTGGAGCAAAAATGGGGCTTTATATTAAATAAACATCAAGGCACCCCACACTCTCTAGTATAGAGCACATGAACAAATGCTCTCTTGGACAGAAACAAATGCTCCCTGGGACTTCATCCTCGAGAGCAATTTAATCAACATCAGCCTGCCATGTAGAAAACCCTATATGCTGATTCTGTATTTCCTGACTAACTTCATTGTTGCATTGCATCTAATTACTTTTCATCATCAAACCACATCTCCCATAAGTGGAGAATCATTTGAAGAGATCTTTAACAAGACATCAAATGCCAATCTTGAGATACATCTCGTCTCCACTGATTCCCCCCAATACATTCCCAGAATCGATTTTGTAGTTTGTCTTTTCTCCAGCTGTAACTTTTTTGTCGGTTTTCTGATTTTACACACATGAAGAAGATATACCTTCACAATCACTAATAGTTTTCTTGTGTTTTTGTTTATGTAAGCACACACTTGTACACACATACACACATCATCATCATCTTATCAAATTAGACCCCTTCTGTTACATTTCTACACCACATTCCAATCATGTAGTTGTGAAACAAGCTAGGAAAACTACAGGGTGTAAGAAAAGAAAGGAGCCTCTCACATTGGCATCTCTCCAGCTAAGAGTCAAAACTTCCATGACAATTAGCATTTGATGAATTTTGCTACATGGAGAGCTCATTTGCTTAATACAGAGCAATGAATCATGCTTAAGGCCTAATCATGGCCAGACTACTTTCCAGCAGCAAACCTAAAATTTTCTAAGACCCTTATAAGAATTCCCACTACTGAAAGACATGGTTTAACAGCCTTGTACAACCTTGCACTCTATGGTTTTAACTTGTCAGAGTACAATTCCTCACCAAGGCATCTTAAAAGCCAACATACACCCTCATTTAGGTAAAAAGGAGGCAAAGGAGAAAATGAGGTTGTTTAGCAATACTTTGAGATACAACTCTAGAGTTACCCCACCATAATGATTCAAAGCTATTGCTGAAACACTTGAATGTAACTCTTCCTTGGGAGGCCCACATCCACACATAGGCATGTTCTCTCTTTCCCCACTATTTTTCTAGTATTTGCCATGATTTTATCTATGATAAAACTTGCACCTAATAAACTCCAACCCTCTTCCCCCTTCTCACGGGCTTAACCTGAAGTGCTTTTCTTGCAAAATTATTTCTCCTCTAACAGAAAACTCAGGCTGCTGCAAGATATAAGGTAAAAGTGAGTGGACAGATGCTGCCCTGCTGCTGACTGGTGGGTATTTTATCCATTGTAAGCAGTCCAGGAGCTTCTTGAAGGCTAGCATTGTGTGTCTCTCATATGGTTCCATTGGATATTAGTGCTGATACACTAATTCAACTCAGAGGACTTGAAACTGAGATTCACTCTTCCTTCTCTTTTTCTCTTTCCTTTGCTTTTTATCTTCTTTCTTTTCTCTGTTTTCCTCCATTAACCCCCTTTGTCTTTCATAAGCTTCTATTAATATATCCATAAAATAAATGCATCAGAAAATAAATGATTATGGAGATTAAGTTAAGAATATGAGGAACAATATGAAGCAGATATAAACAGAAAGCACTGTTATATACTGGATAAGATATCTTTTGTATGAGAAACAAAAAATATTTTATGTTCTAATCACACTGAAGAGTATTTTTTATTACTTTTAATTTTTACAGTCCAGGCATTACCCCCTCCCAATCCCCCCTCCCACAGACCCTCATCCCATTCCTCCTCCTCTTCTGTTAAAGAGTATGTCTCCCCTAGCTACCAGGGGAATGGGAGAAAGAGAAATTGAAAAACTCAGCTAGTGATATAGCCAGAGATATGAATCATAAGAAAATAACACTTATCAAAGAACAGAACAGAGAAAAATATGAGATCAGATTAAAAGTGTTGCCATGGAGAAATGCCTACACCCTGGCATAAAGGACAACATAGATCATGGATGGACTGACATTTATAATAATGATCCTGAATCAAGAGTGGTGTCATGCATGTTCTGAAGCCTTCAATTAGTGAGCCAGACAAGTTCACAGTACTTGACAGAAGTACTTTATTTAAAAGATTGCATAAAAAGGAAAGGTTCCAGTGCTTTCATTATGGGAAATTTTAAAGAACCATCTGCAAAAACAACAACATAAACAATATTGCACTAATTAAAACTACATATATATTCTCTGTAAATGTTTATACACTTAAAGAGAGTTAAAGAATATCTGACTCCTGGAGTTGTCAGAAATTTCCAAAGCTGTTGGAGCCTGAATCTTGGATGCCTTAAAAATATGTAAACAGTTTTCTAGAGAAAATGGGCAAACATCTTGAAGAGTCTGAATTTATAGACCATGTTCATGAAATAATAAGTGATCACTCTAAATGAAGCTAATGATGTAGCCAGATTATAGAAAAGTTTAGATGTTAACATGAGAAATGTATCTATAAAAGAAGCTACTGAATGTTCCAAGTTAGAATCCATCTGATAAAAGCTGTGTGTGAACACAACTCTGATTATTGGGTTTTATTTTGTATTCCTCATTTGTTCTTAAGAAAACTATACTTCTCAGATGATACTAGGAAGGTAGCAGTCCATGCTCTTATTCATAGAGCCATCAAGTTACAGAGATTATTAGAAGATTCCTTCCTTCAGCTCTGCACCAATAAATGACACAAGACTCTGGCAAGAATGTTCTCATCTAAGACAGCATTACATGTGAAGGCACAAAATAACGACTCTTATATCACTGTTCCCAGCTTTTCACTGCTGGCTAAAGAGAATTCTAGCACAATCCATTATGTGTTTTTTTCATCCAAGAGGCCAAGAGGATTCCTTTAGGGCTTTTCAAATGGAAAACAAACAGAGTTATTTGTGAAAACTCTGCATCTAAGAGGCTGTTGGGGGATTAAGAGTTTAGGAGAAAGTAAAGACAATAAAGCATAAAAGGGGTAGGGAGTAGAAAATGGATTGAACAAAGCTGAGCACGTAAAGACATATTCACTCAAGAAAAGGAGAGAGGGGCTTATTTCAGTTTGAATTCAAGACTGCTGTGAGAAAACCTGAAGAGTTCTTAGAACTAAGGGCAGAAGACCTTAGACCATGTATTTGCCTAGTCCTCTCAGCCACAGAACCTTCTTCATGCATCCATGGCTGGAGATAACTGTATTCTTGAAGACAGTATCTACCACTTAGGTACTGATACTCCCACAGTCCTTGTTGAGAACTGTCTATGAAAGAACAATCCTAGTTCCCTGTAAATCTGACAGAAAGCTTTATTTTTTAATGTGTCTGAAAGAAAAAGAAAAATAACATAATTATGAAGAATTTTTGTTCTTGTTGTTTCTTTCTCTTTCTCCCATTTTTTAAGTAAATGCTTTAAAATTTAAGTCTAGAACCTAGCAGTGTGAAAAAGCCTTATTTAGTCATTTGTTCGAGGTAAGAAAGCCACAAATGTTGTCTTTATCTAAATCAATTGTTTTACATAAGAAAAGGTGAAAGAAAAAAATAATTTGTTATTACCATGAACACAATAATTACATTTCATGGTATTTGAGAAATGCTTCAGAAAAACACATGAGTTTGCAACTCATCTTTGGTTATAATATTTGGTCCCAAAATTTCTGTGAGCCTAAATTTTAAGAATTTTTTTCAGTAGTATACACTAGTATTAACATCAAGCTACTATAATGAAGCTAATTCGTCAAAGCAAACTTAAATTCCCTGAAGTAATCCTAACAAAAATTTTTTTCAAAGAAAAAGAAAGAACCAGATCTGACATAGCTTGATGAAATCACAAGCTGAGAAGAGTCTTTTTAAAAATCAAGAAAACAATTTTCATAAATTCTGCTGAATTGTAGTTAATTGAGGAAAGAGAAACCATGTGCATCGGGTGTGGCTAATAAAATAGCCAATAGGAACATGAGATTCACTGGGCTTGGAGGCTCACACCTCTAACCCCAGCAGTCAGGGAGACAGAGGCAGGCAGAACACTGAGAGTTCAAGGCCACCCTGCTCTCCATAGTGACTTGCAGGATAAAGCCGAATAATGAGACCCTGACTCAAAAATAAATACATGCAGTAAAATAAGAAAGGTAGTAAGGTTCGGCTGTGGTTCAAAATGATGCCTCATTTTAGTAAAGATGAGTAATATTCAATATGATATAGACACATTTATGCATACACATACATATAAATATATATACATGTACATATGTATACACATGTGCATATATATGTGGATGTATATATATATATATATATATATATATATATATATATATATATATATATGTTTATATACATACATACATATCCCAAAGATATTATAGGTTCTTAGGGCGATATCGAAGTTTTACTAATTCCAGGTACATACATATCATACATTTTATTATATGTATAAGGTTACACACTAGAAATGTTTTTCTTGCACAGCTGGCTATACCCTCATAAATTTTCTTGCTGTTATATGGGAGTGGGAGTGGGTACAGGTCATGAAATAAGGAAAACCATCAGGATACGGGAAAATGTGTTTTAAAGAATTTTGTTTGTGCTGTAATTGAACACACATATAACATGAAAAGTAAAGAGTCATACTGGGTGCAGAGGGGAACAGCCTTGGAAGGAAGCAGGATGATGGGGAAGGAGTGGGAGAAGAGACATATCAAAGTATGTGAGAGAATGCTATAAGTTATCCCTGTTGCTAGTCTCTTGATTGTTTTTGTTAAAAAGAATTTTATTTAGTGAGCATGAAGGCAATCCGTCCAACCTAATTCTTTCCTCCTTCCAGTGCACTGATCCCTACACACACACACACACACACACACACACACACACACACACATACACACACACAAACACATACACACAAACACACACAGACACACACACACACACACACAAGCATATGCACACATACTCACACTCCTTAATGTATTCATGGCTAGATAAAAGTGCCTACCGAAGGCTCAAATGGAAAGTGCTGAAGCAGAGAGCACAGCCTGTGGATAACTGGCCTCTGACCTCATTCCTCCATTGTTCCTGTTAAGGTGGCAGATATGCTAGAGGATGGAGAAGGGAGGAGTCTGTGGGAAGAGAGGCTCTGCAGCCTGTAGTGTCTAAACTCTCAGTAGGATCCTCCCCTATGAACCACAACTCCCTCAACAAAAGTCACTGACCATCCCTTGGGGGTAATTAATTACCAATAAAACAATTTGGATCCTAATTCCACCTCAATTTTATGTTTCTTATGATAAACAAATAACTAGCTTCTCTATTTACTAGTTGTCCCTGTTGATGCTCTTCTGGTGACTCTTCAATAAGCCTCAGACACTAATGTGTCAAATAGGTAACAGAATGGACTTCTAATTTTGTCTATTTCCCCAGCTCCCCCTTTCTACAATAATCTTAGATTGCTAGAAAACTCGGTGACTTTTTTCCTGAAACCAGCTAGACAAACTGAAAAAAGCTCCTTGAAGTCATTCCTCACAACATCAAAAGGAAAATAAACCCCTGGATCTTTGTCTTTTTCCTCACAATAAAAAGGCACTTTAAAGAGGAGGGATGTTTCATCTCTTCTTTTAAGGTGAGACCTTAGAAAATAAGTCAGAGCAGAATGAATTTATGCTAATGGTGTCATACTTACGATCTAGAAGACTGAGTAAATCAGAGACCCCTTGTCTATCCAATCAATTTGATCTGTCAAACAGGCATGAGTGTCTGGAATGATTTAAATGATCTGAAACTGACACATTAGCTTCTATCCTAATTGCAGAAATAAGGCACGTTTGCAAGTGATTTTACTTCAAGATTGAATGTGCAATGAAAGTCATCTAAAAAGTCACATGGGAGCATGGAGGTGGCTCAGCCTCCCTGTTCTCCTATGACATTTTAGACCAGAGTGCAATTTGTAGGTGTTATTTTCTCTTTACAGGATGTGAAAGTCAAGCCTGATGACCTGAGTTCCAGCTCTGACCCCCACACTATGTAAGCTTTCCTGTGATCCCCCCATGCATAATATGGTATTTCAAGGTACATTTACACACACACACACACACACACACACACACACACACCATACCACACACACATATACACACACACTAAATGTTTTGTGAGTTTTTTAACCACATGAAGATTCAAAGAGTAAATGAAATTATATTCATATGGAGAGAACCAGAAAATGGTGTGTCATGTGCCATGTGTATTATTCTGGGTTCTCCAGAGGAACAGAACTGATGCACTGATGCATAGGTATATATATTTTCTAATGAATCCCTATATATGGGCATACATTCAGTATGTGTATTATATATATGAATATACACATACATATATACACATATACACATACACACATATATACACATATACACATATACACATATGCACATACACAAATATACACATATACACATATACACCCATACACATACACATATATACACATATACACATACACACATATGCACATACACACATACATACTTACACACATACACATACACACATACACACATATACACATACACACACATACATACACAAATATACACATGTATACATATACACATACACACATACACAAATATACACATACACACATACACATATATACATATACACACTTATACCATACACACATATGCACACATACATACATACACATGTACACACATATACACATACACACATACACACATACATACATACACACATATACATGCATATGTGAGATACATATGGCTTATAGGCTGTGTTCAGCTAGCCTAGCAATGATTGTCTATGAAAGGGTGTTCCAAGAATTCAGCAGTTGTTCAGTCCTTGAGGCTGGATGTCTCAGCTGGCTTTTAGTATATGCTAGAATTACAAAGTAAACTCTCTCGCTAGTGACTGGAAGGACTTGTTAGTGGCAGCAAGTACCCTTCTTCCATGTTCTTACATAGACTGCCAGCAGAACATCTGGCCAGATTAAAGGTGAATCTTCCCACCTTAAAATTTTAGATTAAAGGTAAATTTTCTCACCTCAGATATCAAGTTTAGAAGTGGTTCTTCCTACTTCAAATAATTTAACTTAAAAAGAGGTTCCTCGTTTTAAATCTGGACATGAGAGTTTTAGTTAATTCCAGATGTAATCAAGTTGTCAACCAATAATAGCCTTTACACCACACCATTGCATGGCTTCAGACCAGTGCCTATAGACAGAAACATCAATTTCAAAAGGAAATGTGTGTGGATTGTTACTATCGATTTCAGTTCAAAGCAAGTCAAGGAGCTGGATCAAGTAGGCAAGTTTCCATATTGTTGGAAAGGAAAAGTTTGTGTTTTAAAAGAAATTTAAATTAATCATGGTAAGCCATAAATAAGGGGGTGGTTGGGATAGGCTGGAATTGGATCTCACCCAGAACCAAAGCATAATAATTTTAAGAAGAAAGAAGTAAGCAAAACAGTAAGAGGCTATAGATAATTAGGACAACCTTGAATAATCATGGGTAATTTTTTAATCTACAAGTGCCTGCCTTGATGAATGCTTACAAAATGTTAACTAAAATAGTGTTGCTCGCATAAAGCAAATATTTCTCATGTGACATCTGTGTTTTTTATTTGAGAATTGTTATGTTTGGTGTGATATTTTCCAGGAATTCCTGCCTCATAAAGTTACACACTCCCAAGTCCTTTAACATATACAGACCAGAGACATATGTCACAAGTACCCAATATACAAGAATTCTCCCAGTAAATACCAGGTATCATCCTGTTGAATGCTGACAAGAATCTGGGCTGGATCTCTCCTTCTTTAGCACACTACTGTGGAAAAGAACAACTTGTAAATCTACAGATAACATCATCTCTCCAGTCTCCACACTGGTAAAGGCTCATACCTCCTTGATAAACATTTTGCAAGACTATTTTTATTATTTGTTTCTCAATGTTTTATAGAATACATTAAATCTACTAATATTGTGACAACAATTTGAATTCAAATATCCAGTTAGGACAATACATTTCTTCTAAACAAAACACATTGATTGGAACTATGTCTTCTTTGAAGGTCTTTTTTGACATTTACTTATAGATTTATTACTCTTTTTTATCCTCCACCATCTATGATTATCTGAACTTTCAAAGGTTAAATGTGTGTGTGCAACCTTTCCAGATTTTTATACTTTTTTCTTCTTCAAGTATGAGCCCTTGTACATTAATTGATTGAGTAGACATGCATATGGCCCCCATGCTTAGCAAAAGCAGAAGCATGAAGTATTAGAATGTTGTCCCATTACACAAGACTTGACAGTGCTTAAACTAAGTCTGAATAAAAGTTTGGAACTTTAAGAGTGGTCACTTTTTCCTTTGTTGAATGGTGTACTAATGAGACCTTCTCCAGAGAAATGCACTAAGATTTCTATCTGTCACTCTGTTTAGATTTCAACCACTTATGTGTACTAAAGAGGACAGTTAATTTTGTAATTATTTCCAAAAAAACGAGGCCAAGAACAACAACACCAACCAACCAGATCTCCCATGGACTAAACTACTATCCAAAGAGTAAACACATATGGACCTGTGGCTTCAGGTAAACATGTAATAGAGAATAACCTTGTTGGACATCAGTGGGAGGAGAAGCCCTTGGTCCTGCCAAGGCTTGATGCTTCTGTAGGGAAATGTCAGGGTGGAGAGGTGGGAGAGGGTTGGTGAACACCCTCACAGAGGCAGAGGGAGGGGTGATGAGATAGGGGACATGGAGGTGAATTCGGGAAAGGGTATAACATTTGAAACATAAATAAAATATATACAATAAAATCGAGGCAGATGCCAAATTCACTCTTTTTTCTGGCTACTTAACTTCTGTACATTTCATTTATAATCTTCAAATTAAGCGCCCCAAATATTCTCTAATCATGGTCTAATTCTGTCAACTAACAAGCCATTTGTTCCACTACATAGCTGTGACAGCAAGATTAAAGTAACACTTAACACACCATGAAATTAGTTAAAATTATGGTGACATTCTTCATTCCTTCTCAATAGAAATGACATTTTTCTCTGAGTGTAACATTGCAATTATGTAGATGCTATCATTTATGAATTTCTAGGCTCCCTCTGGTTTTCCTTACATCTATGTATCTATATCTCAGCTACAGTATTCAGGCATTTAAGTTATATGTTTCTATGTTTCATACTACAATATCACTCCCCTATCTTCCAAAGGCATAGCATGGTATATGATCATCATCTTTTTTATCCAGACAATTATAAAGGAAAGGCAATTCTACTCTATATTAATAGGACTTAACTCATTAGACAACAATGATATAAGCTTCATTATTCAGAGATGGCTGATCAGATTTTAGGATTAGCAAAGTGTATCTTCCCATCTTTGAATACTATCTTTGAATATTCCTACCCCTTGAAAACATGTAATTCAGCACTAATTAAAATATCTGACAACCTTTACTACATAAGAGTAAAATCTCTCTAGAACTGCCAATGATCATGGTGTTTCGGTAGAATGATTTTCTATTAATTTATCTGTGTATATTTTTTAGACTTGCGGTAGTTTCTAATGCATTCTGTAATGAAGCTCCCTTTGATGTTTATATAAGGGCTGAGAATGCCTCCATCCTCGCCAGATCATTATTTCATACTGACTCAAGGCCCAAATGTCATCTCTGAAAGTCTCCATAGGGTATCTGATGTGGAAGTTCCATTGCAAATCAAGCTACCTGGTGAAATAAGCATGAGGTCTCTTCAATGTGAAAAAATAGTCTACACTGAAAACCACTACACACTTCATGACACTGTCAGCTAGAAGTATTGTACTTTCAGATACATATGAGTAAACCATAATTATTTCCCAAAAAAAAAAAAAAAAAAAAAAACCCTTGAGTACCTCAAAACAGGATTACTGTAATACTAAATGGCTGGGTTACACTTCAGCTTTTAAAGTAATGTGTCCTCTCCACAATGGTATTTTATGTACTTCTAATATTCTTGGGAACAGCAGGTATCAATGATATTTTCTCTCAGTTCGTAGTATCGGCCCTGGAAATGTATGGCATTCCGTAGAAACTAGTTAATGACTTGATACCAAGAACTAGTATGAGCATGCTCAAAGCTTTAAATTCAATTCCAAACACTGCATAGAGTGCATGTTAAGAATCCACAGCAACAATAGACATGCTAAGATGGATGGGGGAAAACTCACAAGGTCTCAAACTTACACAAAGAACTATGGGTAACTAAGGAATTCTGGCATCAGGAGGAATGGTCTTCCCCAAAGAAGAACACGCCAATTGATTATCCAACATCAAATTATTAGCCTTGAACACACACACACACACACACACACACACGCACACACACACACACACACACACATGTAACATTATTTAAACTGAATAGAATGTGTTTATATATGTAAGTGTGTGTTTGTGTGTGTGTGCGTGCATGTGCGCAACAATAATTAATAGAAAATGAGGTCATGAATTTAAAAGAAAGCAAGGAAGAGCATATAAGAAGATTTGAAGGTAGAAAAGAGGAGGGTGAAATTTAATTATATTATAATCTCTAAAATTTTTCATAAATATTTCTATTTTTTAAAATAGCCAACTGAGAGGAAGATGGCAGCAGCCACCAGCATGCATGGGGCCTTGGGAGAGGACTGTGGAGGCTTTGAATAAGAATGGGGGCTATGAGCGAGGGGCCTGCAGAGCACACAATATCTCCAGAACTACTAAAAAAGGGAGATCATATGAAACGGTGCTTTTAAAAAGTAGTCTCAAGGAACTTGTAAAAGCATGGCAGAGCAGAGGTTCACTTGGTGGAAAGAAACAGCAGAGACAGGGAGATGATGAGACTATGTTGATGTGTGTTGGCTCCCAACAGGGGACCAGACTGATGGACATGAACTGAGTTACCACCAGAAACTGTGTTGGAATCCATTTACTCTTTCCTCTAATTGTCTAAAAGAATTAAGTGGGCTTAAAGGGGAAGAAGTTTAAATAAGAATAAGGAAGAGCTGATGGAAGTACCTGGTATTCATGTTTCTCAAGTCTAGAAAAACAATGTCTCAATTAATTTACTCAGTACCTTTCTGTTTTCAAATGACTTTTCATTGAAGGCTTAATAAATACATTAGTTGAAAGCATTAAAAATAAAAGAAATTACCTTTCTTAATATTATAGAGCAAACACGTATTCTTTGAGAATAAAAAGTTAGTGGCACAAACCCTTCCTGTGCCTGAACCCACCAACTGCCTCAATTGCTCCCAAACCATTATTCCAATGTTCTGTTTCATTTTGCCCTGAACATCTGTACTTGCATGCTCTAATATTCTACAGGCAAATTCTCAGAGGCCAGTCAATGCCTGGTCACATGGTTTTCCTCCCCAATCTTCCCATTGCATTTAGTGACATCTTCAGCCATTTGGTGTCTAAAGTCAAATAAATGTCTTATTCATGCATAACTCTCATGGCTCAGATGAAATTTGTAACCAAAACTTCCTAGTTCTCCCTTCCAAAATACATCTCCAACTCTATACTTCTTTTCCTGCCAGTCTGGCATAGTCATCTCTCACACAGTCTATGCCCATCCATCTTCTATAGAGAGTTTTCAATGTGCTACCCAGTGTGCTACTCCTGGAGGAAACACTACATAGCTAGTCTCATTGCATTTCTATCTGCGTTCCTCTAGTCAGGATGCCCTGCAAATATTTAAAGGAACCAGTTACCTGTTCAGCTCTTTGCTTTCAAGGCAATGTTCACCAGCACTCCTAAACACCACATTTTAAATTTCATTTTGGACCACTCCACACAACTCTGTATCATTTTTCTTGATTTACTTTCTGCAGCATGCTGACAGAGTTTGATGTGCAATATGGTATGGTTTCCAGTCGGTCATCCATCACTGTCAGAATGCAAGTCTAACTTTTGCCAATTTGTTCACTGCCTGGAGCACCGCTTGGAAGTTGGTAAGTTTCTCATCTCCTCTGTGTAAAAGTCAGAATTCTCTCTGCAAAATCCTTACTTAACATCTCTATATTCCTAATATTCCTTCAAATTTCCTCACTGTAAGAAATCAGTTAGAATCAAGGAAGTACTTCTTCAAACCCTGTATGACTATCAAACCTCATTCTGCACTCTTCTTCAGTACATAATTAGCCATAAAAATGGTATTAAATTTTAGAGCTTTATAATGATGTTTCTGTATGTCAGAGACATAAAAGTAGTTGGTTTTATGTATTTAAATCAATGTGAAAATATATGATGCATTTTATTGACTGTAAGTGGATGAATCTATTTATATTACAAACTTGCTATTTTGGGCATAGTCTCTTTGATATAATCTACAACCTCAATTCTTTCTTTCTTTTTTCTGTTTTTAAGCCAGTATTATAAAACATTTTAGTCACATACAAAAAGTGTTCAATCAAACCAATGACTCATTCGCCGTCTGCTTACATACTTTTAAAAGCTTTAGTTAGCAAGAAATCCACTTTTCTGCTAGCTGGGCATAGACAACCACTGGACCTGAATGAAAATCTGTGTGCAAGCTAGACTAAGCCTGCAGTAGGCAAAAGCAAGTCAGTTCTTTTAAATAGCAGAAGTTTTGCCATTCACTGTAAAATGCATTCAGTTAAGTAATTTGGTGCCATTAGTAGTGACTCCTTGTTACAGCAAACCTCAGTCATTGACAATGATTTCATCTACAGTAGACTTACCTTGGCTCCAGTCTTCCCTACCAAAACCATGTGACCCAAAGTCTGAAAATAAATAGGCAAACAAAATAGTCCTATTACAAAGCAATGGAAAGACAGAAAATTGCCAAACACTAGCACTTAGTTTCTAAGTTTATATGTCAAAAAGTATTTTTTTTATTCTTTAATCTTTTTATAGTCTAGTCTTTATCCCCTTCTTGCTCTGCCCT
The DNA here is from genome assembly GCF_963924665.1 of Micromys minutus. Taxonomy (NCBI): domain Eukaryota; kingdom Metazoa; phylum Chordata; class Mammalia; order Rodentia; family Muridae; genus Micromys; species Micromys minutus. The sequence continues at coordinate 26,536,777 of NC_137958.1, forward strand.
CTGACTATTCCACATCCCATACCTCCTCCCCCACCCCATCTCCAAGAGGTTGTTCCCGCCTCCCACCTCCACCCCACCAGACCTCCCCACTTACTGGTACCTCAAGTCTCTCCGGTGTTAGGTGCATCTTCTCTCACTGAGTCAAGACTCAGCTATATATGTATTGGGATCTTCATATTAGTTGGTGTATGCTGCCTGCTTGTATGCTGTATGATGGCTCAGTGTCTGAGATATCTTGGGGTCCAGGTTAATCGAGACTCTGGTCTTCCTATGGGGTTGTCGGCCTTTTCAGCATCTTCCAGCTTTTCCCTAATTCAACCTCAGGGATCACTGGTTTCTTTCCATTGGTTGGGTGTAAATATTTGTATCTGACTCTTTCAGCTGCTTATTGGGCCTTTTGGGGGTGTGGTCATGTTAGACTCCTGTTTGTGAGCAAACCATAGCATCAGTAATCATGTCAGACCTTGGGGCCTTCAGAAATTAAAGACTTCCTGGAATTCAATGAAAATGATGACACAGCCTACCCAAACTTATGAGACACAATAAAATCAGTCCTAAGAGGAAAATTCTTAGAACTAAGTGCCCTGAGTCTCTACACTAGCAACTTAAGAGCATACCTGAGAGCTCTAGAACAAAAAGAAGCAAACACATCCAAGAGGAGTAGAAGGCAGGTAACATTAAATTCAAGTCAGGAAATCAACCAACTAGAAACCAAGAAAATGATACAAAGAATCAACAAGATCAAAAGTTGGTTCTTTGAGAGAATTGACAAGATAGATATACCTCAAAATTTTATCAGTAAAAATTATTAAATATTTAGTAAAGATAAAATGATATAAAATTAGTAGAGATGTTAACCGAGAAACTACCATATAAGACTTTATTTAAAAAGTTGGTTGAAAGTTAATAGGTAAGTAGGTAGACACCAGAATTGTTACTGGTACTGAGTATTTTGAATTGTCTTTAACAGCAGCACAAACTTTTTGTGATTTGACAAATGTAAAAATAAGAGTCCTCCAGAGATTCCTAGTTACTTACATAAATTTTCATTACATAAGAACAATTCTCCAAAAATTAAAAATAAAACCAGGGAATCAATTTGATTACACAGAGTCAGTTCAACAGTGGGATAAATTAATATATTCAGTGGTCTCAGAAAGCTATCTGGAACACAGCAGGCACTCAGGAAATGTCAGCCACGTGGTTTGAGGCGGAAGGAGTAGAGCTATCAGAACCTAGAGAAATCACCATATAAAGATTACTATTCCAAGATGGATTAGCAAAGCTACAGGGCAAATCTTTATGGCACAGAAGTTTTCCTAGAAGCAAATAAATCAAATATTGCAAATTATTTACTTACATATGAATAGTACTCTATGGTTGAATACATTTAAATGAGTATTTTAAGTAAGTAAGCAGCTAAAGAAATGTTAACACTCAGGAGAAATCTTTGGACTGGATTTATGATCACAGTTTGACTTTCTCCTTGGAGGAAGACAAAGTCAAGGACAAGTGTGCCTAGTGGAAAAACCACCTTCTGCCTCCCCAGTTCCTTACACAAAGTGATATCCCAATACTGTGCTCAAGGAAATATTTCAAGGGTCAACATTATTTCTTGCTGCCATTTTATGGACAGAAAGGCTCTCTGCCTTAGACACTGTGGACCATAGGGAATTCCTGTATGTATGGTCTCTTCTCATTGTATTTCTGTAGGATTAAAACTAATTAATTCCTACTTGGAAAATCCAAAAATATAGCTGCATGCATTATTAATAACATCATTAGGAAGTACTAAGTACCATATATTTGCATCTGGATGAGAATATTGGCAAAAAAGGGAAATCAAAATAATGATTCTTGGTGTTTTTATAAAGTCGCACAGGATTCAATGTATACATGATGATTACAAATCCTCTTCACAATTGACAAGTAGCATTTCAGCTCTTCCTTCCACTCCAACCTGATTAACCCAATCACCTTGTTCTAATAGCAGGTGGTTGGTTCATTGTGATGTATTTCTGTAAATTACTAATGAAAATGAAAATTTTAACTTTAAAATACCTGTGTATTACAAAAATGTAACTTTCACAGATAGAAAACAGTTTGGCATTTTACTCAAACTTGTATACTGCCTAAATTTAGTAAAAAAATAATATCTAAATTTTCACCACTTATAGAAATAATTTTAAAAATAAGCATCTAGTTAACTTCAAAGACTGAAAGCATACTACGGAACAACAAAAATATCATGTTAACTTAAAAACACTTGATATTTATATTTACTTATTTATACTTATCTTTCTTTGTATTCGTTTTAATACAGATATACACATGTAGAAAAAAAGATACAAAAATCTAACAAACATTATAGACTAAAGCAAAATAATATAAAATATGCCATATAAATATACAAAATAAGTTACAAAAAGGAAGAGAAGCATCACTATTTTTATTATTTTAATTATTAATGACAGAGCCGAAATTCAATGTTAGGAAGCACTGCAAAAATATGACATAATTTATTTTATAATGTATAACATTTCAGCAAAGCACAATTTAGAACAGATGGAAAATAGCCTGAGAGGATGCTGAAATTTTGTTTTCATTTTGTTACTTTTAAGATAATTCAATTTATGTTAATTATGCATTATGTATTAAATAATATTTGATGTTAATCTATTGCATTTTATTTGCTTCATAAAATTATATATGTTGTCTACATATCTCTTCAGGCACAAATGGTCCTATCCAGTCGTCCACTGCTAAGATTTAGATGTTGGGAATAAATGGACTGATGCCAGTTCCTCCAGTGTTGAGATTCATTTTTTTCTGTTGCAACCATAGGGGAAAAAAAATCTACAACCCGGCAATTTGCCATTAAGTAATATTTAATTCTTCAGCAGCCCTTCACCTAATGTTTTAGCTTGTTCTGCTAATCTTTGCCTGAATTCATTATTTCATTATAAATTACAAAATAAAGAGATTTTTCTAATTATATGATTTATTCCATATTGATTAGCTGCATTCTTTGGGGTTAAAAAAATTCTTGAGAAAACTTGTTTGTGCTAAAAAGCTTTTCCAACTTAGAAATTAGGAATAAATTCTTCCATTTTAATTGCCATGTGAGATACTATGTTAGAGAATATAATGGTCACCTCCACTGGTATAAAGTTTTAACTTTGTTGTCTTTGTGTTTATTCGTTTGGTTAGGGAGAGAGAGAGAGAGATTGAGAGAGAAGAGAGAGAGAGAGAGAGAGAGAGAGAGAGAGAGAGAGAGAGAGAGAGAGAGAGAGAGAGAGAGAATCTTAAAGGCTTGTTCCTGGACTGCTCGAGGAGGACCACATGTCTGAAAGCTTCTCTGTGTGCCTGAGCACTGCAGCTCCATGTTGTTAGTTGCATGATTCACCAAGGAATGATACCCCAGTCTCAAATAGTGTGCAAAATCAAAGAGCATTTTATTCTACAGAAGTCTAAGATGCAGGGTCTGCCCTTCACCAAGATGGAGAAGTCAAGATGAGCTCAAGGGTTCAATTTATAGTGGGTTAGGGGAATTCCAAGAAACTAGAAGTGACCTTTATCTTGATTGGTTGGCTCAGTCTCTAGGGGTTTGGGAGACTTTGGGATTGGCTAGGGCTCTGGGGACATTCAATAATCATTGCTGGGAGATGCCTGAAAAAATGTTGCTAGGGATGGGGGCTGGAAATTGTTGAGGAATCACTGCTCTTGTGTCAAGCCTGGTGGCGCCTTCTTATAGTGTGGCAGCTTTTTTATTAATTAAATTCTCTCTGTATTTACATTTGAAATGTTATTTCTTTTCCAACCCTGCTTCCATCCTCACTCCCCCTCCACTTGTCTTCAGAAAGGTGCATTCACTCCGAATTGCCCTCTCCAACCCATTGCCTTGGCATTCATCTACATTGGAAAATCATGCCCTCCCTGGACCAAAGGCCTCTTCTCACACTGATGTCAGACACTTCTGTCTTCAGCTAAATATAAAACTGGAATCATAGGTCTCTCAAGGTATGCTCAATGATTGGTGTTTTAGTCCATGAGCATTATGGACAATTTGGTTGGTTGATAATGTTGTTCTTCCCATGGGGTTGGAACCTCTTTCAGCTCTTTCAGTCCTTTCTTTAGCACCTTAATTGAGGTCTCTGTGTTCAGTCAGATGGTTAGTTGGAAGCATGCTTGGTTGTATCTGTATAACTCTGGTAGAGCCCCTGAGGAGGCATCTTTATCTGGTTCCTGCTATTAAGTACTTTTTGGCATCAGCAATAGTGCTTGGGTTTGGTGGCTGCATATGGGGTGGATCCCCTAGTGAGGCAGCCTCTGAATGATCCTTTCTTCAATCCCAGCCCCTCTATTCAGCTTGTATTTCCTCCCATGAGTGTTTTGTTCTCCCTTCTAAAAAGGACTGAGGCATCCACATTTTGGCCCTCCTTCTTTTTGAGCTGCATAATGTCTGTGAATTTTCTCTTGGGTATTCAGAGCTTTCTGAGACTAGTATCTGCTTATCATGAAGCGCATATCATGTGTATTCTTTTGTGACTGGATTACCTCACTCAGGATGACAGTTTGCAGTTTCATCCATTTGCCTAGGAATTTCATGAACCCATTGCTTTTAATACATTGTGTAAATGTGCCATACTTTCTGTATCCATTCCTCTGTTGAAGGACATCTGGGTACTCTCCAGCTTCTGGCTATCATAAATAAGACTACTATGAACACAATAGAGCATGTGTCCTTGTTATATGTTGGAGCATCTTTGCTGTATATGCCCAGGAGTGGAATAGCTAGGTTTTCAGGTAGTACTATATCCACATCTCTGAGGAACCACCAGACCAACCTCCAGAGTGGCTGTACCAGCCTACAATCCTTGCAAAAGTGGAGGAGTGTTCCTCCTTCTCCATATATGCTGTCATCTGAGATCCTCATTATAGCCATTATGAGTGGTGTGATGGGGAATCCCAGGGGTGCTTCCACTTGCACCTCCATGATGATCAGGCATGATAAGCATTTCTTCAGGTGCTCCTTGGCCATTCAGTATTCTTCAGTTGAGAATTCTCTGCCCAGCCCTGTACCCTATTACTTCATAAAAGTGTTTGATTACCTGAAGTCCAATACCATGTGGTTTTAAGCACAACTGTTTTGTAATATAGCTGGAGGTCAGGGATAGTGATTCCCACAAAAGTTTTCTTGTTGTTGAGAATAGATTTTGCTACTCCAGGTTTTTTGTTATTCCAGATGAATCTGTAAATTGCTTTTTCCAACTCTATGAAGAATTGAGTTAGAATTTTTATGGGGATTGCCTTGAATATGCAGACTGCCCTTGGTAAGATGGTCATCCATACAATGTTGATCCTTCCAATGCATGAGCATGGGAGATCTCTCCGTGTTGTGAGGTCTTTTTCAATTTCCTTCTTCAGATATTTGAAGTTCTTGTGATCTTTCACCTGCTTAGTTAGAGTCACACCAAGGTATTTCATCTTGTTTGTGACTATGGTGAAGGGCATCTCCTCCACAATTTCTTCCTCATCATGTTTATCCTATTAGTAGAGGAAGTCCACTGCCTTGCCTGAGCTAATTTAATAACCAGCCACTCCACTAAAGCTGTTCATCAGCTGTAAGAGTTGTCTAGTAGAGTACTAGGGGTCACTTAAGTATACTATCAAGTCATCAGCAAATAGTGATATTTTGACTTCCTCCTTTCCAACTTGTATCCCCCTGACCTCCTCCTGTTGTCCAATTGCTATGTCCAGGATTTCCAGTAATAGTATTGAATAGGTAGGGGAGAGTGAGCAGCCTTGTCAAATCCCCGATCACACTGGAATAACTTCAAGCTTCTTACTATCTAGTTTGATGTTGGCTACCAGCCTGCAGCATATTGACTTTACTATGCTTATGTATGGTCTTTGGAATCCTGTTCTTTTCAAGATTTCCACATGAAGGAAGGGGTGTTAAATTTGTCAAATGATTTCTCGGCATCCAGTGAGATGATTATGCAACGTCTCTCCCCAAGCTTGTCTACATGATGGATTATGTTGAAGGACCTTTGTATATTAAACCATCCCTGCATCCATGGGATGAAGCCTACCCAATCATGGTAAATGATTGTTTTGATGTGTTCTTGGATTCAGGTTGCAAGAATTTTATTGAGCATTTTTGCATCGATATTCATGAGAGAAATTGGTCTGAAGTTGTCTTTCTTTACAGTCTTTGTGTGGTTTAGGTATGAGCACAACTGTGATTTAGAAGAATGAGGTGGGTAGTGTTTCTTCTGTTTCTATTTTGTAGAATCATTTGGACAGTACTGATATTAGGTCTTCTATGGAAGTCTACTAGAATTCTGCACTAAACCCATTTGGTATGGGGCTTTTTTTTTTCTCTTACAACTTTATTTTTTTTTTAATGAGGGATACATATAGATTTTTAAAGACATTTTGACATAATGCCATACGCATATGTTTTTGTCAGTACTTAATTCTATTAGAGGTTTGATAGCATGCACTGAAATCCCACTAGTTACCATAGCATAAAGTAAATGTAGGACAAAATGTAACATGGAAACAGTCAGTTTTCTTGGTGTGTATAAATTAATCATAAAAATCTTTGAATACCAAAAAAATTGTCATAAGACTATATTCCTAACTCTTGGATTATTAATGATATAAGGTCCAGGTGTACCACACTCTGAGATATATTTATTTCTTTTCCTAAGAAGGCTTTTTTTTTGAGGGGGGGGGAGGCTTTTGATGACTGCTTCTATATCTTTAGGTGTTATGGTATTGTGGTTTATCTGATCCTGACCTAACATTGATTCTTTAATTCCTGGTATCTGTCTAGAAATTTGTCCATTTTCTATAGATTTGCAGTTTGTTTTTTTGTTGTGTTTTTTTTTCAGGAGGGGTTGTTTGTTTGTTTTGTTGTTTTAGAATAGGATTTGTAATAGGATCTGATGATTTCTTGAATTTCCTCACTTTCTCTTGTTATGTCACTTTTTTCTTTTCTGATTTTAATACTGTAGATACACTCTCTGTGCCCTCTAGTCTGGCTAAGTGTTTATCGATCTTGTTGACTTCTCTAAAGATTCAGTTCCTGTATTTTTTTTTTTTTTTTTTGGGTTTTTTTTTTTTTTTTTTTTTTTTTTTTTGACTATTTGTATAGTTCTTTTTGTTTCTACATGGTTAATTTCTGCTCTGAATTTGAATATTTCCTGCCATCTACATATGTTGGGTGTATCAGCTTCTTTTTGTTCTAAAGCTTTCAGCTGTGCTATGAAGCTGCTAGTGTATGCTCTCTCCACTTTCCTTTTGAAAGCACTCAGAGCTATGAGTTTTTCTCTTAGTACTACCTTCACTGCATCCTATAAGTTTCTGAATGTTGTTTTTTCATTCTCATTAAATTCTAAAAGCTTCTTAATTTTTTTGTTTTATTTCATTCTTAACCAAGTTATCATTCAGTAGAGAAATGCTCAGCTTCATGAGTATTTGTCTTCTTGTTGTGTTATTGTTGTTGTTGCTGTTGTTGTTGTTATCCATGACCAGCATTAGTCCATAGTGATCTGATAGGATGAATGAGATTATTTCATTGTTCGGTTGAGGCCTGTTTTCCGAATGACTATATAGTCAGTTTTGGTTAAGGTACTGTGAGGTGCTAAAAAAAAAAGATATATTCTTTGCTTTTAAAATAAAATATTCTGACCAAACGCTCAGGCCATTTGCCACTGGGAACACAGGAGATCCAGGGACACAGACCTGGTGAGACTGCGCTGCAAGTAGCCGGGTTGCAGAGAGGACTGGACTGAGGGTACGAAAACTACACCCCTCCAATTGGATCAAGGGAGGAGGAACTCTGCTGTAGAGACTTGGTTTCCACCCTGAAGGCCCTGGCATTCGGGAACAAACCCTTGGGCATTAACAGCTGAGATCCAAGGACACAGGCAAGTACACGGGGGAGATGGAAAACAATCACTGATAACAAGACCACATATAATCACAGACTACAAGATGGCAAGAGGAAAGTGAAACAACGTACCCAGGGAAACCAAGAAAACCTGGCAACACTAGAACCCAGCTCTCCCATCACAGCAAAGAGAAAAATGCCAAACACTCCAGAAAAAGTAGACTCAGACATGAAATCATACCTAAAGAAGGTGATGAAGATCCTTCTACAAGAACGGGAGGAAAATCGTAGAGAAATAGAAGCTTTTAAAGAAGAAACACAAAAAAACTCCCAAAGAACTCAAAGAACTAGAAGAAAACAGAACCAAAGAGATGAGGGAATGGAAGAAGGAATGTACAATGGAAATAGAAACAATAAAGAAAACACTAAAAGAGACAACCCTAAAGGTAGAAAACCTAGAAAAGGAATCAGGAGTAACAGATGCAAGCCTCTCCAACAGACTACAACAGATGGAAGAGAGAATCTCAGGGGCAAAAGACAACATTGAAAACACAGACAAAACAGTCAGAGAAGATGCAAAAGCCAAAAAACTCCTAACCCAAAATGTCCATGAGATCCAGAACACAATGAAAAGACCAAACCTAAGGATAATAGGAATAGAAGAGGGCAAAGAATATCAACTAAGAGGCACAGTAAATTTCTTCAAAAAATGTAGAAGAAAACTTTCCTACCCTAAAGAATGAAATGACCAGGAGCATAAAAGAAGCCTACAGAACTCCAAATAGAGTAGACAAGGAAAGAACTTCTTCTCGAAACATAATAGTCAAAATGCCAAGTAACCAAGGCAAAAAAAAAAAAAAAAAAAAAAAAAAAAATACTGAAAGCAGTAAGGGAAAGACGTCACGTAACATATAAAGGCAAACCAATCAGAATCACACCTGATTTCTCAACAGAGACTATGAAAGCTAGACGATCCTGGACAGACATTATGCAGACCCTAAGAGAACACAAGTGTCAGCACAAGCTACTATACCCAGCAAACTCTCAATCACCATAGATGGAGAGGCCAAGATAATCAAGACAAACCTAAATTTAAACAATATCTAACCACAAACCCAGCACTACCATGAAGTATAGGTGAAAAACCCAATACAAAGAGGGAAACTTCATCCTAGTAAAAACAAGAAAATACCTAAGCAAGAAAACCAAAAGAAGAAAGACACACAGGCTCCAACAACAAAAATAGCAGAAAAGAGCAATGACTATTCCTTAATATCTGTTAACATAAATGGACTCAATTCCTCATTAAAAAAGATATAGGCTATCAGACTAGATAGATAAACAAAACCCAGTATTTTGCTACATACAGGAAACTCATCTCAGAGACAAAGTCAGATATTATCTCAGAGTAAAAGATTGGGAAAAACACCTTCCAAGAAAACAACCCAAAGAAGCAAGCTGGAGTAGCCATTATAATATCAAATAAAGTAGATTTTCAACCAAAAGTTATCAAAAAAAAAAAGGAAAGACAATTTTTACTCATTACAGAGAAAATTTGTCACAAGGAACTCTAAATTCTTAACATATATGCTCCAAATAAAAGAGCACCCATGTTCATAAAAGAAATGCTACTAAAGCTCAAAAATTACAATGCATTCTACACAATAATAGTGGGAGATCTCAACACACCACTCTCACCAATGGATAGATCATGGAAACAGAAACTGAGTAAGAACACAGTAAAACTAACAGACGTTATGAACCAATTGGAATTAATAGATGTCTACAGAACATATCATCTTAAAACAAAAAAAATACACCTTCTTCTCAGCACCTCACGTCACCTTCTCCAAAATTGTCTATATAATAGGTCTTAAAACAAGCCTCAATAGATATAAAAAGATTGAAATACTTTCATGCATCCCATCAGACCACTATGGTCAAAGGCTTGTCTTCAATAATAACAAAGACAACTAAAAGCTAATATACACATGGAAACTAAACAATGCTTTACTATAAGAAACCAGGGTGAAAGAAAAAATAAAGAAAGAAATTAAAGATTTTCTAAAAATTAATGAAAATGAAAACACAACATACCCAAACCTATGGGATGCAATGAAAGCAGTACAGAGAGGAAACTCATAGCTCTGAGTGCTTCCAAAAAGAAACTGGAGAGAGAATACACTAGCAACTTAGCAACACAGTTGAAAACTCTAGAAAAAAAGGAAGAAGATATACCCAAGAGGAGTAGATGGCAAGAAATAATCAAACTCACAGCAGAAATTGACCAAATAGAAAAAAATAGAACCATTCAAAGAATCAACAAAACCAAGTGTTGGTTCTTTGAGAAAATCAACAAGATTGATAAACCCTCAGCCAGACTAACTAGAGGGCAAAGAGAGACTATCCAAATTAACAAAATCAGAAATGAAAGTGGAGATATAATAACTGAAAATAAGAAAATTCAAAAAATCATCAGATCCTACTACAAAAGCCTATACTCAACAAAGCTGGAAAATCTGGAGGAAATGGATGAATACCTAGAGACAGATACCAGATATTAAATTTAAACCAGGACCAGGTAAATCATCTAAATAATCCCATAACACCTAAAGAAATAGAAGCACTCATCAAAAGCCTCCCAAATTAAAAAAAAAAAAAAAAAAAAAAAAAAAAAAAAAAAAAAAAAAAAAAAAAAACTGGTCCAGATGGGTTCAGTGCAGAGTTTTATCAGACATTTATTGACGACCTAAAACCAATACTCTCCAAACTATTTCACAAGATAGAATAAGATGGAATACTACCTAACACATTTGTTGAGGCCACAATATTCCTTGTTCTTACACCACACAAAGACCCTACAAAGAAAGAGAACTTCAGACCAGTCTCACTTATGAAAATTGATGCAAAAATACTCAACAAAATCCTTGCAAACCGAATCCGAATCCAAGAACACATCATAACGATCATTCAACATGATCAGGTAGGATTCATCCCTGGGAAGCAGGGATCACGTATTATATAGAAAATCATCAACGTAAAACACCATATAAACAAACTCAAAGGAAAAAAAAAAACACATGGTCATCTCACCAGATTCTGTGAAAGCATTTGACAAAACTCAACACCCCATGATATTAAAAGTCTTGGAAAGAACAGGAATCCAAGGCCCATACCTAAATATAATAAAAGCGATGTAAAGCAAACCAATAGCCAACATCAAACTTAATGGTGGGAAACTTGACACAATTCTACTAAAACCAGGGACTTGACAAGGTTGTCCACTATCCCCCTACCTATTCAGCATAGTACTGGAAGTCTTGGCTGGAGCAATTGGACAGCAAAAGGAAGTCAAAGGGACACAAATTGGAAAGAAAGGATTAAAAATATCACTGTTTGCAGATGATATAATAGTGTACTTCAGTGACCCCAAAAATTTTACCAGAGAACTTCTACAGCTGATAAACAAGTTCAGCAATGTGGCTGGATATAAAATTAATTCAAACAAACTAGTAGCTTTCCTCTACTCAAAGGACAAACATGTCGAGAAAGAAATTAGGGAAAAGATGCCCTTCACAATAGTTACAAATAATATGAAATACCTTATTGTGACTCTAACTAAGCAAGTGAAGGACCTGTATACAAGAACTTCAAATCTCTGAAGAAGGAAATCAAGAAAGATTTCAGAAAATGGAAAGATATCCCATGATCATAGATCGGAAGGATCTACATGGTAAAAATGGCCAACTTATCAAAAGCAATCTACAAATTCAGTGCAATCTCCATAAAAAATCCAACCCAATTCTTCATAGAATTGGAAAGAGCAATGTGCAATTTCATCTAGAGTAGCAAAAGACCTAGAATAGACAAATCCTTCCTCAACAACAAGAAAACATCTGTGAGAATCACCATACCTGACTTCAAGCTATATTACAATGCAATTGTGCAAAATACTGCATGGTACTGGTACCTCTGTATGTGGGTCAATGGAATAGAATAGAAGATCCAGAAATGAGCCCTCATATATATGGTCACTTGATTTTTGACAAAGGAGCTGTAAACATACAAAGGAAAAAGGACAACCTATTCAACAAATGGTGTTGGTCCAACTGGCACTCAGCATGCAGAAGAATGAAAATAGACCCTTTCTTATCCCCTCCTTTTACAAGGCTCAAGTTCAAGTGAACCAACGTTCTCCACATTAAACCAGGTACACTGAAACTATTAGATTAGAATGTAGGGAAAACCTTAGAACACATAGTCACAGGGGAAAATTTTCTGAACAGAACACCAATGGCTCATGCTCTAAGATCCAGTATGGACAAATGGGACTTAATGAGATCGCAAAGTTTCTATAAGGCTAAGGACACTGTCAAGAAAACAAAACGGCAGCCAACAGTGTGGGAAAAGATCTTTACCAACCCCACATCTGACAGAGTCCTAATATCCAAAGTATACAAAGAACTCAACAAGTTAGACACCAGGGAATCAAACAATCCTATTAAAAAAATGGGGTACAGAGCTAAATAAAACATTCTCAATTGAAAAATATCGAATGGCTGAGAAGCACCTAAGGAAGGGCTCAACATCCTTAGTCATCAGGGAAGTGCAAATAAAAAACAATCCTGAGATTCCACCTCACACCAACCAGAATGGCTAAGATCAAAAATTCAGATATCACCAGATGCTGGCCTGGATGCAAAGAAAGAGGAACACTTATCCACTGTTGCTGGGGTTGTAAACTGGTACAACCACTCTGGAAATTAATCTGGCAGTTCCTCAGAAAATTGGTCATAGGAAGAAGACCCAGTTATTCCACTTCTGGCCATTTACCCCAGAGAAGCTCCAACATACAACAAAGACACATGCACCACAATGTTCATAGCAGCCCTACTTTTAATAGCTAGATCAGAATAGAACCCAGATATCTTTCAGTAGATGAATGGACACTAAAATTGTGGTATATTCACCCAATGGAGTATGAATCTTTCAGTAAAGTATCATTCTGGGTGAGGTAACCCATATTCAGAAAGACAAGAATCATATGCTTTCTTTTCATATGCCTCAATGTAAAACTGAACATTTAACTTTAAGATTTAAATATGTGTGTTTCATTTAGAATATCCACAGAGAGAATATCAACATAGCTCATAAAAGAACAGAGTGAAGAAGAAAATCTTTGAAAAAAGGAAAAATGGAATATAGTATTATCAAGAACCTAAAGGAAAAATAGAATAGGAGGATTAATGAGAGGGGAAGGAAGAGAGAAGAAGTAAATATGGGGCAGGATAAATAATAATAAAACCCTTTGAAATACCATACTTACTATTCTAGATGCTTCCTAAATTATGTAAAATAAATGTAAATGGAGATCCAATATAGAATAAGGAGGACAATGTCCCAGTTATACAGCATATGCTACCAAGTCAAAGTTGTAGTACCAAGAATAGGTTATATCTTGTTAAGCCAAATGGGTCTGATATACTCCCTCCAAATATTATAGGCTGTTGATAATGGAATGGATTACTCACTGCCACAACATGACAGTAATGTTTTACTGCTAAAAAAAAACTGCATACTTATGTCATTAAACCTGAAGCAATTGAATTGGTGCCTAACTAGAAGCTACGACCACCACCACCACTTCCATAGTGCTTAAAGGTGCTGCATGTGTTCCTCAATATGAAAAGTATTTGTTAATCTCATAAATAATGGACCCTATCACCTACAACAACAATCAGCCTATAAAGTATACTTCTACAATAGGGACACACATATTATAGATGTAGCCAACCATTATCTTTTGGATGTAAGGCTGATTGTTGTGTTATATCTATGTTGTGATATACACACCGATAGGGCATGGACCTTGAGGGAAGCTTACTACTATTCTGATAAATGAGCATAGAAATAAAATGACTCTTAATCACATTGTGCTATGTCCATAGATCATCAGTACATAGTTCAAAGAAGGTTCCTCTGGCAGTGAATAATAATTAATGTAAAGACCACACGAGTAGATAATTTGTAGACAGTGAGAAACCTTACAGCACTCATTCCTAAATCAAATATTTTCATCATAACCTTTCCCTCAAAAGCTCGGGGATCTATGTGGAAGAGGCGGCAAACAAGGAAAAAAAGAAAGATAATAAGAATCAGAAGAAATAGATGACTCCAAGGAATCAGGACCTTCCTTGATACACAATCTCGCAGAGACTGTGACAACATTCACCAGACTTGAACAAGTTCTAACCGGTCAAAATTCCAGAACAGAAAAGGAAATTGGAACTAAAGTACAACCCCTAAGACACTATTTGCAAGTGATACCTGCTGGGAGAAAGAAAATCAGTTTCCTCCAGTAGAGTGACACAGGATATATGAACCATTTTCCTGTGCAGCACCATGCTCAGGAGTAAGTGATTAACTCAAAACAAACTCTATGTTTTTTTTTTGTTGTTGTTGTTGCTGATTATACAATGTTGTGGTTTCTATTCCTGGGTTTTGTTTTATTCTGTTGGTTTTTATATGTGTTTCTTGGGGGTTTTGAGCAGTGGAAAGAATAATAGAAGGAATGTGAAGTTAATTGGGTGAGAAAATGTGTAGAATCTGGGAGGACTTGAAGAAGGAAATGAATATGACCACAATATAGTTTCAGGAATAAAATAAAATAAGGCCAAGCTCATGCCAACTGTGGTTAAACCAAGGATTCTTGGCTGCACAACCAGCTGGAGCTCCCCTCTTCTCCCAATTGGCTTGGGGCTATACCCAGCCCATGGGCCCCCAGTACATTCTCAACTCTTCCACAGCTTCCAGCAGTACCTGGGTGTCCAAAAGCCTGAGACGGTCCAGTCTTTGTTGCAAGCCCTTTTCGCAGAGTCAGCTCTGGCTATCCTGTACCTCAGACGGTGCTTTCCCTCTCCAGAGCAGTGTCCCAAGGTTTTCCTATGGCCCAACACCTAACCAGCAGTGGCAGGGAGTAAGGATGGTCAATTTCCCATGTCCTGCCTCCCCAAGTGGCCAAGCCCTGTCTCAGAGCAGACACAGGACCGTATAACCATACAGAAAGAGTAATGAAGTATCAGTTGAGCCTTGGTTTTTACAAAAAAATGCATAAATATTACAGACTTATTAAAATATTAGAAACAGAAATTCCCAAATAGTTGTAACTATCATACAAAGATGTATGTAACTGTTTAGGCAGAGAACCTGCAGGACATTGAGATACTGAATCTGTTCCCTAATCATCTAGCCCTTAGGAATACACTTAAAATGGGTATAAACATAAAAACATTTTAAACATTGCTATCTTATAATAATGCTATTGTTCATTAATATGTAAATGATTAAAATATTGTAATGCATTCATAATATGAGAAGGGTATGTATATTTCCAGAGATTATTATGGCACAAAACATAGATGGTAAGATCTAATTTACTTTCAAAATGTGTGGGTAAAAAGATGCAAACTGGTACGGTCCAATACATATAGACTTTTGTGATACAAAACTATAGATAGTATCCTAGCATTTCTATGTAATATGATTAGCATTAAGGAATAAACCTAATACTAAAAAAAAAAAAAAAAAAATGTTCGTTTTACATGGAAAGTAATCTTTGGAAAACTAGCCCAACTACTTGAAATAAATAGTAAAACCCAAAGGATAAGTTTCAATTTACACCAAGAGTTCAGAGAATGGTACAAGAACATGATGGATAACTCAAAACGGTAACATTCCAGAATAGACAAGACGTGCAGAACAATGCAGAGGGAAAAGGAATGACAAGAACAGTCAGAAGAGAGTAGGGGAAGGGTGATAACTCATTCTTCAATGGAAATATGGCTACCATATACGTTGAACAAAGGAAATCTCTAAAGGGAGTCCCAGAGATGATTGTATAGCTCTTCCTGTTGACACAGTACATTCTAAACTCATTGATGCAGAATAAAAGCTTTCTGTGAGTTCAGTATTTGAAAAGAAACATGAGAGACAATTCTCCTAGGCATAAGACATAGACAAAGAATAGTCATGGGTGAGGAAAGCCCTGTATATGAAGAAAAATAAGACAAAAGAATGACTCAGGTTCCCCAAGAAAAATCTCCTTGAAAGCTAAGGAGAGATGGATGGGTTTGTGTTGAGCTTTCAGCTCTTTGCCATTCCCAGACCTAGAAAGCACAGCAAGCAGCCAAATCCTGTGTGTGCTTCTAGATCATTTGTGTTATGGAGCTCTTGGGTTTGTTTTGTTGTTATGTTTTTTGTTTGTTTGTTTGTTTTTCTATGAAAACGTCACTATTATAAGAAAGGAAGAAAGAATAAAAGAGGTGAGAGAGACAGAGAGTAGCAGAGGCAAAGTGAAAGAGAAGTAGAAAGAGAAAATAAACAAGAGAAAACATAAATTTTTGTGGTTGAATGGTCTCCTCCAAATTTGATATCTACATGCAATCTTCAGTAGAACAGTATTGGAAGATATGGTGATTGGCTTCGAAGGTCTGTCCATGAGTAGATTAATGTCACTATAAAAGTGCTTGATGGAAGTAAATTTTTAATTATTTTTTAATCTTACTTCTTTACCTTTCTATCACTTCTGCCACTGGAGGATGCAGAGTTCCTTATTCCAAGAACATAGCACCATACAAAAATCTAGGGAACAGGCTAGTTTGATAAATATATAGGTGTGGGAAAGGGGGTTTGGAAATAGTATAAATATAGTGCTTTGCATGCCAATTTGGTTACTAGTATTGTTAACCCAATTGCTTCACCTGAAATGTGTCCATGGATTTTTATTCTTTGCCTGTATTGTTATGAGTTTTAGGTAAGAACAGCATCCTAGAGAGTCATCCTTTGCTAAAAGTCTTTCCCCCCTCCAAATGAAATCTTCTTAACTTCAGAACTTTGGGGAGAAAGTACATGTTTTTCAGAAAAGGAGAGACAGGATGTCCCTGGTAACAGCCTCACCAGGCATGCGCAACCTGGGGTAATGAAATAGCAACAGATGGTGCTGGTTTAGTCTCATATTCAATGCCATTATTATATCTCAATAGAAGTGACCTCTCTCTCCTGCTGACTGCATTGTTCTAACTCAGATGACATCACACTTAACATGAATGATTGCAATTGTCTAACTATTCTGGCAAGTTTTTTGTTTGTTTGATGTTTGTTTAAATCTATTCTATAACTCTTTACAAAGAGTCTGAATGAAGATTTGTGCTAATCATTGCAAACTACTGAAACTTCTGGTCTAATGTGAGCAGGAATAAAATTGCATTATAATTATCAGAAAATCTTTAGATCAATTGAAAGCCATAGAATTAAACTCAGGAAAGTGTAACAAATGATTCCTGAGAAAAGTCAGGTGATGACAGAGTCACTATCAACAGAAGCACACCATTATCCCAGCGACACACACTGCCAATAGGATAGAATCTTATGTGTACTTCTTATTAGGTTAATCTCTCAAACCAAGGAATAACATAAGTCTTTCTGATTAGCTGAACAATCAAGCCATGTGCTTCTAGTAGTAGAAAGATGTTCCTGTCCCTTTTTGTTTTTCATAGTGTTACCTATATGTGGAATTTGCTCTTCTAGCTGGGTATTCTGGTCAGTGAGAAAGGATGCACTGAGCCTCACAAAGACTTGATGTTCCAGAGTTTGGAGGATACCAAAGAGGGACCCTACATGCTCAGAGAAGATGAGAGGAGTAGGGGGAAGGACTGTTGGAGGGGGTAATCAGGATGGGGTAGTGAACAGGATGTAAAGTGAATGTGTTAAACAAACAAAAAAAGAATTCTCTCAAATATAACTGTTTCCAATATGTCATGTTTCCAGAAAATCTCTCCCTTCAAAGGTTCAAACTGCTTACCTTCCTTTCAATTTATAGTTCAATCTTCTATGTACTATCCATTTTTCTGTAGTTGATGGTTTCCTAAGGAGCAGGATGCAATTTATTCTTTGTATGTTTACAAATATCATTAACGTTGATGTCAAATAAATGGTAAGCTATATGGGCAAATGCAGCAGTGAGAAGCCAATCTAAGGTATAATAAACCACAATTGCTGTGGAACAAAAAGACCAGGAAGCCACAATAATAGAGATGGGCTTCACATTAAGAACATTCTATGCAAACATAAAATTCTGATGGAGAAATCAGCATTCTTTATACATTTCCCAAACAAAAGCATTCAGTTTCAAATGACTCACTCTGCCCTTCACAAGGTAATAACATTTGATTTACAGAAATGTTATTTGAAATATCTATTGTGTGTTGAAATTTGGACAAAGGATGATACCTTTCACCAAACTCCTAGACTTTCAGTAAATACTCTCTCTGTCTCTGTATTTTACAAGGAAACAGAGATGGAAAATAAATCAGTTTAGTAGAAAACCAAAATAAGGTGATTGAAAGGTTTAGGAAAAATTCTAGTATGAAGTGGATCAAGATAAAAGCTATCATTCAGCATAAAGATTAGAGGCTAGTTTGAAACAATTTAATAACCATCTGTGAACTCATAAAGGGCTCCAATATAGTGAATAGTCACCAGTTTAACTTCTACTTCATTTTGGACCAGAACAAGAGAAAAATTAGATAAAAGGAAGATTTTTTCAATCATGGAAATTATTTAATTCTAAAAGGATAGCTACAGAGAGCATCAGACTCTTGCTCCTCTTGATAAGACATTAAAATATGTTTCAAAAGACACAATCTACCCAAGAGAAAGGAAGAAACACACACAAAAAAATAAAACTCCCCTGAGAAATCTCTTCCAATGTCACAACTCTACAGTTTCAAAATAATTTTTTTTAGAAATTTTCACTTAAAAAATTTCCTGTCCTAAGAAAAACTATGTTTAAAATAATTTTAAGACTTGATAATATTCCAATTTTTTCCCACGTCCATCTTAAAATTCTGCTATTTTGATGATTGCTTCCTGACATTTATGTGTGTGCTAAACATAGAAAGAAGGTGAGCAAGAACATATGCAATCTAGATTTTAAAGTGTATACTAGCTTGTGTTTCTCTTTCTCCATACTGAAGAAGGTCTGGGCAAACCACCATATTTCTTTCTCCTCTCAAGACACAAAACTGATCATATGTGCATCAAAGAACTGTTTGTTGAAATGGAAACTTAAGAAATTTTAGAAAGTCAGTTGGATGTTGTATTGCTGGGGCAAACACATAAAAGAAAGTTTCATTAAAGTAGACATGGGTGCGAAAGGCCAAAGCAGACTTGTAAAGAAATGTTTTACCAAATAGACACAGAAGAGAGCACATGAAAGTCCATTTGATGAAAGGGTTCTTTGTTAAGGACACACATGTATTGATCTGCCCTACACTGAGTAGATGAGCTACATTTGTCGGGCTCCATAGACAAAAACTCACCAAAAAACTTCTGGTAGTGCATTGCAGTTTCTTGCCTCTTCCTCATACTCAGGCTGATTAGATGCACATGCTGAGGCAAGGCACACGGAAGACACAGTGTATTTGGAGAGTGTTAATAGGACTCCACAGAGTGATGGATGCAGAGCTTGGCTTGCTGGTACAACTAGCTGTGAATTGTTTGTGGGTACTGAAGTTTTTTCTGATCTTTACTTCTCTGAGAAAAGGACAGCTGAGAACTTCTGGTGTCCCTCCGGGCCCTTTTGCTGACTCAAGCCCAGGTTGAGGTCTGGCAGTCTCTGCTAGGTCATGTCACAGCTGTTACTAACCCTACTCTACCAAACTGGACTGCTGGTATATCCATGAATTGTTTGAGTGGATCAAGGTGCCAGTGCCTGCTAACCTGTGAACTGAACTACTGATTTCCAGAAACCACAGATAGAAGGTGCTCAAAAAGAAGTTCTAAATAGGTCCACTTTCCCTGTATCCCTTCTATTCCACTACCTCTGTTGGGTGGTGGGCTATGAAGGAGGTTAAAGCATTTAGAACCATCATAAACAGAATTACTCCTGACTAAAGGAAATACAGGGACAGAGAGTAGAGCAGAGACTGAAGGAAAGGCCATCAAAAGACTGTCCCACCTGGGGATCCATCTTATAAGCAGACACCAAACCTAATCCCTATTGCTAGTGCCAAGAAGTGATTGCTGATTGGAGCCTGATATGGATATCTCCTGAGAGGTTCTGCCAGAGCCTAACAAATACAGAGGCAGAGCTCACAACCAACCATCAAACTGAGCAAGGAGGAGTTAGAGAAATGAGGGAAGGAGCTGAAGGGTTGTGCAACCCCATAGGAAAAACAACAATATCAGCCAACCAGACATCCCCAAGCTCCCAAGGATTAAACCATCAACCAAGGCATACACATGGAGGGACCCATGGCACTAGCTGCATATGTAGCAGAGAACTGCATTATTTGGCATCAATGAGAGAGGAGGACCTTGGTCCTGTGAAGGCTGGATGCCCCAGTGTATGAGAATGCTACGGGGATGAGGCGAAGTAGGTGGGTGGGGAAGGACCCTCATAGAAGCAGAAAGAGGGGCATAGGATAGGGGGACTGTGGAGGGCTACCAGCAAAGGATATAATATCTGAAATGTAAATAAATAAAATAAACAAAAAATAGGATTTAAAAAATTAAAGTTATAGTTTGTTCTGTCATTGCTTCCCATGAGATACTATCTGGATTAAGATGGGTATCAGAAGAAAGAGAGGCAGGGGGAGACAGGAAGGAAGGAAGAAAGGAAGGAAGGAAGAAAGACAGGAAGGAAAGAAGAAAAAAGGAAGAAGGAAGGAAAAGAGAGAGAAAGAAAAAAGAAAGAAAGAAAGAAAGAAGGAAGGAAGGAAGGAAGAAAGGAGAAAGGAAGGAAGAAAGAAAGAAAGAAAGAAAGAAAGAAAGAAAGAAAGAAAGAAAGAAAGAAAGAAAGAAGGAAAAAAAGAAAGAAAAAGGAAGAAAGAAGTACCATTATGATACTATCATCAAAGGTAACAAGGGTAACATTTTCACTAAAGTCTGATTGTTTTACTGTATATTTCTAAGTTACCAGAAGAAACTGAGTGAGCAGAAAGACCCAGAAATTAAAGCCAATGATGTTTGTAATTTTAGGAAAATTTGAAGTTCTTGATAGAGTTTCATGATCTCAACCCAGAAAGAGTTCTCCAGACACATTTCAGTGGTCTCATTGGGAAACCCAACAAGATAAACACTGAGGAAGGAAAACGAGACCGAGATTGATTATAAGGACTTGACTCATCATATTATATTGATTAACAAATCTGTCTGGGAAGGAATGTTGTTGGAATCTTGAGTTCTGAATTTGTAGAGAAGGCTGGTATGTTGAAAATTCAACCTAAATTTCTAAGTTTATCTTGAGCTAAAAATCTTTCTCGAAGAAACCTCATTTTTAAACCTTAACACCCTTGGCATTGGATAGGCTTATTAACATTATAAAATAATAACCTGCTTTCTTTCAAGTCAACTAGTTTAAGGACATTTACATGAATGATCAAACAGCTGGACACCAACCTAGCTACACTGACAGATAAAATTTAACCATCGAAACATATGTTCCTTGTACTTTGAGCTTGTTTTTTTTGTCATGTGATCACATGCATATAAGATTATATGTGAAAGTATGTGCATAAAACCTGGAAAAGACTGAAGCACATGCATGCAGAACTCTGAAGTTGATATGAGCTGTTTTCCTTCCTCCCATGTACATCACATGTCCTGGGAAGGGCTCTCTCTACAGCAACTGGTATATTCCAGCTTGTCTAGCTAGACAGCTTGCTGTGACGTGACGATACCTCTTTTGCCTCCTGAGTACTTATATTGCAAGTGTATATGCAATACCTGTGTGGCTTTCATGCAAGGGTTCTAAATATGTGAGTTCTAGTTCTCAATGAAAACTTTATCCACTGAGCCATGCCCATTCCCTGACTACATGTTCTTAAATAAAATGAGTTTTTATTAATTTCTTTGTGCTAAATTTCCTGAAACTCCTCTAATGAGTTCATCCTTGATAATCAGGATAGCCTCATTGCTAATGGATCTGTTTGGTTTAGTGTTTGGTTTGTTTTTCATTTATTTAGTTGTGTATGCCTGAGATCTTGTGTTGTCTAAGAAACATAGATATAGGAATGAAAATCAATAGTGCCACCTTGACCTAATGGCCCTTACATTTATCTTCTTTAGAGTTACCATTCTAAAAGTACTTTTACTATTTACATTTTAAATGTCATCCATTTTTACAATTTCCCTTCCAAAAACCTCCATCCCACCCCTCTCCTCCTGCTTCTATGAGTGTGCTGCCAAACCCACCACCCACCCACTTTCACCTCACCTCCTCAACATTCTCTTACACTGGGGCCCTGATTCTTCAAAGGCCAAGGGCCTCTTAACACATTGATGCCAGATAAGGCCAACCTGAGCCACATAGGGACCTGGAGTCATGGGTTCCTCCATGTGTGCTCTTTGGTTGGTGTTTTAGTCCCTGGGAGCTCTGTGGTGTTACAGTTACGATTCTAAAAGTACTACATTGTATATTACCATAACAATACTATGTACTAGCATTATATAATGTGAATTCTTGTATCTACCAGTTTATTGCTTATTCCTTTCCTCCTTAATATTATCATTTTCAACAAGCTGACAATATTTCAGGTTTCTCCTAGCTATGTCTGTGTATAGAGTATAAAACAGCTCTGAGTATCCACACATGACCATTCAGTGTCCTGAGGGTGTTAATGATTATTCGGGTCTAATCTTTTTATCTTGAAAATAGTGTTTAACAAGACAAAGCACACATACACATGGAAACTAAACAATGCTCTGTGAAATGATAGCAGGGACAAAGAAGAAATAAAGAAACAAATTAAGGATTTTCTAGAATTCAATGAAAACAAAAACACAACATACCCAAACCTATGGGATGCAATAAAAGCAGTACTGAGAAGAAAACTCATAGTTCTGAGCACTTCCAAAAAGAAAATGGAGAGAGCATACATCAGCAACTTGACAGCACAGCTAAAATCTCTAGAACAAAAGGAAGCAGATACACCCAAGAGGAGTAGACGGCAAGAAATAATCTAAATTAGGGCAGAAATAGACCAAATAGAAACAAAAAGAACCATCGAAAGAATCAACAAAACCAAGAGTTGGTTCTTTGAGAAAATTAACAAGATTGATAAACTCCTAGCCAGACTAACTAGAGGGCAAAGAGAGAGTATACAAATTAACAAAATCAGAAAGGAAAATGGAGACATAACAACTGAAACTGAAAAAAATCAATAAATCATCAGATCTGACTACAAAAGCCTATACTCCACAAAGTTGGAAAATCTGGAGAAAATGGATGAATTGCTAGACAGATACAAGATCCTAAAGTTAAACCAGGACCAAGTAAACCAACTAATTAATCCCATAACACCTAAAGAATAGAAGAAGTCATCAAAAGCCTCCCAACCAAAAAAGCCCAGGTCCAGACAGGTTCGGTGCAACATTTTATCAGACATTTATTGCGGACATAACACCAATACTCTCCAAACTATTCAACAAGATAGAATCAGATGGAATACTACCTAACTCATTATTTGAGGCTACAATAACCCTCATTCCTAAACCACACAAAGACCGTACAAGGAAAAAAGAACTTCAGACCAATCTCACTTATGAAAATTGACGCAAAAATACACAAAAAAAATCTTTGCAAACTGAATCTAGGAACACATCAAAACAATCATTCTCCCTGACTAAGTAGGCTTCATCCCTGGGATGCATGGATGGTTTAATATAAGGAAATCCATCAATGTAATCCACCATATAAACAAACTCAAAGAACAAAATCACATGGTCATCTCACTAGATGCTGAGAAATGATTTGACAAAATTCAACACCCCATCATGTTAAAAGTCCTGGAAAGAACAGGAATCCAAGGTCCATACCTAAACAATAATAAAAGCAATATACAGCAAACCAACAGCCACCATCAAACTTAACAGAGGGAAACTAGAAGCAATCCCATTAAAATCAGGGACTCGACAAGGCTGCCCACTCTCCCCCTACCTATTCAACATATTACTGGAAGTCCTGGCTGGAGCAATTAGACAGCAAAAGGAAATCAAAGGGAAATGGGAAAGGAAAAAGTAAAAACATCACTCTTTGCAGATGACATGATAGTGTACTTAAGTGACCCCACAAATTCCACCAGAGAACTTCTACAGCTGATAAACAAGTTCAGCAAAGTGACTGGATATAAAATTGACTCAAACAAATAAGTAGCCTTCCTATATTCAAAGGACAAACATGTGGAGAAAGAAATTAGGGAAAAGATATCTTCACAATAGTCACAAAAACTATGAAATACCTTGGTGTGACTCTAACTAAGCAAGAGAAGGACCTGTCTCACAAGAACTTCAAACCTCTAAAGAAGAAAATAGAGGAAGATCTCAGAAAATGGAAAGATCTCCCATGCTCATGGATTGGAAAAATCAACATTTTAAATATGGCCATCCTACCAAAAGCAATCTACAGATTCAATGCAATCCCCATCAAAATTACAACCCAGTTCTTCATGGAATTGGAAAGATCAATGTGCAATTTCATCTGGAATAACAAAAGACCTAGAATAGCTAAATCCATCCTCAACAACAAGAAAACATCTGCAGGAATCACTATCTCTGACCTCAAGCTATATTAAAAGGCAATTTTACTGAAAACTGCATGGTACTGGTACAGAAATAGGCATGTGGATCAATGGAATAGAATAGAAGATCCAGAAATGAGCCCTCATATATATGGTCACCTGATTTTTGACAAAGAAGCAGTAAACATTTAGTGGAAAAAGGACAGCCTATTCAACAAATGGTGCTGGTCCAACTGGCACTCATCATGCAGAAGAATGAAAATAGACCCTTTCTTATCTCCTTGTACAAAGCTCAAGTGTAAGTGGATCAAAGATCTCCACATTAAACCAGATACACAGAAACTATTAGATGAGAAAGTAGGGGAAACCTTAGAACACATAGGCAAAGGAAAAATTTTTTTGAACAAAACACCAATGGCTCAAGCTCTAAGGTCAAAGATTAACAAATGGGACTTAATGGGATTGCAAAGTTTCTGTAAGACTAAGGACATTGTCAAGAAAACAAAACGGCAGCCAACAGAATGGGAAAAGAACTTTACCAACTCCACATCAGATAGAGGCCTAATATCCAAGGTATAAAAAAACTCAAAAAGCTAGACACCAGAGAATCAAACAACCCTATGAAAAAGTGGGGTACAGAGCTAAATAAAATGTTCTCAATTGAGGAATATGAAATGGCTGAGAAACATCTAAGGAAGTGCTCTACATCCTTAGCCATCAAGGAAGTGCAAATCAAAACAATTCTGAGATTCCACCTCACACCAGTCAGATTGGCCAAGATGCAAAACTCAGATGATAGCAGATGCTGGCGAGGTTGTGGAGAAAGAGGAACACTTTTCCACTGTTGGTGAGGTTGGAAACTTATACAACCACTCTGGAAATCAGTCTGGCAATTCCTCAGAAAATTGGTCATTGTACTACCTGAAGATCCAGCTATTCCATTTCTGGGCATGTACCCCAGAGACACTCCAATATACAACAAAAATACATGCACCACAATGTTCATTGCAGCTCTATTTATAATAGCCAGAAGCTGGAAAGGACCCAGATGTCCTTCAATAGATGAATGGATACAAAAATTGTGGTACATTTACACAATGGAATACTACTCAGCTATAAGAAAGAATGACTTAACCAAATTCTTAAGAAAATGGCTGCATCTAGAGAATATCATCCTGAGTGAGATAACCAAGTCACAAAAGAACAGACATAATATGCAGTCACTGATAGTGGGATGCTACAGAAGATTTGCAATTTTATGAGGTCCCATTTGTTGATTCTTGATTTTAGAGCATAAGCCATTGGTGTTCTGTTTAGAAAAATTTCTCCTGTGCCTATTTGTTCTATGCCCGTCCCCATTTTCTTTTCTATTAGTTTCAGTGTACCTGAATTCATGTGGAGGTCTTTGATCCACTTGCACTTAAGCTTTTTACAAGATAATAAGAAAGGGCTGATTTGTATTGCATGCTAACCACCAGTATAACCAGCACCATTTCTTAAAGATACTATCCTTTTTTTTAGCTTCTTTGTCAAAGACCACATGACCATGTGTGTGAGGGTTCATTTCTGGGTCTTTGATTCTATTCCATTTATCTAGCTGCCAATATCTGTACCAATACCATGCAGTTTTTATCACAATTGATCTGTAATACGGCTTGAGGTTAGGGATTGTGTTCATCCTGGAAGTTTTTCATTATTGAGAATAGTTTTTGCTATCCTTGTATTTTATAATTACAAATAAAATTACAAATTGCTCTTTCTGGCTCTATGAAGAAGAATTTTGATAGGGATTGCATTGAATCTCTAGATTGTCTCAGGCAATATGGCCATTTTTTTCTATGTTGATCCTTCCAGTCCATAAGCATGGGAGATCTTTCTACCTTCTGAGGTTTTCTTAAATTTCCTTCTTCAGAGACTCAAAATTCTTGTCACACAGATCTTTCATTTGCTTGGTTATGGTCATCCCAATTATTTTATATTCTTTGTGACTACTGTGAAGGGTGATATTTACTAGGCCTTTTAGTTGGGAGTCTTTGGTTTCTTCTATGCCTATTATCCTTAGGTTTGGTCGTCTCATTG
The DNA here is from genome assembly GCF_963924665.1 of Micromys minutus. Lineage (NCBI taxonomy): Eukaryota > Metazoa > Chordata > Mammalia > Rodentia > Muridae > Micromys > Micromys minutus. The sequence continues at coordinate 26,563,336 of NC_137958.1, forward strand.
AATCCTGGATTTCTTGGATGTTTTGTGTTAGAAGCTTTTTGATTTTTGCATTTTCTCTGAATGTTGGGTCAATGATTTCTATGGTGTCTTCATCCCCTTAGATTCTCTCTTCCATCTCCTGTAGTCTTTGATGATGCTTGTGTCTATAACTCCCAATGTCTTTTCAATCTCAGGGTTGACTCCTTTTGTGAATACATCATTGTATTTCTGTTTTCAATCCCTTCACCTGTTTGGCTGTACTTTTCTGTAGTCCTGTAAGTGAATTTTGTTTTCTGTTTCCTCCTTAAGGGCTTCAAGTTGTTTGTGTGTGTTCTTCTGGCTTTCCTGTACTTTTTTAAGTATGTTATTTATGTGCTTCTGGAGGATCTCCATCATCATCATGAAGTGTAATTTTAGGTCTAAATCTTATTTTTCTGGTGAGTTGAGATATCCGCTCTTTGCTGTAGTGGGAGAACTGGGTCCCGATGTTGCAGGTTGTCTTAGTTTCTATCTCTTGGATTATTGTGTTTGCCTTTTGCCATCTTGTTATTGGTGCTAGGTGATCTTGTTGTCTCTGACTGGAGCTTGTCTCTCCTATAGGTCTGTGGACCCTTGGTTTCCAGAGTGTCTCCAGAGGGAGATTGCTCCTGGGTGTTAGACTCTCTGTGTAGTCTGGGAGTTCCCGTGGCAGTTTATAATCCTAATGCAACTGGGTTGGCTCTGTCCTTGTGCTGTAGATGTTTGTTCCCAGGCATCACTGCTACTATCTCATTCATCTTTTTCATAGAAGATAGTTACTCTCTTTCTTTTAAAAATGGGGAACTTGAGCTCAGAGAGGTTAATTAATTTGCCCAAAGTCTCACAGAAAATGTTGGAGCTGGGAATGAAGTGCTCTGTAATTATAATGTCTGCAGTGTCTCTGTAATTACTATATTTTTTAAAGAAATCTTTTGTCATTGTCATTAATCCTTTGAGATAATGAAGGCAAATTTAATTGATTTCCATAAAAGTGTTCGACAATTAGAGGTTAAACAAATTTTGACAAATCAAGTAACAGTCATTAGAAGGGTAGAACAACATTCAAAAATTCCCAACTTGTATCAAGCCCATAAACCATTTTCCAGAACACATCCTAAACAGGGAAATAAATTCATTAAAACCCAATTTATGTAAACGATGGTGGTAGTCCTAGAAAATGGAGGGGGGGTTGAGGGGACTGTTTGAGGGTGATTATGGTGCTGGTAGTGCTGCTGCTGGTGGTGGTGGTGTTAATAAATGGTGGTGGTCCTGGCAGATATTGGGGGGAGTTGAGGGAAGTGTTTGTGGGAGGAGGTGGTGGTGGTGGTGGTGGTTGTGGTACATGGTCAAGAAGGCTGCTCAGCTGATAGCAGACAGGAAAAAAGAGCAAAGAGGTTGAGAACAGACACTGACAACTTAACTCCTCCAAGTAGACCCAACTATTATCTCCCATTAATGTAGTCATAATATTAACTCATCAGTAGATTAATCTATTGTATAGGTGAGAGGCTTCATTATCTTTCCAAAATTCCATCACCCTTTAACACATGAGTGCTTTGTATCTAACCCTACATGTTAGTGTCAAACAATCACCGGGACAATTGCTATCACTCAAGCAAAACTTGTAAAAACTAAATAAATAAAAGTAAAAAAGAAAGAGCATCTGACCTCCTGATGCGAAGCACACAGGAGAAACCAGAGGATGAACACCTACAGGCTGCTCAAAATAGCAAGATGGGGGAGGCAAGCAACTTTGATCGTTTACTTTCAGTAAGAATTGCCCAGGGAAGATTTCTCAAATTAGTCTTCCTGGAATACTTATCATGAGATTTGCTCTAGATGATCAAAAGAAACTTCACTGAATGAACTCCCAGTACACAATAATTATATTTAACTACAAGCTGTATCAGGGTGGGGAGGTGGGGAGAAGATGAGGCTAGCATTGACAAGAGGTGCTCAGGTGTCAGAAAATACCTAGCAGAATAAAATTAGCACAAAACACAAAATATGAACAGGTAGACCAGAAAAGGAGGAAACACAAGCAATTCCTTAGTTGAATTATAAAGTGTGACTTGAGGATAGTATATAGTTATTGCATACTACTTGTTTTGAAATAAACAGACATTGTAAGAAACCTTATCTAAATGAATCAAAACGTGTTACTTCAAAACATACTATAGGAGATTAAGATAGGCAAAAATAAATGGTAGATTTCAATAAATAAGGAAAATAAAAACAAAAATTGATATCTAGAGCTAAAAGAAAATACAGAATAATAAAGAATGAATTCAATGGGTTTAACATCACACTGGACAAAGCAGATGAAAGAGATCTATAAACTTAAACAAAAGTAAAAGAATACATTGAAACCAACACAGAAAAGCATAACATTAGGAGGACCTGAGATCTTAGGTAACAATAAACAATTTGCATATAATGGGAAAATGCAACAGAATGCATTATCAAGTGATTGCAGACAAATATTTATCAATATAATCAACATAGTTTAAAACTATAATAAGCATTCTCAGTCAAAATTATGAAAACCAAACTAATGAAAAAATACAGTTGTGGTGACTCATACCTAGAGTCCTCAAACTAAAGAGGCAGGACGCAGGATAATAGCAAGTTCAAGGCCAGCCTGGACTTCATAGTAAGAACATGATCCCAGATGACCAAAAGAATCAAACACAATTTATCTGTGCTTTTTAAATAAGGAAAAAACTCTAGGTATCACATTTCTTTATAAATCCCACATAAAAAACAAATTGCCAGGTCACAGACAAAATATACAGAACAGGATAGATAGTAGACAAATAATAGAGATAGATTATAATATCTAATAGTTAGCTGATATAAATATGTGAATATAGATAGTAAATAGATGATAGATAGATAGATAGATAGATAGATAGATAGATAGATAGATAGATAGATATGGTTGATTGACTGAGTGTACTCTGCCCAAGAATATCTTGCTATCAGATACATAGAGCTGTTATGATGACTTTGTGAGACCACAATTAGGAAAAAAATAGAAACAATAGATTCTTCAGAGAAAAAAGACTCAGTTTAAAAAAACTGGATTAAATAGTAGGAACCATAGCTTTTTTTCTTAGTGATATGCATTGTTTTGTTAAATTAGTCTTTTGAATATGTTAGAGTAAATAATAAATAAATATTTTTATATTTTCTTAACATTTCATCTGTTTTATTAAACATATATAAACTGATATTTTTATCATAAAAATAATAAATGTTCATAAAAGACACTGAAGGATAGTGATAAAATTATTAACATCCATAACCCTGTCACCACATATCATTTGGAAGTATATCTGCTTATGTGCATACAGGGAGGCATTAAATAAACGTAGGCATAGAGAAATACAGATGATGATGAAATGAAATAGTATACAAAGATTCTAGGTTTTATTTAGTAATACTACAGTGTGGTTTTAAAACAATATGAGCAGGCTAGACATCCTAGCACATATCTTTAATCCCAGTACTTGGGAGGCTCAGATACATAAATCTCTCAGGCCAAGGCCAGCCTAGTTTACTTTGCAAGTTCTACATCAGCCATGGCTACATTGTAAGAACCTGTCTCAAGAAAACTAAGAAGAAAAAAGGAGAAAGGAAAGAAGAAAGGAAGGAAGGAAGGAAGGAAGGAAGGAAGGAAGGAAGGGAGGAAGGAAGGAAGGAAGGAAAGAAAGAAAGAAAGAAAGAAAGAAAGAGAAAAGAAAGAAGGAGACAGAGGGAGTGAAGAAGGAAGGGAGGGGAAAGAACAGAGAAAAGGAAAACTAAACATGAGAAACTTTCTTTATAAGGACTTCTTTTCATTTTTTTTCAGAGGTCAACACTGCAACCTTATTATTGTGGCTAAAGACCACCTAAATCAATAGCAAATATCTCCTTCCAAATGTGTGCAGATTGCTTTCATTTATAACTGCTGCCAAGAAAGCCTGTCAGGACATGACTAAGAGAAAAATTCATGCTTCTGTTCACTAAACCTAAACCATTGCATTAGTGCAGACCAAGACAAACACAAAATATCACAATAGTGCTTTGGGGTATATGTGCTTCATTAAAGATAATCCAGTACAATCTGACAAAACATAAGGTGGCTATTCTTTCTGCAGCAACACAGATGACGACTTTATTTTAAAGCCATAGCAGATTGAATTTTTGCATGATGTTTTCTTTAAACTGCCTTGCTTAATCTAGAAATACATTAAAACACTCATCTACCAGCTGTGCTGGCTTCAGCTGTAGCAAATTGATGATTAGCTTCCTCCAGACAATATTTTCTTCCTACAAAATTTTAACCAGAATGAAATGGCATTAAATTTCTGGGATGGAGAAGCAACTTTATTATTAAACTTTTGAGTCCATTTTACCATTAAAACATTTGAATTATCAAAGTGAACAAAATTACTGATATTAGAGGGAAAACACTAATTGGACATTAACGTTGATTTCCTTCCAAAAGCAATGTAAAGAGGCATAAGTAATTACAGTTGCCTCTGATACACTCCACCACAAAATGTTGGACTCTAGTAACAGTCTCAGAACCTACTAATAATTCAAGTCAATTCTGCTTGCAGACAATGCAGTCAAAGTTATATGTTCTGTGCTATGTCATTTAAAAGTTATATTATTTTTTAGTCAAAAATCAATTAAGCTGGTACCTAAGTTAATTTTAAATCATTACTTAAAATTAAATTTGATTTACCTAAAATAAAATTTATGTCTAATTAAATTATATAAATTATATTTTCACATATATGTATTTTATCATGTATATACATATATGTATATATATTCATATATGTATATGAAATCCTTATATTCTGAAATTTCAGAGTGAAGGTTGGCTTATTGTTTTATTTTTTTTCTTATCTTGGAAGAACACAGTTAAAACCAACAAGACAGGGTATATTTGAGAATATAGTGTTTTGTTTAAATCAACTCCCAATTCTTCTCCTCCTGTTTCTCCCCTCCCAACTTCATGTGCTTTAACACCCAGAGTCCACTTAGTATTGCCTGCATGTGTGTATGGACCTTGGATGGAGGTGTGTGGCTTCTCTGGCAGCCATCTCTTTCTAGTATCCCCTCGGCTAGGGCGGAGCTTCACGAGCCCCTGCTTGCTGATTTGATCTTGGGTCTGTCTTGAGTATGCAGTCACAGCTGCTGGAGGGCTTGAGCGTGTAGTCAAGTTGCTGTAAAGTCATACGTGCCATGGCCCTACCATGTGCAGCAAAGACTGTTTCACTCTGTCCGATACTTCTCACTCTTCCAACCTTTCTGCCTCCTTTCCTATGACAACCTCTGAGCCTTGGGAAGAAGGCATATGATACAGATGTCCCATCTAGAGCTGAGCACTCGGGTCTTATTTTATTCTTTGCACATTTAACAGTCTCAGATTTCTGTATTAATCACCTTCTACTGCTAAAAGAAGCATTTCTGATAGGGTTGAGAGATGCACTAGTCTATGGATGTAAATATCAGAGCTTAGGAGCATTTTATTACTGTGTCTACCTATTTCTTCTAGGTCTCAGGGAACCACAGATATTAGTCCAATAAACATCATTGGGCCTGAATTCCAGGAACTTTTCCTTTGCCTGGCTCTGAACTGGCAGAAATTTTCATCTGCCACTGATGTGTAATGCATCTCATATTTCTGATTAGCATTTTAATTAAAATATTCAACCTTTTAGCTGAGCACATGTCACACCTAAATCTATCTTTATTCACACTATTTTGTATTTCACAAAATATAATGAGAGAATATAAAGTTTAAAGTATATAAAATATAAATAAAGGGAAAATTTATTAATTTTGAATCATTTGAAGACTGAGGTAAACCAAATAGATTAACATCAAATGAATTTGAACTAAAAGCATTCCAAAATCATTTATGGTCAAAAGTTATTATCTTGAATTATACAGTCTCTTGTGAGCAATTATAAGTAACTTTGGTAAACTGCCCATGTCCAAACCTAATTATAAGGTCCTGTGTGTGTTGGTCACTGACTTTGTGTATGAAGCCAAAAATCTTTGGATTAACTTGCATATTTTAATTGGAAAGAGTGGTATAACCAAGTTTCCTGCTGATGTTATGAAGCTTAATAAACATATGAAGGAAAGAAACAACATCTACATGTCCAAGCATTTTGATAATGTAATCAGGGACCTGAAACCATAGAGAAATAAAGCAAAAAAGAAGTCTCATTGAGAAAAACACTAATTTTTTTAAAGAAGTCTTGTTCTTTGAGATGCAATATTTATTGGTCAGATTATTTGAGAAACAGTTGTTTTTAAATCCTGGCTTGAAAAAATAGCTTAGCTAGTAAATCACTTGCCATATAAGCCACCTGAATTAGATCTGCTGAGTCAACATAATGGTCCAAGAGGCAGGCCAATTCCACAAAACTGTTTTCTGACATCCTCATGAGCACCCACAAAAGTGTGTCCCCTCATACGCATTGTACATACACATGACAATAACAAATACAGTTTATTTTTAAAGTTCTAGCAATGGTGGTGTCCTCCAAAAGGTCCCATTCTTGTGACATACTGGGTTATAGGGTTTAATAAACACTTTATATTGTTTCTATCCAGTTACTGAGGAAGGTTTGTGAGAATGTGAAAATCTGAACTCGGTACACTCCAACATGATAGCACTCTCTGGCTCTCTCTTGTTCACTTGTTTGTTGTTGGTCAGAAGTCTCTCTGCTTTGTTATGAATGTTCATATGTGGTTGATTATGTGCTAACTTAACTGGGACATGCTGTATCTTGATACTGAGTCAGTAGTCAGTAAAACACATTTTAGTTATCTCTGTGAATGTGATTTTAGATGAGAGCTACATTTAAATTAATAAAGACAGTGAAGCAGATTGTGGTTCTTCAATCAGCAGCCCACCACAGCACAGCAGAAGGTGGGCCCTGTCCCAAGGAAGAGAATGTTCCCATGTACCTTCAACTGCAGCACAGGCCTCCCTGGTTCAAAGGCAGCTTCCAGCTTTCAGAAACGAACTGAGACTTCTGATCTGAAAATTTTCTATTTACCAACTGCAAAAAATAGGTGTATAGAGAGATAGATGAAGACAGACAGAACAGACCATAGAATGAGGAGAAACAGTCACTGTGAAAGTTCAAGACTCTTCATTCTTACTGTTTTATTGGCTTCATGCTATCTGATCCTGGAAAGTTCTATCTGATCTAGCAGACTTGTTTCCAACCTCTTAATGAAGACATAGACTGATCTGTCTGTCTGCCTCAACAATTAGAGTACATCTCACATACTGGGATGTGTGTAAAGGGAGAGCACCAGGCTATATATGGGAGAGTGAACAGGCACATTCAACTCCAACCCTTCTGCAGTAATAATGATAGTAGCAGAATGTTTTTAAAAATAATTACACCATCGTAAAACAACAACAAGGAAGTTTGAGAAAAGGCTACAGCAGCAATAACACTATACACATTAACATGGGAGAGAGAGATTTCAAGAGTCTGACCCTACACAAAGAATTACAGGAAACTAAGGACTGTAAGGAACAGAATAAAGTCTTCCCCAGGGAAGAGCCTTGAAGTTGATTATCCATTAACCAATGGTCAGTCCTGGGATCATATACATGCAAGTATTGTATGGACTATGCAGGTTTTATTTACATATTTAGAGACATGTGTGTGTGTGTGTGTGTGTGTGTGTGTGTGTGTGTGTGTGTGTGTGTACATGTAACATCAATTAAAGAAAAAGAGGTCATTAATTAGAAAAACTGTGTGAGGAGAAATACAAGAAAGAAATTAGAGGAAGAAATGAAAATGAGGCAAATGACATGATTTATTATAATTTCAAATTTTAATTGAGAAGATAAAAGCAGACAGACAAATAAAGGTGTTTAGCATCCAAAGAGAATGACAGGTTCTAAGCAAATAACAGAAATTTCAATTGTAGCCTGATTTGAGTGATATAATTCTTAAAATGTAGGAAGGGAGGGAGAGAAAGGAAAGAATACAGTCTATCAGACTGACAGAGAGACAGACAGAAACACACATACACACACAAACACACATACACACACACACACATACACACACAAACACACATACACACACACACACACACACCACAATATAGTTAAAAGATTGATTGAGACATAGAGTCCCAGGGATCCCAGGATGTTCATGGTAAGATGATGAGAAGTCCCTTCCTCAAGCATAAAATGTAAGAAAACACTAGCCTTGACAGAGAGGTGTTCTATAATGTGAAATCAAAAAATGTTTCACAGTGACTTTGGATGATTCATATGTCTGACAAAGAGAGCAGGAAAGACTCCCAAGAAATTGTTAAATGAAGTCACATACAGGATAATGCACCCACAATCTTCCAGATTCTCATAAGTACACCAGGATGGTAGTCAATACAGCATGTCTGAATAAATACCTGTGGAAAGCAGTCAATGCAGAGGCAACAGAAAAGAGAAAAATTGGACAAAGAAGCATCAGTAGCTATGGAAGTAGACAAAAAAACTTTAAAACTCTTCTTTGATACAGAATGTATATGAAAAATGGAGTTGTTGAGACCATTTGCCACTGGGAACAGCAGAGACCCAAGAGCACAGGACTGGTGAGAATGCTGTGCAAGTAGCCTAGACGCAGAGAGGTCTAGGCCGAGCTCATAGAAAGCACCCCACTCCCCATTCTACTCCCCAGGGGAGTAGAAACTCTGCCATAGGAACATGGTTTCAAACCAGAGGGCCGGTGAGTGCGGACCAAATGCTCAGGCCATCTGCCACCAGAAAGAGCAGAGATCCAGAGACTCAGGCCTGGTGAGACTGTGCTGCAAGTAGCCAGGGCTCAGAAAGGTCTGGGCCAAGCACTCTGAAACTGTGGTCCACTGATTTGTTCAGGGGAGCAGGAACTCTGCTCCTTAAACAAGAACAGGAGGAAAAACATAAAAAAAAAATAGAAGCTTTTAAAGAGAAAACAAGAAAAACACTAAAAGAAATCAAAGAAAAAAAAACAGAACCAAAGGGATGAGTAATTGAAGAAGGGATTTAAAATGGAAATGGAAACAATAAAGAAAATGCTAAAAGAGACAACCCTGGAGGTATAAAACCTAAAAAAGGAATCAGGAGTAACAGATGCAAGCATCTCCAACAGACTACAAGAGATGGAAGAGAGAATCTCAGGGGCCAAAGACAACATTGAAAATATAAACAAAACAGTCAGAGAAGATGAAAAAAGACAAAAAGCTCCTAACCCAAAATGTCCAGGAGATCCAGGACATAATGAGAAGACCAAACCTAAGGATAATAGGAATAGAAGAGGGTGAAGAATATCAACTAAGAGGCATAGTAAATATCTTCAACAAAATCATAGAAGAAATTTTCCTACCCTTAAGAATGAGATGACCATTAGCATAAAAAAAAAACCTACAGAACTCCAAATAGAGTGGACCAGAAAAGAAATTCCTCCCGATACATAATAGACAAAACGCCAAGTGCCCAAAGCAAAGAAAGAATACTAAAAGCAGTAAGGGAAAAAGGTCATGGAACATATAAAAGCAGACCAATCAAAATCATACCGACTTCTCAACAGAGACCATGAATGCTAGAAGATCCTGGACAGACATCATGCAGACCCTAAGAGAACACAAGTGTCATCCCAAGCTGCTATACACAGCTAAACTCTCAATCACCACAGATGGAGAGACCAAAATATTCAGGGCAAATTAATTTACAAAATATCTGACCACAAACCCAGCAATACAACGAATTAGAGGTGGAAAACCCAATACAAGGAAGGAAACTACATCCGAGTAAAAACAAGAAAATACCTAAGCAAGAAAACCAAAAGAAGAAAGACACGCAGGCACAATACTACCTCTAAAAGCAACAACAGCAGGAAACAGCAACCACTACTCCTCTAATGTCTGTTAACATAAATGGAATAAATTCCCCCAATAAAAACCCTCCTAAAGCACAAAAAATACATTGCACCCCACACAATAACAGTAGGAGACCTCAACACACCACTCTCATTAATTGACAGGTCATGGAAACAGAAATTGAACAAGGATGCAGTGAAGATAGCAGAGGTTAGGAACCAATTGGAATTAATAGACATTTACAGAACATTTCATCCTAAATTAAAAGAATACACCTTCTTCTCAGCACATTAAGACACCTTCTCCAAAACTGATCATATAATTGGTCACAAAACAAGCCTCAAGAGATATAAGAAGATTGCAATTCTCCCATGCATCCTATCAGACCACCATGGTCTAAGGTTGGTCTTTAGTAATAACAAAGACAACAAAAAGTCCACATACACATGGAAACTAAATTATGCTATATTAAAGGATAGCATTGTAAAAGAACGAATAAAGAAAGAAATTAAAGATTTTCTAGAATTTAATGAAAGTGAAAATACAACATATGCAAACCTATGGGATGCAATGAAAACAGCACTGAGAGGAAAATTCATACCTCTGAGTGCTTCCAAAAAGAAACTGGAGACAGCATACACTAGCAACTTGACAGCATGGTTGAAAACTCTAGAACAAAAGGAAGCAGATACACCAAATAGGAGTAGATGGCGAGAAATAGTCAAACACAGAGCAGAAATTGACCAAATAGAAACAGAAAGAACCATTCAAAGAATCAACAAAACCAAGAGCTGGGTCTTTGAGAAAATTAACAAGATTGATAAACCTTTAGCCAGACTAACTAGAGGGCAAAGAGAGAATATCCAAATAAACAAAATTAGAAAGGAAAGTGAAGACATAACAATTGAAACTGAGGAAATTCAAGAAATCATCAGATCCTACAACAAAAGCCTATACTAAACAAAGCTGGATAATCTGGAAGAAATGGATGAATTCCTAGACAGATACCAGATACTAAAGTTAAACCAGGACCAGGTAAACCATCTAAATAATCCCATAAAACCTAAAGAAATAGAAGCAGTCATCAAAAGCATCTCAAACAAATAAATCCCAAGTCCAGATGGGTTCAGTGCAGAATTCTATCAGGCATTTATTGACAACCTAATACCAATTCTCTCCAAATTATTCCACAAAATAGAGTCAGATGGAACACTGCCTAACTCATTTTTTGAGGCCATAATAACCCTCGTTCCTACACCACACAAGGACCCTGCAAGGAAAGAGAACTTCAGAACAATCTCACTTATGAATGTTGATGCAGAAATACTCAACAAAATCCTTGAAAACTGATTCCAGGAATTCATAAAAACAATCAATTATCATGATCAAGTAGGATTCATCTGTGGGATACGAGGATGGTTTAATATACAGAAATCGATCAATGTAATACACCATATAAACAAACTCAAAGAAAAAAACCACATGGTCATCTAACTAGATGCTGAGAAAGCATTTGACAAAATTCAACACCCCTTCATCTTAAAAGACTTGAAAAGAACAGGAATCCAAGGCCCATGCCTAAACATAATTAAAGCAATATACAGCAAAGCAATAGCCAACATCAAACTTAATGGTTAGAAACTTGAAGCAATCCCACTAAACTCAGGGACTGGACAAGGCTGTCCACTCTCCCCCTACCTATTCAACATAGTACTGGAAGTCCTGGCTGGAGTAATTAGACAACAAAAGGAAACCAAAGAGATACAAATTGGAAAGGAGGAAGTAATAACATCACTATTGGCAGATGACATGATAGTGTGTGTATGTGACCCTAAAAATTCCACCAGAGAACTTCTGCAGATGATAAACAAGATGAGCAAAGTGGCTGGATATAAAATTAACTCAAACAAATCAGTAGTCTTCCTATACTCAAAGGACAAACATTCGAAGAAAGAAATTAGGGAAAAGATACCCTTAAAAATAGTCACAAACAACATGAAATACCTTGGTGTGACTCTAACTAAGCAAGTGAAAGACCTGTATGACAAAGAACTTCAGTTCTCTAAAGAAGAAAATCAAGGAAGACCTCAGAAAATGGAATGATCTCCCATGCTCAAAGATTGGAAGGATCAACATTATAAAAATGGCATTTTACCAAAAGAAATCTACAGATTCAGTGCAATCCCCATCAAAATTCCAACCCAATTCTTCATAGAGTTGGACAGAGCATTGTGAAATTTCATCTGGAATAACAAAAGACCTACAATAGCCAAATCCATCCTCAACAACAAGAAAACATCTGCGGGAATCACCATCCGTGACCTCAAGCTGTATTACAAGGCAATTGTGTTAAAAACGTCATGGTACTGGTAAAAAGATAGTCACATGGACTAATGGAATAGAATAAATGATCCATAAATGAACCCTCACATATATGGTCACTTGACTTTTGACAAACAACTATAAACATTCAATGGGAAAAAGACAGCTTCTTCAATAAATGGTGTTGGTTCAACTGGCACTCAGCATGCAGAAGAATGAAAATCGACCCTTTTAATCTCCTTGTACAAAGCTCAAGTGCATGTGAATCAAAGATCTTCATATTAAACCAGGTACACTAAAACTATTAGAAGAGAAAGTAGAGAAAATCTTAGAACACATAAGCATAGGAGGAAATTTCCTTAACAGAATACCAATGGCTCACCCTCTAAAATCAGATATAGACAAATGAGATTGCAAAGTTTCTGTAAAGCTAAGGACACTGTTAAGAAAACAAAAAGGCAGCCAATGGATTGTGATAAGATCTTTACCAACCCCCACATCTGATAGAGGTCTAATATCCAAGGTATACAAAGAACTCAAGGAGTTAGACACCAGAGAATCAAACAATCCTATTGAAAAATGGGGTACAGAGCTATACAAAAAGTTCTCAATTGAGGAATATCGAATGCCTAAGAAGCATCTAAGTGCTCAACATCCTTAGTCATCATAGAAATGCAAATCAAAACAACCCTATATTCCATCTTACACCATTCAGAATGGCTAAGATCAAAAATTCAGATGACAGCAGATGCTGGTGAGGATGCAAAGAAAGAGGAACACTTCTCCACTGTTGGTGGGGTTGTAAACTGGTACAACCACTCTGAAAATCAGTGGCTGTTCCTCAGAAAATTGGACATAGTACTACCTGAACACCCAGTTATTCCCCTTCTACGCATATACCCCATAGATGCTCCAACATACAGCAAAGACACATGCACCACAATGTTCATAGCAGCCCTATTTATAAGAGCCAGAAGCTGGAAAGAATCCAGATGTCCTTGTGTAGATGAATGGATACAAAAATTGTGGTATATTCACACAATGGAGTACTACTCAGCTATCAGAAACAATGACTTTATAAAATTCCTAAGAAAATGGATGCATCTAGAGAATATCATCCTGAGTGAGTTAACCCAGTTACAAAAGAACAGACATAATATTCAGTCACTGATAATTGGATACTAACCCCAGAAAGCTCTGAACACCCCAGAAACAACTCACAGACTAAATGAAGTTCAAGAAAAACAAAGGCCAAAAAAAAAAAAAAAAAAAAAAAAACCTTTGATTATTTCCAGGTTACAACTTGTTTTACATATACTTTATGCTCATTGTAACTAGTAAGATTTTAATGCATACTAACAACCTTTAAAACAATCAAGTCCTGACAAAAATGTATTCATATACTTTTATGCAAAAAATGCTTAAAATCTGTACATTTATCTGTTTTTTTAAATAAAGTTGTTCAGTTTTTTAAAAAAAGAAAACAAAATATTTTAATACATACTATCAAACCTTTAAAAATCAAGTATTGTCAAAATGTATTCATATACTTTTATTCAAAAATGCTTTTAAAATCTGTACATTTATCTTTGTTTTTTAAAATAACTTTGTTCAATTTAAAAAAAAAGAGAAGAAATAAAAGTCCACATGAACAAAAAAGAAAATGGAATTTTTGTCTAATTATAGTTCCAATTAATTTTTTCTTAATTCCAGTGCTAAAATATTCTAATTTTAAGAGTACCAAAATTGAGCAGAGTGGCATAGGTCTTTAATGCCAGCACTAAGGAGAGAGAATTAAGTCTCACTTGGTTCCAGGCAAGGCTAATCTGCATAGTGGTTTACAGAGATGCCAGGGATAAACAGTGAAATGCTGTCTCCACACCAAAATATTCTGCTCAATAACAATAATACAGTACAAGTAGCAATACCTTATCCATTCATAAACCCATTAGAATGTGTCTAGTTATGATTGTAATCACAAGACTATTTTGACTAAACAGTGAAGCAAGCCACAGCAAGTTGTGACTAAAACATTGACATGCTCAAAGTTAATTCTAATTGGAACATGTATTTATTTTATGTGCTTTTGTGTGCGTGCGTGCATAATAAAGTCTCTTCTACAGATGCCCTCAGAGATGTCTGCCTGCTTCCCTTTTCCACTCCAAGTCTAAATAGGATAGAGACCTAGCCTCACTGGGGCAGAGAAGAACCATGGGAACGGGTGTCTTCTGGTTACATTTCTACCACCAGCTATCCTAGGTTTCCAGTTGATTGATCCACACTGTGGATGCAGAACTTAAACAGTCTCCTAAATCAGATAAACTAATTTTTTATAATCAGACTCCATCTATATAACTCCTATGAATTCTGTTTTATGAATAACCTTAAGTATATGGGGTTATCATGATAATTGTAGTGAAAATATTAAGTGCTGATACAATCAAAACAAAACTATAAGCACATATGGAGGATGGATAACTGGGATTTGGCAAGAGTTGGGATGGTATGAGGAAGCTAGATTTTTGTTATCCCAGTTATAGATGACACCAAAAGTTTACAACCTCAGAAAAGATCTTGATTAGCCAGTTATTATAATGATGGACATAATTATGAAAAAAGAAAACTAAAAAACTTTTGTCAGTTAGAAAAAGCTACCTTTAACCTTGTCTCCTGCTTAAAGAACATAAAAATGAATTTCATATAAAAATTAACCACTGATAATTATTAGGGTCAATGCCTCTACAGAGTTATTATAAGATAAAAGGTAATAAAAAAAAAAGCCAGAATTACATCTGAACAATGCAAATATGGCAGATGGAGATGCCCACAGGACAGATCAAAGCTGTCTCTTCCTTTTCAGGTAAGATAAAGGGCATTAAGGAAATTAAGCAAGATGAAAAGCAACAGAGAACGCAATTACTGCAATTCAGGTATGAAGAGACAAAACTCAGGGAAATACGTGGGAAAGTAAATTTTAAAATTGAGGAACAAAGTAGTCAGATCACAAGCAAGCAAACCTGCCATGCTGTGCCTTAAAGGGGAATGTGGAGCAGAGCAAGGTTTGTAAGCACCAAGTAAATCAGAAAGAATGTATTTTCCTTTCTTTTGTGAGGTGTTCAATTTTATTTTACCTGTGAGCACCTGCATAGACCTTTTCTGCACATCATACCTGCCAAAGTCTGGAGAGGACATGAGATTTCCTAGAACTGACGTTACAAACGTTATAAGCCAGCCATTGTTCAGATGCTCGGTATAGAACCTGGGTCCTCTGGAAGAGCACCAGTGCCCCTAACCACTGATCCCCTGAAAAATAGTATTTTCAAAATCAAGATCAAGTGACTCGAGTTGAGAAATAACAAAAAATAATAATAATAATGGAACAATAAAAATCTCTAAGGAAAAGCCTCCAGCAGAGTTGAGAAGAATTAAACAAATACGAAAAACTGCAACTTAAGGAAATTAATCAGAAATAAAAAATATTTGAAATTATATTTGAAATGTGAACATTTTACAAGCAATGGCAAAACCAACACAGACCCTCATAAGACAAGGGGACTTTAAGAAACAGAAACATCTTTAAGCAGATAACTTTCAAAAGAAGGAAAAGTTGTGTGCTACAATGGAAGTAAATGGGATAATATGACATAGAATATTCAAGAATAAAAGTTGAGTTAATGATTTTATATATCCCGAAATTAAATTCAAAGTTTAAAAGGTACAGACAACCTCTTATATTGGGTGCAAAATTTCTATTAGACTCCTGACCCTCTCCTGAGAGTATCTAGTATAGGAGAAAAAAAAAAAAAAAAAAAAAAAAAAAAAAAAAAAAAAACTCTGGGAAATAAAAGCATCCTTAGAGACACATGGAAGATGGTGGTGAGCGGTACAAATATAATTAATTATCTGAACCAAGTCCTTCTTGTATTTCTTATTATTATCTTTCTCCTTCAAGAACAGAGAACAACAGTATCTGAAGGGAAGAAATATGGCCCCTGCCTTTGCATTTCACAGTGCCTCGGACACACAGAGAGTGGGACCTGTGATAGCAGATGTTCAACTGTAAGTTCGGTTGAATGAACAAGGACTCCATGGGACAAAATTACCATTCCTCTCTAAGACAGGCTTTGATATTTCCCTCTGATGGTATTCATGAATTCTAGATGACTCGCAAATCTGCCCTAAGACCCTCATTGCACTTTCAGTTTCTAGCGGCATTGTGAGGCTCTTCGGGGGGTCTTGTCTTCGTGCCTCTGACAGACTGACTCCTCTCTGAATGCATGTCCATGTATATGACACTACAATAGACACTATTGAGCAGTCTGGATGAAATATCACAGAGACATTTTTGAAAGACTGCTAAAGGTAAGAGGTATTATATATCTAAGAGGAGCTCATTCCCTTGATCCATAGAACAGAGGTTCTGTCCAAAGCCAACTAAACTATGACTGCGTTTCTACATTTATGATTTAAAAGTTAGTCCCATGGAAAAAAATGGTGAAAGTGAAAAAAAAATGAAATGGGAAAACACAAAACAGAATGGATCTGCTTTCAAAAACGATAGTGTAATCCAGATTATACAATACAAGAGGGCAGTGGCTGATATCCTCTATTTTTTTCTCCTCCAACTCTCTACAAAGAGTGGAAGTGCTGGGGTAATGAAACAAAGCTGGCAAGGTGAGCCACCCCAATACACTGGAACTTGTTAAGGATGCTCCGTGAAGTACCCAATACTTATCGATCACACCACCCAAATCTTGCACATTTCTTTTAGGGTAAGGATTGTCCTCATTTACTCTCAACCTCATCTTCCAAGACACAAAGATTCCTGATGTTTGCCCTGCAAAGCAATCACTTTTAACTAAAATAATGAGAAAAGAGCCAACCTCACAACCATCTCTGTGTCTGCTGAAGGAAACAACTAAGAAAATTTTCAGGACCTCAACCAAGGCCTTAAATAATGAAGTGAAAGAAAATGGTTGTTAAGGCAATTGTGCTGAAAACTGCATGGTACTGGTACAGAAATAGGCACGTGGATCAATGGAATAGAATAGAAGATCCAGAAATGAGCCCTCACGTATATGGTCACCTGATTTTTGACAAAGAAGCCATAAACATTTAATGGAAAAAGGACAGCCTATTCAAGAAATGGTGCTGGTCCAACCGGCACTCAGCATGCAAAAGAATGAAAATAGAACCTTTCTTATCTCCTTGTACAAAGCTCAAGTGTAAGTGGATCAAAGATCTACACATTAAACCAGATACACTGAAACTATTAGATGAGAAAGTAGGGAAAACCTTAGAACACATTGGCACAGGAGAAAATTTCCTGAACAAAATACCAATGGCTCAAGCTCTAAGGTCAAAGATTAACAAATGGGACTTAATGAGATTTCAAAGTTTCTGTAAGGCTAAAGACATCGTCAAGAAAACAGAACAGCAACCAACAGAATGGGAAAAGATCTTTACCAACACCACATCAAATAGAGGCCTAATATCCAAGGTGTACAAGGAACTCAAAAAGCTAGACACCAGAGAATCAAACAACCCTATTAAAAAATGGGGTACAGAGCTAAACAAAACATTCTCAATTGAGGAATATTGAATGGCTGAGAAACATCTAAGGAAGTGCTCCACATCCTTAGCCATCAAGGAAATGCAAATCAAAACAACCCTGAGATTCCACCTCACACCAGTCAGATTGGCCAAGATCCAAAACACAGATGACAACAGATGCTGGCGAGGTTGAGGAGAAAGAGGAACACTTCTCCACTGTTGGTGGGGTTGTAAACTGATATAACCACTCTGGAAATCAGTCTGCTGATAACTCAGAAAATTGGACATAGTACTACCTGAAGACCCAGCTATTCCACTTCTGGGCATATACCCCAGAGACACTTAATACACAACAAAGATACATGCACCACAATGTACATAGCAGCTCTATTTATAATAGCCAGAAGCTGGAAAGAACCCAGATGTCCTTCAGTAGATGAATGGATCCAAAAATTGTGGTACATTTACAAATGGAGTACTACTCAGCCACCAGAAACAATGACTTAACAAAATTCTTAAGAAAATGGCTGCATCTAGAGAATATCATCCTGAGTGAGATAACCCAGTCACAAAAGAACAGACATAATATTCAATCACTGATAGTGGGATGCTAACCCCAGAGGCTTGCACTGCCCCAGAAATAACTCACAGACTGTGTGAAGTCCAAGAAAAAAAGAAAACAAAGCAAAACAACAACAAAAAAAGTTTTGCTCAATCCTTACCCACCAAGAACACATTGACAAATTCCTGGTTACACCCTGTATTACATGTACTGTTTGCTCATTGTAAAAAAAAAAAAAAAAAAAAAAAAAAAAAAAAAAAAAAAAAAAAAACTTTACACACCAAGAAAACTTTGACTATTTCCAGGTTACATCTTGTTTTACATGTACTTTATGCTCATTTTAACTAGTAAGATCTTAATCACACTATCAAACCTTTAAAAAAAAAAACAAGTACTGACAAAAATGTATTGTATACTTTTATGCAAAAAAAATGCTTAAAATCTGTACATTTATCTTTGTTTTTTCAAATAAAGTTGCAAAAAAAATATATCAAAATCTTTTAGGTAGTTTGAAAAAAAAGAAGAGAAAATGGTTGTTAGTCCCAGGAGAACTGCAATTTTTTTTTGCAAAGAATTTTCATATTCTATGCAATTCCACGGCAACCTTGTAGATTCTGCAGAAGGTAATACTTTTCCTTCGATGTGGTGATTTGAGTATGTCCTCTTGACAGATTTTTAAGTGAAGAAATTTGTATACTAATTAGTTTTGTTTAGCCATTCCATAATGTATTTTAAATGATCATGATCTGTATCATTAACAGGTACAATTTTTTATAAAACTAAATATCAATTTACTATAAATAACTTGAAAAAGTACCCATTAATGCTGTTTTCCATTTTTAAGTGCCATTTTTTAAATACCCTCTTAAAAAGTTTAATATACTTATTTTCTATTCATTTTACAAATAGAAAATGTAGGCATAATATCTGAAGTTTTTTATTGTCTGCTTGTCGGAATTTTTTATTACCATTATTTTTTACAGTCCAGTTATTATCCCTTCCAGGTCCGTCCTTTCACAGTTCCTCGTCTCATTCCTCCTCCCCCGTGTCTCCAAGACAATGTCCCCTTCCTCCCAAGCCTCTCTATTCCCTGGGGTCTTGAGTCTACTGAGGGTTAGGTGCTGCTTCTCCCACTGAGGCCACACCAGACAGTCATCTGCTGTATATATGTCAGGGGATCAGAGCAGCTCTTGCATGATGCCTGGTTGGTGGTTCAGTGACAGATAGATCTCATAGGTGGGGTTGTCCACCTCAGCTTCTTCAAGCCTTTCCCTAATACAGCCAGTGGTCCCTGACTTCAGTCCAGTGGTTGGGTGTAAATATCTGTGTCTGTCTCAGTCAGCTGCTTGTTGGGCCTCTCAGAGGTCAGCCATGCTAGGCTCCTGTCTGTAAGCACACCATAGCATCAGTAATAGTGTCAGATCTTGGAACCTCCCCTTGAGATGGATCCCAAGTTGGACCAATCACTGGACCTTTGTTCCCTCAGTCTCTTCTCCAGTTTTGTTCCCGTTGTTTTTTTAGACAGAAACAATTCTGGGTCAGAGTTTTTGGCTGTGGGATTGCAGCCCCATCCCTCCACTTGATGACCTGTCTTTCTACTAGAAGTAAATTCTACAAGTTCCCTCTGCCCACTATTTAGCCTTTCATCAAAAGTCCCTCTCCCTTTGAGTACTGAGACACTCTCACCTTTTATTTCTCTGTAACATTTTAGAGAATCCTTCCCCTGTACCCCCAGAGGTTGCATATTTCTATTCATTCTGCTGATCCTCTAGGCTCCTCTCCTGCTCCCCCGACCCTAAAACTGACCATGTTTCCCTTTTCCCCTCTCCTCTCCCACCTGGGTCTCCCCCTCCCTCTGCTTCCCATGAATACTTTCTTCACCTTCTGAAGTGGGATTGAAGCATCCTTACTCAGGCCCTTCTGCTTGCTAACCTTCTTGAGTTCTGTGGATTGTATCCTAGGCATACTGTACTTTTGGCTAATATCCACTTATTAATGAGTACATACCATGCATGTCCTTTGGGATCTGAGTTATCTCACTCAGGATGATATTTTCTAGTTTCATCCATTAGGATTTTTAATACTTATCTTTTGAGAACTGTATACAACATGTTTCTTTCTGTATTATTTGTGCTGACTGACTACTAAAAATGGAGCATGCCCTGGAATGTGGATGATATATTCAGTATCAATCCATTGAAGAAAAAAAGATTGTTCACCTTCCAGTAACTATCAATCATAAATTCTTTCATTGCTAGTGGTGGCTTTCCCTTAGGGCTCATGGTCTGTCTAATTTTGAGTTCTTGGAATCATTATCAGTGTCACGTATGAGTTCCATCCCATAATGTGATACACATTTGAGCAGAAGATTCATGTACATAAGATAAATACACCTTTTCATTATTGGTATTCAACAAATTGTCACAAATGCTATTTGACTCTGAGTTTTGTTACAAACTTTGAAACTCTATAAAATATGTTTAATTTTACATGTCTTTTTTATTTAATTTAATAAGTAGTATACATCATCTTTTAAAACAACAAAGTCTCAAACACTATGAGTGGAAATTTTTTTATGATATGAAAAGACACAAAGAAACTGCCAATAGTGTTAGACCCACAGTGGTTATTAAATAATATGATACCTAAATAAGATTCAGAAAACTATAGTGACAGTATTGAAATCTTACAATTGTTTCATTGAAAATTGTGACACTGCAATTAAGTCATACAACACATCTCTACCTAGGTTGCCTCTGTTGAACTTGTAAGCATATAGAATACATTGAAACTAGAGAACATAAAGGAACTTTTCAACTGTTGGTTTACCTAACTTGATGTCCACAATACAGAATAGCTTCAATTCACCTGAGTCTCACCCAAACTTATGCAAATCTCAGTCTCCTCTCACTGTTAATAACAAACAATGTGAGAAGCCAACAAAAACCACCCCAAGACTAGTGTGGCACCCCACACCTGCAATCCCAGCATTCAGGAAATGAAAGTAGGAGTCTGAGACCAGTCTGGCTGTATAGTAAGACCTAGTCTTAATAGAATGTTTCTCTCCTGAACCCAGAGCCAATACACATTGTATTCTAGAATTGCACGTCAGGCTAATTTCAGACCCACAAACCAGAACTCATAGCTCAGGTTTGTTTACTTGGTGAAGCAAACTCAAGGTTATTGGCCATTGCAAAAATCTAGCATAAGTGTGTATGCTTTATGGTCAACTGCATGCAGACTCCTTTAGAGAAATATCTTTCTTTAAAGATATTTTGTCTTGTTCATTAGTAAATATCATCCACTTTATATAGAATGGGAAATGAATTATTCTTCATCAAATAAACCTACAGTTGTTACTAAAGGAAGCAGAGTGTTAGGAGGTGAGACTCCTCTATAATTGGTGACCCGAAGTATAATTAAAAACAAGGAGGAAGAACCAAATCCCATTTAATCAACATTTATTGTTACCCTTTCTCTTTAAAAAAAAAAAAAACTGGCACATCAGTGGAGCATGGAAACACTTTACAGCAGATCAATTAACCCAGAATGAGATAAGGATCCTCCCAAATGCTTCTCACTGACTCCACACGTCTAGTTGCAGAACTTAACAGTTCAGACCCACTCAGTACTCTAGCTCTTCTGCCCTGTGGTCCTTTCTTTTCCACAGACTGGAACTCAAACTTAAAGGTGTAAGTCCAGTTACTCATCATGATGCTATGCAGGGCCAATGGTGTAGCTTGGTCATGAATTGATGAGCATTTTCTTAGAATACACAAGGTCAAGAACTTCATCTTCAGAACGGGGCATGGGGTTGTGATGCTGCTGTGAGGTTTCACAAGCTAAGAAAGAAGTGAGGCATTGAGATAAAGAGGAGGTAATCCACAGTAGAAAATAGTAACAGAAGGTGGACATAGAAGAAGGCCCTAATTCTCACATGGCAAATCTATGTAGCTGAGAATTAAGCCTGTGGAATGGCCTCAAGTCGAACCAAACTTCACAAATCATGTTGGCTTGTCAACTAGCAGTTTTATTGATTACATAATCAATGCTGATTTTTTTACAAGCTTAAATGAATTGTCTTCATCCTGGGAATTTACAAACCAGAGATGTCACTAGACTTCAGTTTGTACTCTTCGATCTGTAATTCAAATACCAGATGACTCTGAGTCATTGTTAAAACATGGTCTTCAATCTGGGTCTCACACTGAATGAAATCCTGGTGAAGTTCTTAGAATGGTTTGATGGACACGTGTAGTTGTTCCAAGAAGGTTAAAGCTTACATCATGGTTTATTTCTTAGTTTGTTTACATTTCGACTTCAGTAAATTAGATTCTTTTTGTTTGTTGCTGTCCTCTGACCTCCACATTTGCACTCTGGCTCACATGAACCCACACAAACACATACACACATGCATCATATTTTTTGAGTAAATTTGCCTTGTTAGAATATGTATAAGTGTCTTGCAGAGAAAATAAAATTTTGAAATGGCCTATCAGCCAAAGATGGAAATTTCTCACATGAACTAAGATTTTGTAAAAAAATAAATAAATAAAATAAAAACAGTAAGTAGTCTGGTGGGGGAGTGAATCATGAAAACTTCTGTAACTATAACAATTTACTCTCAGCCAAGGGAATCACAAGTAGAAAAAGAACCAGAATACTGGTGGTACACATCCAGTATAAGATTTAACTTCATCTCCTTCTTCACAAAAGAAAATAAGCTAAGGAATAAGAATATCATTACTGTGGGCACTGTATCCTCTCCACTGTCCATGTGAGACAATTACAAACTTCAATACATTGATAATTAATAGTATCAAAGTATCTGTGGTACCCATGCCTCCTGTTCAGAAAAGCATGGCATTCGGATAAGGTATGATCACAGGTATAGACACGTATTTGATAAAGAAGATGAGAGGAAAGCCTTTAGGGGAAAACTTGCAAGGGGTGTTGTGTTTTTAAGGTGAGATGCTGATAGACAGGAACCAGTGGAATACAAGGGGATGCTGTGAATGAAAGAAGAGAGATTTGAGAAGCAAAGTTTTGACAAGATTAAAATAAATACCATCAGGGGATCTGTTATTCTCCATGGCTGCCCCTCTAGACTCCCAGTGCTTGGTAGCTGATTTTTCCCCTTTTGTAGTGTCTCTCCTTTCCTGGGCTGTGAGCAGGGATAGAGGTGATTCAGAGACCAATTTTTTTTCAGTGCAGGCAGGAAAACTAGTGATGCTAGAAGCATAAAAATAAAACCAAGCCAGAAAAGAAAAACACCTGAAATCTTTTTTGTCATCATTGTTCTTTTTTGGGTTGGGAGAGGTGCAGCACAGATGATCATGATACAAACACTTGCACCTCAATAAATCTTGTCACTTTATTTTTTCTGTGCCTTTGGGGCATGGTGAGCAATTTGTCCATGAAATGTATCTGTCTCGCTCCCTGATAGTAGAGCTGGATTATATACATAGCCTTACATAAAGGTAGAGAGCCTATTTTAGACCATCTTAAACTATTTCAAACTGCCCTTTACCAACTTAAGTTACTCTTGTCCCTGATGTCTCTTGTCCAATGGAAGAGATTCACTGCAGTTCACATTTACTCAGCAGGATTTTTTTTAATTTGTTCTTTCTTGGTTCCCCTGAATCTGACATCAGCCATCTTTTCCAATGCCGCTGAGATTCTCTGTGGTCCTACAACCTCCAGAAAGAGCAGGTGCCATCTCCCTCCACTAAGTCTTGGGATTTGTATAAATGGCCCCAGACACTGTCTGTCGAAGTGGTCTATGCACTGACCAAGGTGCTTTTGGAGACTGAAACCCTGTACCTATGTCCCCAGGGTTCTGTGCCTTGAAGCAGGCAGCTCAATCCAGCACAAATACACACTAAGATGGAGCTTTCTCCTCCTCCATCATTAAAAAAGGAGCAAAAGTAAAGTACTACTGGCCACTGTAGCATACTTCTTGGAAGTAAGAAACTTCCTGTTCAACGTGACCAGGAGAGTTTTCAATGGGAGTTGTTAATACCTTTAGTCTCTTAAGCTTGACCTCCAAAGGGAGTAAGTAACTGTAGATGCTTTCCTCTGGTAATGTTGGAGAGAGGTGATCTTAAATTCAAATAAAGTAGCAGAAGCACTCTGTGAACCTTACTATAGGGATGGGATCTAACAACAATTTCTAGCTCTTATTAATTACTTTGCTATGTGACCTATCAGAGTTCTAAGTGCATCAGTATTTCAGTTTTAATTTTTTTAATTTCATGAGATAAGAACTAGCATTATCCCACTTTCAAGACCAAGTAACTGAAGGTCAGAGAGGTTAAGTAAGTATGAAGCATATTTTAAAACCAAATTCTTAATGACTACATTATTCCGCATGTCCTGACCTAAAAGAGACATTCTTGCCCTCTCAACCAAGATCAGAAACTGATGGATGAACATAAGAGGGAATAAAGATAAAACTGTAGCGAATTTCAACTTCTCCATTTATGAGGGGTTACAACAGCACAAGGAAATAGGACAATGTAGAAGAACACGACACCAAGATTAAGATAGAGCAACAATTCATATGTCCCAAGACACACATTCAGTAAGGAGAATCCAGACACCCGTCATGCTGAAAGGTTCCCAGAAGCCAGACCTTCTCCTACAGCCTTGCACTTTCTTGGAGAGACACCAAAGAAGTGATACAACAGCCCTGTGCTGTGCTAACTAAATGTACTTGGGGCAATAAGCAGTGGGTTCATGTCACAGTGTAAAGTCATCACCAAATGAGTATGATGCAGTCTTGTGCAAAGGATTACAACACATGGGATACTTGTGCAGAGAAAATAAAACACTCTGAATGTGCAAAGGAACAACAACATACTGGATGTTAGTGCAAAGGTAAAGGCAATGTGGGGAGCAGGAAGGCATCTTCCTCTGATATGTAAAAAGCAAGGCTTGTTTCCCTTTTTTACTCAAAAAAGTCATCATTCAAGGAGAAGCATAACTGAAAAATATTGCACTGCGCTCTGATTCCAGTAAAGTAGTTTACAAGGAGCATAATTCTCTCAAATTGCATCAATTTTATGAGTAAGTGGGGCACTTGGCAGCTGTTCTAAATTATTCCCAAGACTTAGCATAATGGTTGCCTCCTTCTGGGCACAAATGTCTTCCTTTAATGCAGTCTTTACTGCAACCTTAACACTTCACGGTATCCCTCCGGCCACAATTACACCATGCCAACAAGCCCTGAAGACATAAGAAACCCAGCATACCTCATCTAAAAATATTGTTCTTTCATCTCAATAGTCCAGCAAAAGAGTCTCATGAATAGATAGGAATGATAGCCCCTGTCCTGTCAGTCAACAAACAATAACGACTTCTAAGCTGTGTGCTTTTCACTAGCTCCAAATAGTTACAAACTTAGGAAAGATAACAAGATCAGGTCTTCACAGTAAAAATGTCTTCCGGCTGCTGTTTCTATATGATACTTCCATGACTCTAACCCTTAAAAGCTATGGACTCTTGTCTACAAACCTCAGCCTTTATATTCCATGCTGGGAGAGGTACTATGCAAGATATATCTCACTAGGTTGACTGAATCTTAGGCTGGAAGAGTGTGCAAGCTTGGACGATAGGGTTGCTCACTCTGGTTAACTATTACCCAGCTGAGTTGCTTCAGCTCAGCCACAGCAGCTGGCTTCTATAATAGCCAGTTCTCGTGTCCTTTCTAGCTTATATTCCAATACAAGGTTGCCTCTTGTCACTTCAGAAGTATCAGATACTATTCACAGGGTGCTCCTTCTGAACTTTCCTGCTCTAAGACATCAACCTCTCCCCTTTGCCTCCTGAACCACAGAAGAAATATCTGGTCCCTTCCCTTACTGTCTTGGTATGGCATTATTTTACGGTTTGATCATCAAATGCCCTGATGGGTTCAAACTCTGGTCTGTGTGTTATATATGCACTATTTAGAGAAATAATGGAACTTTACAAAGTAGAGACTATCTTCAAGAAGTCTGTCACTAGAGTCTCATTTTTGCAGAGCATGACTAGTCCCAAGTCCCCTCCTGTATACTTCCTGTCCACAGACTCCTCCACATACTTCTGTCTTACCTCAACCCCAGAGTAATGAAGCCTCAGCCATGGAAAGAAACCTTGAACCAAAATAATCCTTCCTGCTGATTCATGTCAGAAATTTGGTCACAGTGACAAAGGGTCTGACTAATACACCCTAGGGCTGAGATTTTTTTTTTCTTCTGGGGTTGATTTTTTTTCCCTCTAATATCTGCTTACTTATGTCTTTATAATGTCTGCATTAAAATAGTTAGTGTCTACCTGCCTCACAAGCTGCTCCCTACTATGTGAGTTAATCCTTGTCCTATAACGTGTCTTCATACACATGGAAAGAAATCCAAACTCATCACCTGGTGGGACTTCAATATGTGCCTAATTTTCAAACAAACTACAAAATTTATTTTCCCCATTTACAATAGCAAAAGATACTTGGGTGGAGTAAATTATAATTTGCTTTTGCTTTTTCTTGTTTTCTGTTATTAATGCACATTTAGCTTTACAAATAAAACTTTCACTGGTCATAAAGTATTGTTTTCATAGAAAAGAAAGAATTCAACCATAACCTATAAAACAGAATTGCTGGGGACAGCATGCATGACAGAGATGGCCAGCAGTGGCCTGGATGGAGACATCTCAGAAGCTCACAGCAGCTCCTAGTAAAAAGCAGATGGTATCTGGGACCCTGAGAAGCAGGAGACACATACCTCCAGGGGACCCATCATCTGAAATAAGAGACTGCCTGCAGTAGGCCAAGATGGAGACATCTCAGTAGCCTGTGACAGCTCTTTGTAAACAAGAGTTGTTCCCATGTCTCCTAACCTTAGCCCTGGACAACAACGCTGTATGGATTTCATTTGTGTGTGACTACTTTTCAGTTGGCCTTGGTGTGCACAATTATTCTATTATATCTGACTTTCCTATTTTTTTCTCCTTCTGCTCTGGTAGATTCTGTGAAATTAGATGTTCCTTGATGTAATGATTCTTAAACAACTGGAAATAGAGGAGCAGGGCACGGCACAGCACAGTCCTAATGGCCCAGGTTCATACTGTGTGTTCTCATCTTGGAAACAATGTAATAATTGCACAATGGTGGTTCCATATTAATGCTTGACTTGCAAAGAAAGTTTGAAGAAGTTATTAGAAAATGAATTAGTCAACATTGGGAACCCCAAAAAAGGAAGTTATTGAAGTTGTGAAATAAGTTTTGCATAACATTTTGAAAGTTGTTTCTGAATAAGAAAGTATAGAATGCATGAAATTATATACTAGTAAAACTAAATCAAAATACTGAGATTTTTTTAGGAGAATCGTTGTGTGCAATATACAGGAACAGAAAGCTAGCGGAACTTCTGAGTTAAGGGTTAACTTGATTCTCTCTGGCCACTGCCTGGCAGATTTGCCCATGTCATTTATCATTAGAGCTTCACAGGAAAATGCAAGTAGCTGACCTCGGAGCTCTGAGGTATAATAAGTTAAAAGTTAAAGTGTAAATAACAGTAAGCCTGCAATTATTATTTTGACCACAGCCCTGGGAATAGGGGAAGGTTGAAAATTTGAGGAACAATTGTAATTCTTCATTCTTTGTGGGATATGGTTATTCTTTTGAATTTGATTTGGCAGTGATTATACAATGGCTTTTTTTTCTATCTGTTTTTGGAATATCAGTAAAAGACTGAGACAAGAGAAAGGCTAGTGAGCAAGCAAGCGAGTGAGTGACCAAGCAAATGTGAAGGCATGTATGAGCATGTGTGTGTGTGTGTGTGTGAGAGAGAGAGAGAGAGAGAGAGAGAGAGAGAGAGAGAGAGAGAGAGAGAGAGAGAGAGAGAGAATGAGAACAACATGTGAACAGCAGGTGAAGAGTGAGTGGAGAAAGAATGTGAGGTGTGTATAGGGAGTGTGTGTATGTGTGAGAAGTGTATAAAGAGTGTGTGTGCGCAAGTGAAAGGGGAATGAACAGAGATGTCTGTGTGCTGCCTCAAGCTTAGGGCGATCAAGCGAGCAAGAGAGAAGAAAAACATACATACACACATACAGACAGAGAGAGAGAGAGAGAGAGAGAGAGAGAGAGAGAGAGAGAGAGAAGAGGGGGGAGGGAGGGAGGGAGGGAATCACTGTAAGCCTTGAAAAATTTCCTGTCAGCTTGTACCCAAAAAGTAGATTGTTTATTTAGTGTGCGCCTTCCAGATATTCCTACTTCCAGTTGGGAACTCCGATCCTGTGTTGAGGCTGGACCCCAGCACAGAACAGTGAAATTGTTTTGAAGTTCATACATCAGTTTCCTTTGATTGCATAAAACCTAATAATCTCAGATTAAACAACAGAAGTGGCTGCAGCTTCCCTGAGGTCATGATTCCCATGAGGTCAGTGGTTACATCATGCCTCAGGGGTGGCATTTCACAGTCCCCCTTATTGACCGACTCTTCCATTCCTCCTGCTTCCTCATCATCTTCTGTTATGCTCTCTGAGCTTTTAAACTGTGTTTACAAATGCAGCATTTAGAAATGAGCCCTTAACTGCTACACATTATTAACATCTTAGCCAACCATGACTATCTGCCCTCCTCACCTTTCACTGTAAAGAGAGTAGCTTTCATTTATGGATTTAAACTCAGATACTTAGAGGATAATTTGACAGTGTAGCAATTTACCTGAACAACAGTAATAAGGTTTCCCCTTTTAGCCTCTCAAGGCATAGACTGTTGACTGGGTTTATAGTAATCGGGCATAGATTCTGCCCTGTGAAGTGGTCCTCAAATCCAATTTAAAAAAATAGTCGAATATTCTGTAACAGTTTTACCACTGTCCAATTTACTTTGTCACTAAGATACATGGTTTCTTTAGCAATAAGATGGCCAGACTCACACTGCTAACTGCATCCATCCATGCCAAGTGCCTTCCATCCCTTAATCTTGGCATGGATGCCCTTCCAACAACAACTACACCCACAATCCGCCTGCACCCCACCCACAAGGTCTCCCCATCATTTCTGCAAATGCATGTCCACATCTTCAGACAGAAACACTAAACTCATGTCACAAATTCTACCTAGCCCTGTGACCTAAAAACTGCACCTTTCCAAGAAATTTCACTAGACCTATAGTGACAACTCCATGCTCCGGCCCCCAGAAACTTCTGAGGAACAACATGCCCCATAATACTTTCCAGTTTCTTCTTCTACACTTCCTCTCCATTTAATGTCCATAGACTTATGTTTCCACCTCTATCAATATTCATTACCTAAAGAAACATCCTGAAAACCTCTCCCAGTGTCCTAACAGTTGACTTTGAGAGCCTTTTAACTCTCCAGAAGATCTGCTCCAGGGCTGATAAGCCTCACTTGGCCTGATGTGAGTCAGGACTATTTCTGATACCCCATTCAAGCACCAACATTGAACTGTCCAAATAACTGAGCCCCAAAAAGCCAATTAGCCACCTGAAAAGCTGAGATGACAGGAGCCAGAGATTGAAATACCCACTCCGCAAAGCAGAGACTGGGGTTCCATATCAAGAAACAAGTTATTTTCTAATTCTCACAAGAAAGAACTTGACTGTGAATTATTGTTGCTATGAGATGTGTTTATGTAGGAAGGAGAGCCCACTTTATCACCATCATGTGCATTAATTCATTATCTCATTATCATTGCTAACACAATTGAAAAAAAATAAAGATTGCTATAGTCAAGTCGTATTCAGGAAAAAAGTATTAGGAGCTATGAGACTGTGTTTCTATCTCCATATGAGGAAATAAGGGTGTGCATAGTTTGGCTTATTTCAAAAAGTTTGTATCATTTCACTGATTATTTTTAAATGGTAATATTGTGATAACTTCAGGAAAGCATGAGAATATTTAGAAATTAGTGCAGTATTAAAGTTGCATAG
Organism: Micromys minutus; assembly: GCF_963924665.1. Taxonomy (NCBI): domain Eukaryota; kingdom Metazoa; phylum Chordata; class Mammalia; order Rodentia; family Muridae; genus Micromys; species Micromys minutus. The sequence goes on from NC_137958.1 coordinate 26,593,603, forward strand.
CTAACTGATTCTTCTTTTAAATAGTAGCTCAGTATTCCGCCCCAAGAATGTCTGTGAGGCACACCGCCATTCACTCGGATGATGTGCTTCTGAAAATTACAGAACGCCAGCCTCGGGCAACCCAGATCTTCTTCATGGCATTTTCTCTGCATTACCTATGTATTTTCAATCTGAAATCCTTCAAACCAGACAGTGCTGTAAAAAAGAATAATTTAAAAGCATCAGAATATGGCTGTCTCCTTATTAGAATGAAAAAAAATGTTTCCTTTAATGTGGACAACAATTTAAAACCCTCGAAAACTGGCATCTATTTTATTTATTCATCAAGCACATGGGAAAAAGTAATTTTCCCAAAAGTAATGAGAAATTGTAAAAAGAGCAGTAGCTTATTTTGCAAGTCTGGCAGGTGAATATACTCACGTGTTTAATGCTTTTGACGGAACCCAGGTATTATGGTACTCAGTTATATCTAGAAAGAATCCAAAGGTGAGTTTTCTACCTTTTGTGTCTCCAGAACATCCTTGTTAGCATCATTCTAAAACATTTTAGAAACAACTTGTTTTTCCTAACCAACTACATCTATTAACTAGTAAAGTAAATACACTAAGTTTGATCTTCATTTTTTTTAAGATTTGTTTATTTATGTGAGTACTCTGTAGCTGTCTTCAGACACACCAGAAGAGGGCATCTGATTCCATTACAGATGGTTTTGAGCCACCATGTGGTGGCTAGGAATAAAACTCAGGACCTCTGGAAGAGCAGTCAGTGTTCTTAACCACTGACCCATTTTTCTAGCCCCGACCTTCACTTTCAAATGCTTAATTCTTCACATATTATTTATGGCTTAATGTAATACATCACTTTTATGGGTTACATTATTTATGAAATAACAGCATTCAGTGACTTGTGCTTTGAAGTGTGAGAAGCCAGTGGCTTCCATGGACAAGAATAGCTAAGGGTCCTGAGACATTTTCTGATGCTATTTTCTCCAGACCTCAGACACATGGCACTCTGTTCTTAAAGAAAATAGAAAAACCACCATACGAACGGTGAATTATCTAGGCCTAAGCGTTAAGCAGAAAATGATAAGAATAAGAATAGTTAAGGAACCAGATGCCTAGGAAGAAATGCCCAGGGCCAGATATGAAAATAACTGAGAAAGATGCTTGGTCTCCAACTAAACAGAACCCATTTGATACACAGTCAGATTTGACCAGAATGCAAAATCAGGCAGTCATCCAGAGTTCCTATAACGCCTTCTCTATAAGACTGATCCTTAAACCAACTACAACATTTGGTAAGCAGTGAAATATTCCCCTGGCCTGTTTCCTTACAGTTTATGAACTAGTTAAATGGGAGAAAAATCTAATTATACCACAGAGCTCTCAGGTATGATTTGGCCCCAGTGATCAAAATCAAAACCATCTACAGGAAACAGATAAGAAGCTCTGCATGTGATATCCTTCGAATGGCATAGTATATATTGGTAAGAGAAAGGAAAAAGAAATAAAGAAGCAAATGAAAGATGTTTCCATATTTTCCTAATGTTTCTAAGGCTGATTTAACAGTGATTAAAACCTGGGCATTTTAAAATGTTATATTTAGAATTGATTGAGGATGAGCCCAGGATCTGACTTAGCCCAGTTCTTAATTCTTTTCAGATGAAAACTTGAACAATGTGTGCAGTCCATCTCAATTTGTAACATCTAGGGTACCACAGAAATGCCTTGATTGATAAGGTTGCTTCTTGACCTTCCATAGGACCCACATCTAGTGGGTCACAGACAAATGGAGAGAATCCCATGTCTCCTTCTGACCTCCATGAGCACTCACACACATGTGGCATATGATCATGCAGACACACATGAACACACATAAATAAAAATTTAACAGTGTATACTATCCATACAAATCTGTGAATGTGTCTAAAATCCATTCAGAGAATCTGATCTAGCACATTTGTTACACTGTCAGGAAAATGGCAGTTTAACAAGCTTCTGGGTGATTCTGAAAATCACATTTTAAGAAACACTACGATGAGAATGGAGAAAAGAGTCAGAGTTCCACACAGTCTCTCTTCTCCATAGTTCTCAGAACATACATAGTGGCTCTCCCAGTCTATAGATTCACCTCCAGGGGTGCAAACACACTTTTCTGTGCCTTACCCCTTCCCAGTTCTAAGGAGCAAATCCAAGGCCTTGTGGAATGCTACTCCCAGTCCTCGTGCCAAACAGCCAATTGTGCTTTACTAAGAGAAAATAAGAGATATTCTGTGTTTCCCATATTCCTAAACTTCTTCTCTAGTTTATTTTCCTCCTTTTAGTCACATTCTAGAAGTTCAAATTGCCTTCCAGAGTCTGCCTTGGAAATACTGCTACCTTTATCAAAGCATTTTTCCCAGAACTATATTGGAATGCTTGACCTATGTGGTGTCATTAATGATTATCCCACACCATGGATACCAACCAAGTAGTTTAGTATTTGAAATACAGAGGACTTCTATTCAGTGTACAAAGTAGAACTTCACTATATATAAGAAAACAATTCACTACACAGCCCAGGGGGAATTTATATTTGATATCCCAAAACACATCTCCATGTTTCCAATCAAATACTTTATGACATGAACTAAATTCTTGTGTCTCCTTTGCAATAATCTCTACTTTTTCTCATTTCTCAAAACCTCTAACACATAGCTATTATGTTTCATTCAGCACTGCATCGTCAGCACCTAGAACAGTGCTTGGCACTTGGACTGCACCATCAATACTTCTTGAATAAGTAAGTGGTTTGAAAGCTTATGGGGTAGTTCATCATTGATTTGACCATACTTGTTCTTGGGTGATGGGACAAAAGAGCGAACCTAGGAACAGGTAACTTTGTATACAGTGATATTTTAAAGTAGA